>NC_140442.1:14189101-14549101 GCF_963576455.1 Neolamprologus multifasciatus
AATGATTACATCCGTGAAATGACCCATGAGGCGATGTGCTATGAACAGCCAAATGATCTAATTACAAGCTATGGTTCATCACCAGTAATCACAGCATATGGAGAGAATCACTCAGAGGCAGGCTGTCAGATTTTATCCTGCAGAGGGTTGCTTGTAGTTGTGGGAGGATGAAAGTTTGCATGGCTGGGAGGTAGATAACAATAACCAAAGGCCAAATGTATGATCCAATATTTTGATAAATATTGAACAGAGGTTACATCATACAAACATAAGCGACTTTCGAGGGATGCACAGAATTCAAAGATGCATCATTTTCAGAGACAAGCAGTTGTAGCAGCTGACCTAGCTAAGCCATATGTGAAACCTTGACAAAAAGTTGAATTATACATGAAGCAAGTGATTAGCTACATGGAAGGTGTTCCTCTGAAACATTTTCCCCCTCAGCACTATGCTGAAGATCACTGGTGATGCAAATTCAAATCCAACCCAGTCTTTTTTATCTTTCTTAAAATAGCAAAGGGCTCAGGGCTCTGATTAAAGAATCTTGGAGCCACCATCAGGTTGCTCAAATCACCAGACCTCGCTGACCTCATTAACTCTGAATCCCATCAAAACACAAATGAGATTCAGCATTGATTTTGAGACAACCCATTAAAGTAGAGTACTGGTGAGATGACAAAGGCTGTACAGGTGAATGAAGGGAGTCTACACAGTAGTTTCTTTAAAAATGGCTCTTGTGTACAGATGTAGCTTAAATAGCTTTCACTCAGTTTACCAGTTCCCACAAAACACTATTTGAAATGTAAGACTAAATCTTTTTATGTATGTCCCAAAAGGAGCTGCTTGGCCATGAAGAGCCGTACCATGAAGCTCCTGGCTCCCATCTTCTATTTTTTTTTTCTTTCTTTCTTTTTTGTGCTGATCTTAGTGCAAGTGGAGTTTTGGAACTGTACAGTTATTGAGTCAACTGAGCATTGGGGACTTTTACATAGTATACGCCTCAGTACTTGTAATCTTACATGGTCTTCCACTTTGTGGCTGTGTTGCTGTGTTTCCTAAACGTTTCTACTTTGCAATAATACCACTTACAGCTGATCATCTGGGATCAGAGAAGGAAGGGAAGAAATTCCAGAAACAACAAGTCAACATCTGAATTCAAAGATTAAGAAATTTGGTTCGTTTATTATAGCTAAGATATTTTTGGCTTTTGACTCAATGTCAGGATATTCCAGAAAAATATTGAGTATAGACAGTCGATTTAGAAAAATACAACAATAGATGTTCTCCTCCCCCTTTTGAGGTGCCTATAGCTCAGGAGAATAAAGCTGGTCATCTACTAATTGTGAAAGGTTGGTTGTTCAACTTCTGGCTGCTCCACTTGCCAAAGCTTTCTTGGACAAGATACTGAACCTCGAGTTGCTCTCTGATCCGTTCAGTGGGGTGTGAATGTTAGTTAGAAAGCTCTTAGGCAGTGGCTTGTGTGAATGTGGCAAGCTGTATAAAGCACAAGTGCTCCAGTAGAGTAGAAAAGCTCTATATAAGAATAAGTCCATTTATCATTGACTCATTAAAAAGTGGACAGTATGGTGGGATGGCAGTAGAGTGAAATCCACATCTTTTTGAATGCAGCTGCACATGTGAGCCTGGTCATGTTCTATTTCCAGAAGCACGTTGGTCACAAGGTGAGGCAGGCAACTGCTGTATCCAATGAGAGGAGAGACCTGACCTCCCTTAGGGGGCCCTTAGTTTACTTTGACTTTTAATATTCGTTAATTGAGCTAACAGAGCAAGCAAGTGTGTTTAGCTCTGCTGGCCATGATGCGACTGAATCTAATGTGGGCATTGCTGGGAGTCAGAGATGAGTAACTGGTTTATTAGCATATCTAACAGGCTGAAATATAATAGAGGGTGATGGTTACAGTATTAACACTTTTTTAACCAGTATACTTAGTCTTGAGCATTGTTGCTGAAGTAAACATGGTTTCTTCCATTCTTCCAGTCTTACCTGTCATTTTGTAGGACTTTTGGTGGCGGTGCTGTCATGTTATTTATAATGAGCTCTAGTTGGAAGGCTCCCCTGTGAATTTTCACCACTGTCTGTTTCACTACTGTAGCTTAAACTGATGGGAATAATTATGAGGTATACACTAGAGGGACCAATTCTTAGTTGGCCTCATTCAATATGATAATCTCACCTTATATAATTTGAAGTTCATTTAATATACTGGATGTAATCTCATTAAATATGATTTGAAGTTCACTTAATATGCTACATGTATCCTCTGTGGGAAAACTACTGTAGCTGCCTTTATTGTGTGCCTTAGTGAGTGAACTCTGTTTAACCCTGTGCCTTAAGAATTGCAAGCCTTATTTGTTGGCCCCAGCACAGTAGACAGGCCTCGGAGGAAGGCTGTCATACAGTCAGTGGGCAGAACACACTGGGAAGCATGCTGAACATATTGGGAGTTCCCAACCCTCATGGGAGCTGTTGTGTAGTTGCCATGCTGAATGCAATGGTAAGGCCGAGTTATGCCTGATTAGTACTCAAATATTGTGAGAAGACCAGTCTTCTTATTCCATGGTGGAGGAATTTTTCAATCATTTTTGATTTTTCTAACAATTCATATCATAATAGTCTACAATTCGTGTTTGCAGAAGGCTACCCAGATGTATTCTGAATGTCTTGATACAATTTAAAACACATATACTCTCTGTGTGATATATATCTTTGCGAGACATAAATAACTTAATTCAAATTATTTAATAGACTAGTCGCTACCTGTCCCCTCAGTCATGGCCTCTTCATGCTTATCATTATCAGCAGTGTCAGATGGGTTTATCTGCTGCTCCAAAGCTACCACAAAATTCTATTATAAGGGAGTTATTCAATATCACATAGATCCTACTGGAACCTTTAAATTAAGGTTTTTTTTTTAACTTAAAATGGTAGGCCATCTGTGATTCATCTTGTACCTACTGGGCTGCGCAAAATAAACTAGGCTAATAACCTCAGTTATATGTATTGGTATTATATCAAACGTTGTACTAGCCTTGTAGCCTAAGCTGATAACACAAGATTTCATCCACATTTCCTCGTTCCCAGCTGCAACTGGGATCTGTCTTCTGGTAAACAGGTCGGTTCACATAGCATATTTGACAGCATCTATCTCCAACATCCCTATGAGAAATTCCTCAGATGATAGAATTCATCTGATTTACTATGATGCTGTTAGATGAATGGAGATAGTGGAAAAAATAAAGTAGTTGTCACAAGTATTTTTCCCACTCATCCGTCTCAAAAGAGAGGTGAACATAAACCAGCCCATCAGGAATCAGCCCGACTGTCCTGATTAGTCAGCTGTCCCTGCATATTGTGACTGATTAGGATTCACATATCGTCTGTGCTTGTGTACAATATATTTGTTGTGTTGTTTTTTTTTCTTTGTAACAAAGAAATCAGAGCCAGTGTCTCCTGTCTCCCTCTGCCTTTTGCTTGTCCTTCGTCTGTCTCTCACTCACTTTGCTTGCTTAAGGTTTGACGTCCCAGGATCACTTTGTTGTCGCTTTACTGTTCCTTCTGCTTCTTTTCTTAGGTGACTCTGCTTTTATCAGGAGAAGCTCAATAAACTGCATTGCAACAAACTCTGCTTTTCTCCAAAAACCTGAATTTTTGTTTTAGTGTTTTTCCTTTTAAAAGACGTCAAAAAAGCTGAATCCAAAATTGGGGAGACAAAGTTTATCGTTTAGGTTCCAGATTTTTGAATAAACAAAACTGTTGCATACCAAGAAGTCACATCAAGGCGACACATACTGTTTATAGTGGATTTACATTAAACCTGCTTATAGTTTCCCTTGGCCATATGCTGGCACACAGAGACGCTGAGAAATTCCTTTACAAATGCAGTGTCATCAGCAGACTTAACTGTAGTTGTCTGAATGGGTCCACTAAAGAAAAAAAAGGATTGATCACCTGCAGGAACTTATGCAGAATAACACGCTGTGGGTACAATTAGGCATTGTGCTGAGACGGCGGGTAATATTTCAGCAGCTGTTTGTTTGAGCTAACTAATTGCTCATTAACAGTGAATGGACGGTTCAGCAGCTGTCGAAGCTCACACAGTAAGAAGGGCTGTTTGTTCCCCTGGATGACTCTATCTCTCCCCACGGCACATATTACAGTTAAACCACGATGCAGCTGATTTTAACTGATGGTGATATTTTTTGCAGTCTTACTATACAGTTTGTTAAAATCTTAAAATATTGCGATTCCCCAGATCCTCTGTCCTCTTTCTTTACCCTTTATTTTTGTCACTCTTTGTGATTAGATTTAATGTTTAAGCTTGTCCTTGCAAAGTCCCAGACAGGGTTTGCTTTTTCTGAGTCCTTCCATATGCATACCACACATTTATCCTTGTCTCTTCTTTTCTTGTGTTTATCAGGCATGGCTGACTGAGATCCACGAATACGCCCAACAAGATGTAGTGCTCATGCTGCTTGGAAACAAGGCAAGGCACTGAAATTCTTTCATAGCGGTAACAGGTTTTTTACACATGCATTGCAATCCCAAACTTTTCTAGAGATTACCTGAGTGAGATGCCAGCTCACATGTGCAAAACCCATCTGACAGGGATACAATAGTGGCACAGATAATTGCCCTTTGGATACACAGTGAGTTGGCATGTGGAAATACTTTAAATACATGTGTTACATGTTTGAAAGGACAGCTTTGGGCAATAATCTGACCTGATTTGTGCTTAAATGTACTCAATCTGACACTCACAGAAGTCCCATCATTTTTATACATACCCATTACTGTGGCACCTAATGTAAATTCTTCCACTATCAAGTTAGCACCTGACAATGGATTTATAGCCTTTAATAGGGCTTGGAAGTGAGGGACAAAATAATGCACACTTAATTTTTGAACTGGATTTTGTCTTTCATGGGATTTGTTAATAGTGACAAATACCAAAACACACACAAAAAAAGTTCTCTAATGTTGCATCTAAGAAAATTAAGAAAAAATAATTATCGTTGTATTTCTAAGTATCAGTAATAATTTGCTGCTCCAACAGACGCATGCTTAGCATCAACTGATGTCTGTGCTTGAGCACAACTACTTGCCAAAGCTGTTTGAAGCTCAGTCAGTTGATTATTGGTGACATTTGCTTAAAAACCTGTTTTTTTATGTATCCTTTATTTAGCCATGAGGGTCCAGTTGAAATACAACATCTCTTCTGCCAAGGAGTCCTGAGTCATTCTGTGTGCGCACACATCTAATAACTGTCAATCAAATTTGCAAATATTAGCGAAACACATTTTCTGGAACTGTCATTCTCTCTAAGCAGAGAACAGATGTCTCTGGCTCAGAGCTCTGTCTACTTTCAGTCACCTAACACGCCATAACAGCCTTTTAATAGCATCCCGAGACTCCTTAGCTGCCATCGGATCAGAACGGGGCTTATATATGGCAAAAAGCCTGCAATTGGTGAAAGCATATTTGGCGTCGATGCTGATGGTTGCTTGATGCTGGAATGTGACCTTGTTTTTCCTGTCTCATCAGGCTGATGCCACTCATGACAGGGTGGTGAAGAGAGAAGATGGTGAGAGACTTGCTAAGGTAAAGAACTAAGATGCATGGGGATTTGTTTAGCTGTGTCAGAGTCTGAAGGTCCACACAATATAAGCAGAAGTTTTGCCCCAATCTTTTTCTAAACAGTGAAGACATTAATTTTTCTGTATATGTGCTTTTCCAAAGGGATTTATATGGCTGGAGATCCGTTTGCATTCTCACTCCTGCTCTTTATCTGAGATTTCCTTCTGCTGTTAGAAAACGGAAGATAAGACTCGGATGTGTTTTCTCCCCCATAGATAATAAAAATGTGATAGTCAGTATTTACTCTGTAGAATTGTGTCTTATGGCTCATCGTGTTTTATGAGCTTCTGCATAACATGTATCGACTGTCAGTCATCCCCAGTTTTATAGCTCTTTCTTCAGTGTGACTGCAAATCCTTGCAGTGCCTCAAAACCAAGTGCACTGAAAAAAAAGGTAAACTGCCAAGCAATTCTTTTTAGAAATGGCAGCAATAAAGTGCCAATAAGTGACTCGGGACTCAGCCTGGAAGGAAAAAGACACATCAGTTATCATCTCTGTTTGCTGATACAAATTTGCCTGCAGAGGGAAAGCATGAAGACAGCACCGAGCTGGATTATCTACAAGTGAACAAGTGTGAAGCTGCTGGGCACTACATTTTTATACAGTTTTTATCCACCAGTCACAATTTGTTCTTTCAAGCTTAATCCTGCTGTGTTAACTTTTTATACATACACTTATAGACCATTTCATGAGGTTTCTTATTAACACAAATATCTAATGCGACTCAGTACATTCAGGCATGTAGACATTGTCAAGACAAAGTTCAAACCGAGCATCAGACCGGTAAAGGAAGGTAACTTTGAGGCATGGTTGTTAGTGTGTTTTCAGAAACTGCTGATCTACTGGAATTTTACCACACAGCTCTCTCTAGAGTTTACAGAGAAAGGTGTGAAAAAGAGAAACTATCCAGTGAGCGTTATCTTAGGAGGGCAACAGTAACTGGAAAAAAAACACTTGTTAAAACCAAGGTATGCGGAACAGAATCTCTGAGTGGACGGCATTGTGAAATTTGAAGTAGATGGGAATGGGAAACTGAGGCTACAAATTTTACAGGCTGACCAAAATTGGACAGCAGAAGATTGGAAAAATATTTCCTGGTTTGAGTCTTGATTTCGACTGCAACATTCATTTGGTAAAAACAAAATGGCTCCTACCTTCTATAACCATTCAGGCGTCTGTTGGTGTAGTAATGGTCCACGGGATATATTTCAGCACATTTTTAATTCATCCATCCATTTGCTTCCGCTTATCCTTTTCAGGGTCGGTGGGGGCACTGGAGCCTATCCCAGCTGTCTTAGGGCCAGAGGCAGGGTACACCCTGGACAGGTCGCCAGTCTGTCACAGGGCTAACACATAGACAGAGACAACCAATCACACTCACATCTAATTTAGTGCTTCCAATTAACCTAACCCCTCTAACTGCATGTCGTTGGACTGTGGGAGGAAGCCAGAGTACCCAGGGAGAACCCATGCAAACTCCACCCTGGCCTGAACTCAGGACCTTTTTGCTGTGAGGCAATGGTCCTAACCACCATGCCACCTGTTTTTAATCAAATCAAGCTTCTTCTTTTTTTTTTTTAAACAGCACAACCTACCTGCGTGTTATTGCTAACCATATCCTGCCCATCTTCTGATGGCTCAGACTGGTTTTTGGAACATGACAATGAGTTCACTGTGTTCAAATGGCTTCAAACGTCACCAGATCTCAATCCAATAGAGCACCTTTGGGATATGGTGGAACAGTGGAAGACAAATCAAAATTTAGGAAGTTCAGACCTTAGCAATGTTTCAATGCAGCACATGGCTGAATGTTTGCCATAAATGGCAAACAGATTAATGGACAGGTTTGCAGTTTATTATGACTGTAAACATCTTTCTCCAGTGTCTTGAGCTCCTCTGCTCAAAGCTGCTTCTTAAAAAATTAAGAAAGAAAATATTATTTTTTGAGGTAGGAACATTGGGGATTTTTCTAAGTTTTAGTACAAACATCACAGAGAGCACAAAAAAAGCACTTTGCATTAAGATTCACTGCTTTGGCTCTGCAGGAATTCGGAGTTCCCTTCATGGAGACCAGCGCCAGGTCAGGCCTCAATGTAGAGCTGGCTTTCACTGCTGTGGCCAAGTAAGTGTATTTCTCTTTGCAAGTGTCAGGGATTATATAAAGGATATATGAATATAAAATGTGTTTTTTAATTTAAAACGTTTAGTATTTTCATATAAACACGGACATCAATGTGGAGTCAAAAAGATTTGTTACTCGTGTAAATGCTTCCTTGAAGTTGCAAATGTTTCAATAAAGATCTCAAGTACAGATTTAAACAATAGTTTTCCCTTACTAGTGTTTATTTATGTCTTTATTTGGCTAAAAGGATGGCAGAAAGTCAGGTGGTTACACAATATTAAATTTTTGGCTTCAAACATGCCTACTTCTGACTTCTGCTTGTTCTCCCCTTTTCTGCATGGGCTTTCTCTCACAGTCCAGTTTTAGTATTTCAGTCTGAGCATTTTCTAATTTGTCCATAGGTATGAATGTGATTCTCCTGTGTTAGTTGACTGAAAGCCAATCCAGTCAACTAACACAGGATTTTCAAAAATAGGTTAATGTGTGTGAAGGTCCTTTACTTCAATATCCTCTTCCTTTTCCTCAGGGAGCTGAAGCACAGGTCCATGAAGGATCCCAGTGAGAAGTTTAAGCTCCATGAGTACGTGAACAAGGAAATGAAGAGCACTGGCTGCTGCCGGTCTTAAAAGCCTGCCCCAGTCACTCTTTGGCTCTGTGTGTGTGTGTGTATGTGTGCCACTTATTTCCATACTGTACGTGTTCATATCTGGTGTGATCAGAAAGGAGTCAAGTCAAGGTATAAACCCGTTCGACCTTCTGCTCGTCCATTTTCAGATTTCATTGTGTCAGTACACACAATCTCACTGTTGTCCTCACTAGTCTCGTTGCCTTCCTGCATCATGTGTATGTGCGTCTTGCTTTTCCCCACCCATCTCCTTCTGTAGCTGTAAATGTAACCCAAGGTTATAATTGGCAAAAGGCAAAGATGGCACACCTCAGTCATTACCCTGTTTCAACTGCAGCTACACAATTATCTTCACCGTTGCCTGGTGTCCTTCTTTTATTTTGAAGGGTCTTTTTTGTTTTGTTTGTTGCAGAGATAAAATGCATGTTTTTAAAGCAGTTTAATTTCTGCATATAATTAATGTGTTAGATGCAACTGTCATTTTCTTCGGATGTTACGGATGAATGTTCAAATAGTAAATGTGTAGTGAAGTGTCCTCTGTACAGTTTGTGGTTAAATCAATGATTCAGCAGGCTCCCTGGAGCCGGGTTAGCTCACCAGCATAAATTTAGTCTGTTTCAGCTGTGGATTTGGGGGTGGGAGTGGGGGGATTTGTATTATTTTAACACAAAAATCTAGCAAAAGCAAATGGGTGTCGCTATTTTGGATACAATGAGCATTAACAGCATTCAGATATGAATCCATATTAATATAATGTTTAAACAAATTTAGACGTTTGAGTTTTGAAGAGCTGTAATGCGACCACTGTTCCTGATCTGTATTTTTTGTTAAATTATTAAAAACAGATAGTCAAACACACTGTATGCAATATACAGGAATATAAAATGGGGGCTTATTATGGTCATTATGGTGTAAATACTACATTTTTTTCTGCATGTAAAATAGTTTGGATAGAAGAGAACATCACTTTAGATAGGAATAAGAGCATGGGAGTGAAGTGAGAAATAAAGAGCTATAGAGACCTGAAGTATTGTACATGAAACATATGTAATTTTTTTTTATTTTATTTCTCTGTTTGTTTCTTTTTTGTTTGTTTTTGTTTTTTGTAATCCATGCAAATCACGACAGTGTATTTAAATGCTGAGTTTTGAGCCACCTCTCATTTCTTTATATTTTGCAGGGAAAAAGCTGCAGTGATTTATCGAAACGTGCAAACATACATTGAAATACTGTATATAAGTCAAACACAGAGATCATAGAATTCTAACAAGCTTGAAATCTCTTTAGATAATCATTGGGAATAGTTCTTTAGGGGTCTTGAAGGGCATTTGAAGCTCTTCTTTGGATGTCGGATGCCTTTTGTTCTGTTTTTTGTCAAGATGATCCCTCACTGCTTCAGTAAAGTTGACCTCCAGTCTTGGCAGTGTGTTTGGGATCATTTCCATGCTATAGCGCTTGAGAAATCAACTCAATCTTGTTGAAGCAAAAATAATATTTTTATGCCCATCTTTGTTTATCTTTGGCATTTTTGGATTCAACTAAAGAAATGGGAACAACTGATGTGTTTTCGCAACAGTAACATCGAAGCTAAAGATCGAATTTTTAAAAAGCCTTTTGCCTTCATCCTTTGAGTTGCATTAGTTTGTGCCTTCAATAATTTAAATCCTTTTTTCTATAGCAAAAAGCAACAAAACTCTATTTTGTGATGTCAGGTACAAGAATTGGACTGAAAATGGGTGAAAATGCAGCCAATCTCCAGAAAACAATAACAGAAAACCTGGAGAACTAATCCTCAAGACCACCTTAAAACAAGAAAGTCTGGGTCTTTGGAAGTAGAATAAAAGGAAATGACCAATGACTCAAAACCTTTGCACAGTACTGCATGTATGTGTTTTCTGTACATTCGTATATAAATTGGGTATATGCCATGTTTTCTTAACATTTTGAGCAGTATGTCACCTTTAATCAGTTAACAGTATTTAACTTTTTAATATAAGAATTAATATAATATAATATAATTAATATAAGAATCACAGATGTAATTGTATACACTGTTGCTTAGAAAGACTCCATCTTTCTAAGCAACCACATACTGTACTGCACTTACTGTACATGCCCATGTTTCTTTTTTTTAGCCTTGAAGTTAAGAGTATTGTTTATTTTGTTTACTACCTTTCAGTGTGTAACTTCTTTCTTGTAACTGAAAACTACAATAAAAAAAATATGTATACATCATATTTCAGATTCTCTAACACAAATTCTCTTCTTGGACAGTTACACAATACAAAGCATGCAATTACAGATCACTGAGCGCAGCAGAGAGCATGTGCGTGTTCACGCTGATTGACGTCAGCTCTTCAGGTTTGAACAAATTGTGCGACAGTCTAATGAAAGTAGTGCTCAAACCTTCTTGTGCCTTTCTCCTAGGGCTGCTTTCACAAATCACTTAAAGTGTAGACCAGCAATCACTGGTTTGATGAAGTTAAGCCGCTGGAGCCTTTTTTAGTCTAAAGCCTTTCCTATGTCTCCCTCTGCTGGATAATAACTCGTGACATAAAGGAAATATTTAAATAGTTGTATAAAATAGAAGAAGCAGTAAGGCTAGGCAGTACTTAGTTGTTACATTGATTACATCTGTGCTAACAAAAAAAAAGCAAAAATTGTTTATTCTAGCTGTGTGGCACATAGAAAATTAGACAGTTTAAAAAAAATAAATACATTCAGAATTACACATATTTTTACAGAGAGTCTAATATAAAATAATGTATGTATACCACCTTAATGATGTTGACATGCAGTTTTATGTCAGATAAATCTGTTTTGGTCTGCATATAATTGGTCAGAAGTTTGCAGTTCATACATCTGAAATGTAATCTTGTTACTGATAACAGAACACTACGCTGAAATCTCGCGAGCAGCAACAGTTCTAACTCCAAGTTTACAGACACACACACACATCTGCACATTCAGTGTGACTGTCCTGTTTCAAGTATGAAAGTAAGTCAGACCACATAGCAGATGAGTTAGCTAACATTCATGGCTCCCCACGAAACGTGTCTGGCACATCATGTAGGTGAGGCTGACGAAGACGACAGGCAAAGACAAAAGGGTAACTGCTGGAATGCCAAATAATCAAAGCTGTGTCACCATGAGGCTCTTTTCTATGTGAGCATTCAGTTTTCATAAGTGCTTCTATTACAAGATGTCAAGGTTTTTTTCTTCTTCCAGCGGCAGTTTCTATATTCCTCACCCTGCACCAAGTTCTTCGTCCTCATCACGGTTTGTGCTTAAAATATGCCTCCACTGTAGAAAAGGAGAAAGAAAATAGAGCCACATGAGTGAACAAAATATTGGCACGTTCTTCTATGTATTAAAAAACGATTTACAGTATTGTGCAAAAGTCTTGAGCCACTCCTTATTTCTTTATATTTTGCTTCCAAGGACCCGACTTTGTTTCATTCTTTCTAAAGGTCTTCTTTTGACATCAGCTGCTTTTTCACTCACTTTAAGTCCAGGTCTTGTTCTTGACCTGAAGAATATCTGATGTTTTGTTTCGCTAAACCATTCAAGACTAACCTGTTACTCTTTCAAGCATTATAAGGCATTTAGGACATGAGCCGGTGCTGTCTCTACACATAACAGACTAGAACCAATTTAAAATTTGTTACCATTTCTTTTGTTGAATCTTAACAAATGCCAAATATAACACTGTTTGACAGGTACAAAATAGTATTTATGTACTAATAAGGTGATTCCCAAAGAGCTTTGAGCTAAAAGGTGTACACAACAGTGTAAGTTTCTACAACCAAGCTCTGTCATGGTTTTCAGCCAGTTGTGTTTCAGATTTTGTCAAAATTGGTGGAAATATGAGCCTTGCATCAGATTGGCGATCTGTCCAGGGTGTACCCTGACTCTTGCCTTATACCTGCTCCAGTCCACCCACAACCCTAATAAGGATGAGCAGAAAAGGATGTTTGGATGGACGATGGAATTATGAACACAGAAAAGTACCATCTGATTTTGATCCACTGTGCAATACTATCTAGAAATTGTCAGATTGGCAGCATCTTCATTTTTCACTGCAAGTGCAGTAAAAGCATACCTTTGATAGAAAACACACAATGGGACAGTATCAGTCATGGATTGGCCTCCCCAGAGCTCGGAGGTCAACGTTACTGAATCAGTGTGAGATCATCTCAACAAAGAATGGAACAAAAGCCAGCCAACATCCAAAGAAGAGCTTCGAACATCCTTAAAGAAGCATTGAGAACAATTCCTGATAACTATTTATACAGCACTTTTTTGTATCTTTGCACATTTCCTAGCAAAATCTAAAAAAAATGAGGGGTGGCTCGAGACTTTTGCACAACACTGTATGTGTTTTGTAACTTTTTTTTTTTTTAATTATTTTAACCTGCATACTCCTGAGGCAGCATTGGTCTGTTAATAACTGTAAGGAAAGCAGTGATCCATTCTTTCTGCTCCACTTCGGTCTCACATGCAAAGAGGAACTTCCTATCTGGGGTCACTATTGTTATTCCAAATGGCCAATGGTAACCCTGGATAGTGGAAGGGAGGTTGGGAAGCACAATGTAGCCATTTTCCTGACTACCGATGAAGACCTCACCACGTGCATAGGCATCCTACAAGCAGAGAGAGAAGCAGTTTTAATGTATGTAATGTAGTTTTATGTACCTGAATCAAACTTAAATTCAGAAGAGTTAATGGATATGGAAATTGCTTCATTAAAGTATAAAAACACAAAAAAAGTGTGAATAAAATCAAAGGCGCTGTGCTAAAGGCTACTTGCACAAATTCTGGGTCATGGTCTCTTAAAAATAAGAATTGACTGTAGAGAAACATGACAGCACCATCTGCTGGTCATAGTGTGTAATTAAATTTCTTTTCATATGTTTTACTGGTGAAACTTTACTACCAGTGGATCCTTGAAATACATGAGCCTCCTGTCATCCATCGTAAACCACCTCTTCTTGAAGCCCTCTGTGTGCTGCAGGACAGAAAACAAGACATCGAAGTCATCTTGACGGCATCGCTGTGATTTTTTTTCTTTTATTTTTCTCCTGTGATATATGATCGGCAATTTATCTCCACAAAACAAAATCACCTTTGGACCAGTCTTCTCCATGTAGCCCTCTTTTAGGTAGTTTCTGGTTACCTTTGGCAGCAGCTGCACAAAGAAAAAGAAACATAATCATTTCAGGAAAATGTTTGATTTGTTGTTTGTTTCTTTTTTAACTGTATATGTGCGCATGCTTATATTAAACTGACTACTGGTTTGCAGTTAAACCACACTGAGAAGTTGTTGTGATTTAGTGTTTTATATGAATAAAACTGAATTGAATTGAATTTGACATTTTAGAAATGAATACAGTTTACCAAGCTGTACTGAAGTTAAAAACACCTGCAAAAGGTTTAAATTAAACCTCTACATGAGCTTAAATCATGAGTACAGCAACCAGATTGAAGCACAAAAGATGCCATTATTGTGTGCAATATTACCTTCGTAATGACAAGTTCAAAAGAAAAGGAAAAACTTGTCTTCAGCCACCTTAGTTGTAGCTGCCTTCATGCAGGAGCCAATACGTGAGAGCACTTACTCACCTCAGAGTTTAGAGCAAGAGGAAAAGCCACCTGCAAGTAGCGCAATCGAGCTGCTCTGATGCCATTGAACCAGTCCACTATTTCCTTAAGAGAAGGACATAAGGAAGTATAATGGCTAAGTTACACATTATCATGTCATTTAAACCATTGGTCCCATCCCCAATTAACTCCACCAACAAGGTAACTTCTTAAAAATGCTTTGGAAGAAAACCATCTGAAACTAAGAAACTAAGCTATTGGGAAATATATTGGTAACTATTTTTAATTAAACAGATCCCTGTGAAGCTCTTACCAACGTAAATTTGTTACATGTTGAATTGTAATTGCCAACTTTTTCCTCTAGAGGGACACATTAACGTTCCCAAGCTCACAATTTCCCATCTGAAACACCAAACGGGGCGTGTCAGCTCACCTTTCCATCCTCGTGGTAAACAAAGACATTCCTAGTGCTGTTGTCCTTTAAGTAGGTTATCTGCAGGCCATGGGCAGTGCCCATTTTGGATGGCTGGAAAGTGGCATTCAAAGTATTGATCTTCATAATCGCTTTAGGCTCTTTGGCCTGCAGAAAGTAAAGGCTTTTTGTTAAACATTCTCGCCATTATCAAGGCTGTTTTATGCACATTATTAACCAATTGTAGACTAGGAGATAACCACATTTGCCAAAACACACAGGCTCCTTATTTATACAACTTCATATATTACAAAGAGAAAAATCGGGACATGTATGAAGTGACAGAGTGTAAGCAAAACAGAGAACTCACGTCATGCTTGTTAAAGTATTTAAGCACGCCCTCTCGCTCAGACAGAATAAATTTTCGGCTCAGGTATTGTCCATTGTCTCTGCCACGTTTCCACAGAAACCCTTCTCTGTAGCCTGCCAGGAGGAGAGAAACACAGGTTGGGGGTGAATAAAACAACTTTTATTAATGCTGAAAATCTCAGACACACATCTAAGAAATGTCCACAAATAAACAAACTGTTATTAACTTGATAATCAGATAGATAAATGTGCACTGGGTGATTTAGAGTGAGAAGAAAACTGTCACTTTTAAGGCTGATCCATTTACATTATAAAACAATGATAGCCTCTCTGCATATACTGTAGCATTGGCATTTGTTTTGGACCTTTGTTTCTGACCCTCTGATGAGTGTTCAGTTCCCATTGCTTATGTTCATGCTATGTTTCAAATAAAATCTAAAATTATATGGTTTATTTTGCTTTGCCAGTTAACTCCTACCATTTTGATATATTTAGACAGAAATTGTTCTGAAGAGTTGCAGCAATTGCACAATACACAAAGCTTTTATATCCACTTGCCATTAAAAAAAAATTGACTCATGCCGCCTTACACTCATAGCTGACACTTTAATTCCAGAAAGCAAGTACGGAAATCCCTAAACCCACATTGTCTTGCTAAATCCGTTTAAACTAATCCAAATGCTAAAGAAAACATAAGTTATATTATTGCACAACCACGTCTTGTGGTTACTCATCCGGTGAATTAAACACCTATTACACAATCCCTTGAAGAGCTAACCGGTAACCAGTAACAACATTGGTGGAGGCCACTGAAAGACATACTGATGACCTTGTGCTTGTGTGTGTACCCTTTTAGTATTTGTGACCACTGTTCTAAGAACCTCAGTAATGGCTTTTACTATACATAAATAATGAAGCTTCTACTGATCTACAAGCCTGAAAATGACTGAAACAAATATGCTAGCACACACACTAAGCACGTTTGTTTTATAGCTGTAACTGAACAATCGGGAGCAGTGAATGACTCCACCAATTTTTAGTCATACCTAAATAATCATGTCAATCATTCACCTATTTTCTCCTCCCCACAAACACATAGACACACACGCAGTAGTAGATGGTCCTATTCTTGACCATGGCCACACACAAAACCGTAATAACATTATTCTCATACAGACAATTAAGACTGAAACACTAAGGAAATATAAAATGCACCTAAATAACAGAGAACTAGATCCTGATGCTGAAGTTGATACGAAATCAAAAAAAACTTGGGTATTGTTCCTCAGCAGTTACTCTACCAACACTGTGATGCTACAACGCAATCGCCATAGTCACACGTGAACTACAAAGTTTCCCCATTTTTACATGTAGCACTCAAAAGGCTAATTAGGCATACTACGTAAGCAAATGGTCTTAATCAAAATTAAATGGAAATCTGACTGGATATGAATAGCTGTATGTGTTCCTAGTAATATATTACATTGATTCGTCAGAAACAACGAAAACTACTTCCCCCGCAAAAAACTGTACCAAAAAAATAGGCACCTCAGTTAATTGCTGCTGCTGCATGAGGTTAAATACATTGCTTTAGAGGCCAGAGGCTTCAAAATAAGAGGAGGATGTGCCAGAAAATTATACAGCACTGCTTTCCGGGGCAAATGTACCTAGAATTATGGTACACCTGCATCTTTCTTCGCTTTCCTACTTAAATATGCATTTTGAGTCACAAATAGAACCTATTGCTATGGCTGAGCAATAGCTTCATCAATAATTTATGCACCTGAACCTGTTTTCTTCCACCTCTGGGATGGGGTCAAACCTTCCACAACGACAGAACGGAGGAGAAGAAGAGAAATGATTCACTGAGATAACAGAAAGTTAAAGATTTGCAAACACTTGGAAGAGCAAAGGGATTTTCGTATGGCAGTGTCCGTCTCTCTCCAGATCCTGCACAGATGAATACTGGATGTTTTGGCATAAAATCTATGTGCGCTGTTGTATACAATGCTCATGCACAAAAGAGGGCATTCTTCCTCCACGGCAGGCACGCATATCCACATGCTCTAAACCTCTGCACAGCACAACACAAGGGAGCATTGACAGAGAGACAAAGTTTAACTGTCATGAGACTATGATAACAGGCTTTATATTCTCTACCTGCAACTGAGAAGACTTTTAGTTTCTGCATGCAAACATCCATATGTGTGGCAGGATCTTAGCCCAGACTCAAATCTGCAGTCTACATTTTAAATATGTTCAGCTGACGAGACCAGAGCAATTAGTTACAAACCTTCCTGCTTGCCTTGCACATCTACTCTGCAGCACTAACAATACAACGCACAATACACTTCAGATTGTATATTGGCGCGCAACAAAAGCAAATCTTAAGCTTTATGCTAATTTTAAAATGCACGAGGTTCCTCAGAGACACCCAGTGACAACCTCATACGACTTAGTTAAAAGGGAACTGTGTTGATTTTACCCATCACATTCTGCTTCCTCATCATGTGGACTACAGCATGTGAACCTACCATCTGTGATGCTGCGCTACTACAAATTCTAAGACACAATCGCACACACACACCTTCTGAAGGTGTGGTTTTGAGTAACAAAGTATTGTATTATATAATGCACTTTTTTTTTTTAAACTGCTTTCTGTCGGGTTGAACAAAATTTAACTTGCCTTGTTTCCTGTTTTCCAAACAGACGTTACCAGGGGAAGCAGTCTTTCAAGCTTGATAGTATGTATGGTTTGTGACCATCATTTCTTATCTGGGTAACATATACGCACGTCTGACAGCTTCCCATTTCCTCAGACTTTGCTCAACTATGAGTAGTTGCTAAAGAGAAGAGTGGATTTCTCAGAACTTAGCAGCATTGTAACATTGTGGGGTAGGCCTATCCTTTATGTGTGGCTCTTTTAAATAAGATCCTATGAATAGGTATGAACACACAACACAAGATCCCCATTGCCCTGAAAAACAAGACAGCCTGCTCTGAAAAAAAAGTCTAATCACAATAAAAATACTTCAAATTACTCCGTTCTGTTAAATCATTTATCTCAAAGAGTGCCGGGTTAACTATTCACACATTAACCTCAACTTTTTGCCCATTTTCAGCACTTATATTCTGTATCTAAACATTTCATACAGTGTCCAAAATCCAATACAAGTTGTAAATATTAAAATAAATAATAATTTATTGTCATTAATCCAACTACGCCTATTTTTTTGGCACCAATTAATAGAGTTTGGTGAAAACCATACATGTACTGTGTATAAAGGTCTTAAAACAATATATAAATAAATAGTTACCAACAGTTCAGACATTGGTTAGAAAGTTAAATATATCATCTACTTTAAATATCTTAAAGTGCATTTTATTGCTTTTAGCATGGATTCAATTCAAATACATTTTCTGTTTGCTATTTTATTTAGGTATGTTCTGAATCGACTGCATACTGCCCTCACGACTGTAGAAAAAAAGCAATTTTTATGCCATGATTTAAACAGCATAGGGATTTTCTGCTACACACCCAGCGATGTAATGCACCTCATTTTACAATCATGGCCATTGTGCAACTCAACAGACGATACTGACGATATGAAATGAGAACTCTAAATGTAATGTCCACTAATGAGGGTGTGTCCATATTATTCAGAGAAGTGAATAAGAGAACATTGTTTGGGAAACACTACATAATCTTCGCATCATAATCTTAGCTGTGTCATACATTCGTGCATGCGAAAATCACGATAGTCATAACAGGCAGACTCATAGTAGTCCAGTCTTGGCATTTGCACACTCATTGCCAGCCAGTGGCAGAGGCGTCCGTTATTGATTAACTGAGTCTGGTTTACACTGGTGCTTCTTTGTCTCTTATGAGACTGCATTGGGCAATTAGCCAGACGTCCATTATGAAAGGGAGATGATTCAGCACAAAGGGCATGGATAAGTGTGTGTTTTGGTAATTAGTGAGAAACGAGAATAAAAAGGATCTGTAGGGCATAAAAAAGACCGTTTTCTTCACTTGATGACAAACCCTCATTGTCTCTGCAACATAAGCCATGCTGACACACCATCTATCTCTAAACAGCTGACTAATTGGGCTGGGCTATGTAAATGAGCACTGGGTGATGGTGCCTAGTGGACCGTGACTATTTATTTCCTATTACACCCTTTGAAAGTATGATGCCATTACCAAGTCACATAGCACCTCCTGCAACAACTGCACCTGCCAACATCTCACCAATTAAGCTGATATATGTCATTTCAGTTTTTATGCCCTTCAATTATTTTCTTTATTCCCAAAATCCTGAATTATTACTTGAAGTGGAGGTGGTAAAGTGGGGTGTTTTCTGTCCTCGATCCTTGTTTGGGTTAATAGATGACGCTTTCTCGCTGATTAAAGCAACACTGAATGTTTGGTGCAGCGTAAGACGCAGAAATACTTCTTCTTTTGGTCATGTAAAAGGTTATAACTATATGCATATAACTGTGCACAGGTATGTTGTATTCTTACCTGCCGAGTAGGGTTCCTGCTTTTCCACGCACAAAAACTCCTTCCTCTCGTACTTGGCTCGGATCCACTGATCCCGCAGGACCCTGCAGAACAGAGACTGTTAGACACTCAGCTTTGCCTGGGTTTGATGTGTACTTCATGCCTCAGCTAATTTGTTGTAAACATCTCATTAACTTGCGCAGATGCCGACCCTCGGGGATTTATTTTGTGCAAACATCTATCGAATACGACCTCATCATCTTGCAATTATCATTTGTGTCTCCCTTGTCCTGTTTCAAACATAATAACAATTAGATGGTGTGTGATGTTCTTTAGCGTCATATTCTTCTCCTTTTTTCCATTTTCTGTATTTTTTGGTTCCCTTAATAATAATAATCATAATAATTGCACTTGTATGCATCTTCTCAGTATGTTCAAACTGCTGCGGTATTACTGTGTGTACAGCTCTTCACTGTAGTAAATGGATCTGCCTTTTTCATCCCTATTTTCTTCACTCATCAGTCACCCCTCCAAAACACAACACATGCCCGTTTAGACTTTCTGACATGACAGGTCACTGTGGTGCTGTTCAAAATTGTTATTTATATCGCTGAACAGTTAAGAAGAAACCCTCATGCTGAATTGCTGCTTCCTGTTCATACTACAGGAACTGGGCATTCTTATCAATGTCATCCTGCCAAACCAAAACCACTTGTTAATGAAGACATCCATTTTCCCAACAGCTGCAGGCTTAAAGGCACCATTGCTAATATTTACTGCATAAAATAACAATTAATTTAGAGTATATATAGAGAGAAATTTACTAGTGTTAATAGTTTTCAATACTTATTACTAAAAATGAAAAGGTATACAGTTTCTATCATATCCCACTGCTTTGTGCTTATCCATGTTGCAGTCATAATAAGAAAAAGGAAACCTTCTTTCAATTTAAAGGTTTTACATATCAAGACATAATAAAAAAATAATAATCTGGTCCTTAGCCTGTGTTAAAATGATCATCATCACCCCTTTGTCACTGTGCTCGACTGTTGGTTTGGGGTGTTTGTGCTGAGGTGCTGCGTTTATTTTTTACCAAACATAGTTCTTGGCATTATGGCCAAACATAAGCCATGAAGGCGGCATCAAGGCGACCCTTCTAAAGTGCCATATTTATTTTGTTTTTCTAATTTTCTACTGTCGTGTACTTTAACATTTAACATGTTTTCCACTTGTGAAGAATCTTTCTCACTCTAGAATGATGGACTTTGTTGGAAGTCCATCATTGTTGGAAAATGACCTCATAACCCTTTCCAGACTAGTGGGCAGCAACAATTGCTTCTATAACATCACTGCAAATGCCTTTCATCTTGGGCATTGTGTCAGTGCGTATCTGAATGATCCAGAACAACAAGCTGCCAAAACTTCTTTGTTTGAGGTGCTCACACTTACTGATGATCAATCAATGAAGTTCATTTGATTAGTAGAACCTGTGTGCTACCTTCCCTCTCAATCCCTAAGGTTATACTTTGCAATTTGGCTTAATCTTTATTAAATATACAATGGCACAGTGCAGTCGTGTATTGTAGCTTGTCTGAGGTTGTATTTACCAAATGTCAAGATTTGCTGAGGAACGTAATATTTTTCATTATGTACTGATATGTAAAACCTTTGAAGTGAAAGAGGGTGTACTTTCTTTACATTTTGACTGCGTATTTAGAGGTGACTCAAACATAAAGTGGAACAAAAGAGGATGGATTACTTACGTGCAATCCTTGAAGGTGGGGCAGTAGTAAAAGGCAGGAACTAGTTGTTCATATATGGCTTTGGCAGCATTGTTACCAACAGAGTCCATAAACTGTGGAGGAGGGGAAAAAGCATTCACTCTATAAGGAATATCTGTTTGTGTTCACAGCTTTCTGTAGATATTCAAAATGCTGTGTTTGGAGCTCAGTGTTAGTTTGGTTGACTCTTTGCCCAAAGTTTGACTGCTGCACTTTTGTGTCTTCGTATTTAAAATTGAGGACGCTGCTCAGCACGCAGAGAAGTATACACAGACACGCCTTTGCATAAGTACACAAAGAAGCTGGTTGTGTCTGTCAGCTGCTGGCCCATTTATTTTAGTCCAAGCTCAATTCATATAGATGACCTTTATTATTTCTTTAAGCAGAGATGCAGGGGGAAGAGTGGGAGACAGAACGATAGCTGCTCATAGATGCTTGAGGGAGATGGGTGCAGATGGGATTTCAAGCCTGATTGCTGATCCCCTCTTACTAGAGGATCTCCTACTGGGTTTCTCACCTCCAACTCAGAAGAGGTCCAGGGATCCAGAATAAGAGATTTGACCTTGCTGATCTGAGCAATGTTTCGATGGAGGCCTGAGCAGCTGTGACACACAAACACGCCAAGGGTGTACGATGCCCACTCTGGGCCTGTAATGCAGGATAAAGAGGTATATGACCACACACACACACAAAATATTTTACCTTAAGTAACTGCCACACTGAAAAATTCCTGACAGACACTAATGGTTCCAAATAGTAACTGGGACAAGTGGTTATCACAGGCAAATAGAACAACCATTGCTGTAGTTGATTAAGATTTCAAATAAACACAAATATGTTACAAATGTCGCCTGAGAAAGAACAGAAATCAGCACAGGCAGAAGCATAACAAGATTAAGACAAGCTAACGATAAAAGCTTGATTGTTTCTCGGTCATTCTTCCTCTTCGTCTTTAACATAGGCAGATGATCAGCGCACCGCATAAATAGATTTCCACATATGCTCACTATAGTATACACAGGAAGTTACTAGTGCGCAATAAGCTTGTTTCTAGGACCTAAATTTAGGCAGCCTAAATCTTCAGTATTTATATCAAGACCCCGTGTTTTAATAAGCGTTTGTATGCAGGAATAGATACATAAATACACATCACATTCACCTTTAACATGAATGCTTAAGCGAAGGTTTAAAAGTTGACAAGCAGGGAAAGAAACAACTTCACAGAGTTTTATATATACCACACACTCTCTTTTTTTAACTCATGCAGTATGAAAAGATGCACTAAATGTTTTTAAATTTAGTACAGAGAACAAACGCTGTGAAGGTGTGAGGAGATGCAGATATATTTCGAAGTTTAATTTTTAGCGTCATTGCACTGACCAGCGTGAGGCTATATTATACCTGCCATTGTGGTTATTTTGTAAGTGAACCGCAGAACTGGGGCAACAAGATTGGTGTCAGCATTCAGCAGCCTTTAACCGTCTCTGAGGAAGGCAAGGCCGCACACATACAAGAGAGCATGAGAACAAAGAGCTCGATTACTTCCTCGAGCATAATTTAAAAACTGTGCACATGCGAAACCGTGTATCTGTAACACTGAGACAAGATGCTGCCGCGTGGTTAGCAAGTCCCACGCCGACTCACCCTCTCGGTCTAACACTGAAGTCATTCTACACAGAAAGTGTAATGCACGCAGAGCCTAAAAATATATTTAAAAATGTATGAGTGTGTTCAAAACTTAGAGCTGAAAGAAAGGACTCCAAGAGAACTGCAACCGTGTTTATTACTTGTATTTTAATATGATGCTCTCATGTGCTTGTCGCCTTCCACAAGAGAATCTTGAAGGCTGCAGAGTAGATAAGTGAAAGTAAATTTCACAAGCAACACCTTTTTGAAAATGCATGCATGCTCTCATATACTGAGCTGCAGATTTGATTAATGTTAAACAACTAGGTGTGTTCCTCAGGGTGTGTGACCACATGTCTGCAAGCTGAAGAAGAAAACCAACCACGGACATAAACACCTATTTGGCTACTCAGCATGAACAGTAAAAAATAATAATAATAAAAAATTTTTTTTACTGAAACTACTGAAAACCTCCGACTGACAGTATTGGTTGTTGTTGTTTTTTGTTTTTTTTTATCAGAACTCACAAACGTATTGCATCAGTGTGAAAATATTCATTGTGTCAACTATCGCACAGGTGTCATAACTGTCCGAGAAGAGAAACTAAAGCAATTACGTTCGTGTGTCTCAGTTGGGATTGCCACAGAATGTATGAACACTCTTAAAACTGGATGTCCAGCATCTGAGAGTGACTCCACTCCTCCAGCCTACCTGCAGCTCCACAGTCGGCACAGTTCCCATTCCCAGGTTTGTCCAGAAGCGCTTTCACACGCTGTCTGATCATTTCGTGATCGGAGGTCATTTAAGTTTAACCTATTTTGCTCCGACGCCTGATCAACCCCTAAAATCCTCCAGCAGTCTTGCATAGAAAGTAGCCCAGAGACTGTGGCCGGACGAACTGAAGTAAATTCGCAGGGCGTCGGAGCGCGCTTGGCCAAACAGGAGCGGCGTCGATTTTAGGTGGTGCCTCGATGAGAAGAAAAAAATGAAGCACGTTCAGCGTTGTGTAGATGCTTTAACACTGAAACAGCAAACGCAAACACAACTCTTGTTTATTTGGAGGGAGACCTCCAGTGGTCATAATGGAGACTTTCGCAGAGAGTGGATCCACCCATATTTGACCTCTTCCTCGCTATTTCACTGATCTGACTGATCGCCAGATCAGTCATTCAAATCTACTAACAAACTTGGCAGGCACAGTCACACAGAAAATAACAATTTAGATCAAGGTTTGATTAATTTAAATATGCTAGGGACAAACTGATTTTAATGTGTATAATAACTGCATTTCTTTTAGATCTGTTCCATTATTGTACAGAGGTATATTGTAAGCTGACTCACTGGCACAGTTTACTGGACATCCTCATTAATGAAATTCGTTTCACCCCACAAGAGCCTATTTTTTACAAACCCATCCAACTATACCAGGAATTATATGCTGAAAGGAGGTAATAAAGGAAGTAATGAGGAAAGTTTCCTCAGTATTTAGAAATTTTGACTTTACGATGTTGTCACATAGATGCTTCTGGGTGATGTCACTCAGGCAGGAACCTTCCTAAGCAAAACGGATTATTCCACCACACCCCGAATGTCAGCAAACGCCTCTTTTTCCTTGTCCCTTTCTCTTTTCCTGTGGCTGTAATGCCTGTGCTCTTAAAACAGGAACCATTAGGAAATGATCAATAACAGTATGGCACACATATTAAATATTAATAAGGTGAGGCCTTTCACATTGTTAAAGTTTTATTTTTCAAAATGTCTAAAAATTCAAGACAAGGTAAAAAGAAGACACAGTCGAAGACTGGTCGATCTGTATGCAGAGCAAGCTCAACCTAAAAAGACACATACTGGTCTAGCTTTCCAAAATAAACTTATACAAAACATGGAAAAAAATGTTTCACAAAGAGCACTATTAAAGAAATGTCCATGTTGGCTACAATGCAGATGAGTGAATTCTGTTGAGCCCACATGAATACTGAGGAATCAAGAAACGAAGCCGATTCGGCACCATGAGAGATCGCGTACAGTATGAAAACCCGTCTATCGAGAGGAGTTGGAGCTGGAACGAGAGCGGTGACGCCTGCGACCGGGAGATCTGGAGCGAGAGCGGCGGCGTGCTGGCGATCGCCTCCTTGGGGAGCGGGACCTGCAAAAAGATAAATCAATAAGTAAGTGTGGAAGGGCAAGTAGGCCTGATAAAAAACACAAATGTCAAACACGAATGGAAACAGTAACTGCTCGAATCATTCATAGTACCTTCTCCTCATGCGAGGTGGGCTGCGACGCCACATAGGTGGTGGCGGGGGCATTCTGCGGGGTGGAGATGGTCTACGGGGTGGAGGGCGGACTCGCTGAGGCAGCACAGCACAAGCGGTGATTTCCTGTCCATCAATTTGACCTATTTGTAAGAGTCAACAAAGAGTTACCCAACACGAACGCTGTCTAGATTAATCTTCCATGACGAAGCCACAGAACTACCCACATACCTCCGTCCATGTGTTTGAGTGCCTTCTGGGCCTCGTCGGGGGTCTCAAACTCCACATAAGCACAGCCCCTGTGCAGGTGCGGGTGGAGTCTGTCCATTGGCATGTCGACTCCTTTGATTGTCCCATAAGTAGAAAAGATTTCCTGGATATGTTCCTGTTAAACAAAGACATAGCTGTTAATATAAAAACCTTTGTGTTCTAAAAATATAAAATTTAAATTCAAATAAATACATTATGTAGAAAATGTAGAAAAATCAGTGACAACATGTTCCCACAGCTTTAATGCCCAACCAACGTATGATTTGTCAGATCAGTGCTGATATTTGGCGATTTTAAATCCTTACTAAGAAAAGTGCAGTCACAAATGTGTTTTACTGTTACAAGTTGTCGCCTGTTTACACTCTAATGGACTCTAGATCGCCTGGTTGATCTAGAGTTGCAGTGTGCCCTCTGGTGGACAAACTATTTAATCCCAACAGTAATAACATGCTTGAAGGACGTAAGCTTAAAAACACTACAAAAGACCAAGGATAAAGGAGGATTAGAACTACCTAACTTTCAGCACTACTTCTTAGCCAACAGGCTTCAATTTATCTCAGGATGGCTAATACCTTCTTAGATGAAACTTGGCTAGATGTAGAACAAGCACTTTGCAATAATCTAGAGATTTCAGACCTACCATTTATCAGCTCAAACATCCAACAACATTAATGCTTCAAAAGCATCAACCCTCAGCTGCATAGTGTGTTATCGCTTGTTTTCCCCTCCAGTGTGAGTGGTCCTCAGGTCTCCCTTTTGCTATAAAAACCAACCTTGGTGACATTCCTGGTGAGTCGCCCTAAGTAAACTTTAGTTGGTTTGGGTGTTGGGCTTCTTTTCCGGCGTTCCTTGTCATCTCTGGTCTTTTGTGTTTTAGAGCTGGAAAATCACAAGCAAAACACTAAATAACCTTATCAAGACTCAAACAAGAGAACATACAACACATCATTGTGCACAATTACCAAGCAGTTGCATTGGATGAAGAGACTTACACAGAGCGGGAGCGGCGACGGTTATCGTGCCGTCTGCGGCTGGGGCTCGGAGAACCCGAGGAGCTGGAAGACGAAGAGGATCGGGAGCTAGAAGAGCCGGAGCGGCTGGAACCAGACGAGCTGGATCCGCTTGAAGAACCTGAGCTGGAACCAGAACTGCTGCTCGAAGAAGAGCTAGATCTGGTGACAATCAATAAAAAAGAGAAATATATGAGGAAAGAGGACAGATTTTTATTTTCAACACTGGGATAAAGGATCCCATTAAGAGGGCAAACCTGCTGCTGCTGCTGCCAGTGGATGCGCTGCGGCGCTTCCTTGCTTTCTCTCGTCCTCTCTCCTTCTCTCCTTCCTTTGTTCCAGGCTTTTCTTTGGCTCTGTCTTTTGTTTTTTCATCTTCCTTCCGCTTTGTAGGTGAGGGTGCCCTTAGATGAGAGAAAAGCCACTGTTATTTTGATATGTTTACGTTAAGAATAGCACAAAGTTTGCCACTTTAAGATTATTTTCACTGCAAATAAATATATTTTTACTAAATGCTTAATTGAAAAGTTGACAGAAAATAGAGCTCAACATATTTCACAGTTCTAAAGATAAAAGCTTTTTTAAAACACAAAGGTTTTTATGTTAACAGCTATGTCTTTGTTTGACAGGAACATATCCAGGAAATAAACTGTATTTTAGGTCATATGTTTTCTGTTAGGTAGTTACTGTTTCAGAACAAAATAACAATTAACTGTACTGAGGAAATAATACAAGTTTTTCTAAACTTACAATACTTGAACAATTCATAACGAGCAGCAGCCTCAAATATTTTGATCTACAATTAGAACATCCTTTTGATATGTTTAAATTTGTATTAATTCGCCCATTTTCTCTACAAGCTTTAATTTTTGCCTCCAACTGCTGGAGCCTATACCAGCTGTTACAGGCCAAAAGGCAGGGTACACCTTGAAAGCCTATCACAGGGCAGAGACAGACACCAATTCATACATTCACATCTATGGCCGATTAAGAAACATCGGCCATGGATGCAAGAAAACACCTTCCTGTGTTTTTTGGTTGTGGGAGGAACCCACTCAGACACGGGGAGAGAACATGCTAACTTCACACAGCAAGGCCCCAGCCAGCGCATTCAATGGCAGGACTTCATTGCTTTGAAGTAACAGTGCTAACAACTGCACCTCTGTGCGGCCACTTCTGTGTCCATTTAGTTTTCATTAACAAGTATGGAATTTAATTCTCCCGATACATCTAAGTAATAACTGGTCTGATATTGGAACCTTTAAATGCTTGGTGTCTATGGATGTCTTCTTTTCTTGAATGTTTTCAGGTTAATGCAGGTTAATGTTATATTACTACCATCAGAGTCATTCAGGTTCTGTATTTTTCATTATGTTTTGCTACTACAGTTTTCAGTTTTTATTTTCGTTTTCCATTTAATTTAGTTTAGGTTTCCTGGGTATGTCTGCATGTTTAATATACCTATTAATTTAATTTGAGCTTTATTCTCTTACCTTCTACATGTTCTCCTTCATTACATCTATGAACATTCTTTATGGTCTTACTCTTTTCCTGTCTAATTTTGTTGACCCCGGGGTTTTAAACTCATCCACCATCACTTCCTCTACGTTTTTATAATCTGGCAGGTATTTGTCACGTGCAGGATTACATTATTATGATGTAAGCAAAATCTTGTGGGGGGGAAAAAATCTCCAATATATATGTAGAACAAAGCCTCTTGCCTTGTATTAACAAACAGAAATTACTGGACATTATTTAAATAGTTTTAGAATTATTTGTCTTATTAATTTTTTATGGTAAACTTCCCATAATAACATTGTTTATCAAGGGAAAATAATCATTAAAGTAAACTAGTTGACTTCACATCTAACATCTTGAGCACGAACGCGCCGCCATTGAATTTCATTCAAACAAGGAGAAAGCGACGCACGAGCTGCTGTTTCACCCAAAACCAACTTCAACTGCGATTAGAAAATGTCGCATAATTTTCCGCATAAGCCTAAATACGTTTTCGGGTTTAAAAAAAAGCTCAACTAAAGATAAATAAAAGGTTAAACTTACATGTTTTCCAAAGGAGCTAGGCGCAGTTCGACCACTTGCGGCCTGAGAAAACGTCGCACGGTGATGACGATAAGCGGAAGTTACGTGACCACCTGAGCGCCACTTACAACTCATTTGTTTATTTTACATTTTTTGACGACAAAATGTGAGTTTGTAAGTGAGCGCGTGTGCGACCCAGCGCACTCGTGGAAAAACCTCGTCGAGCTCCGTGAAAAGAAGTAACCGAACAGGAAACATCGATCGAGCTTCCTTCTTCTAGATCAAGTGAGTGCATCACTTTCTAAGGATACTGTGTGCTAGCCGAGGTGGTTACCCCGCGCAGCTAACACGGAGTTACTGTACAACACTACCTTCTCACCCAGCAATAAAATGCCCTTGTTTAAAAAATAATCCTACACTAATATGTTTTTCTTCTTGAGGAAATTTTAATTAAATTTAAAAAGCACACAGCCTTGTTCCTAGAAGAACTTACAAAAAGAAGAAATAAAAAAACCAGTTTTTTTATGCGCTGGATTTACAGTTGGTTGTATTTCATATTTATATGATAATGTAAGATATTGGCAGTGTTTTCAGTTTCCTCCGTTTAGCCAGTAAGTTGATCTTTTTGTTATGACAGCCACATTTCCGAAAGAAGTTTCCTGATTTTGTAATGTAGCTTGACATGAGGATGTCTTTTATTTATTTATTTTTACAAGTTTAAAGACTCTCTCTCTCTCTCTCTCTCTCTCTCTCTATATATATATATATATATATATATATATATATATATATATATATATATATATATATATATATATATATATAGTGAGAGAGAGACAGAGAGAGAGATACATATATCTTAGGGTTCTCATAATATTCTCATAATATTCTCATAATATTAGATAATATTAGCAGGAAGAATTCATAATGACATTCAAAGTATCTGAGATGTGAGGTAGTCATATATCCTCCTCTATAATGGACATTTGTTTTCGATCTATGTCTTTTGACTTATTTGAGTTACCCTACTAAGTCCTAATGTATTAAACCGAGGACATCCTGGGCTTTCCATCAATATCTCACGTGTTTGGGTGGCCTCTTTTAGCTCCAAAGAGGATAATTACAATTTACTATATTATCATATGTGTATTACATTTGTGCTATGACAAAGTATTTGCCCCCTTCCAGATTGTAAGAAATTAGAAAGGAGGCAAATACTTTTTCACAATATGTGGATTTTTAGTTTTTTAATTTCAAAGCTATTGCCAAGGCTGCTATTACCCTACACCTCTAACATTGTTACAGAGATCGCACCTTTCTATATTATTATACATATTATTATTATTATTAATAATAATAATATTATTAAACATACTCTAAATTTCACTCTTTTATGACAGGTCAGAACAGGTGAATTCACCATGGGCCGGCTCGATGATGCTGCAAAGCACAAAGTGGTAGAGCTGCGAAAGGCTGGCCTGAGTTTCCGTAAAATCAAAGCTGTGCTGGAGCTGGAGAACATTAAGGTTTCCGCTCAGGCCATCTACTTGTTCCTGAGAGAGTTCCAGGGGAGGCCGCCGGGGAGGGTGAGACCTGTAGAGCCTGGAAGTAGCACATCACCAGCACAGGTGCAAGCTCAAACTGGAGCAGTACAGCAGAGCTGGAGTAACATTCAAATCCGAAACCTATTACGGGATTCATCACAACGTCTTGGCTTTGCAGCTGCTGCTGACTTTGCTAAACAGACTCTCATCAGCTCAGAGGGCTCTTCCTCCGGGGAAACCAGTGGAGGCAACAGGAAAGAACAGCAACCTGAAGAACATAAGGATGAAAATGATATCCAGATTGTCAGTGTCACGTCACTCGCACAGCAGAGCCAACAAAGAGCTCCCCAGTCCACTCTACCAAGGTCAGAAACCAGTGCTATGACTTCCACGCCAGCAGTGAGGCGGAGAGTCACACCTTCTCCAGCCACTAGTTCAATGCTGGCAGCTCGAAAGAGAATTTTGGATAAAGCATTGTCACACAGATTGAAGGTACCTAAGCATTAGTGTACTGATGTGTACTAATTTACCATAAATTAGCCTCCAAATATTATTCAGTCTTTCATACGTTGTTTTTCACCAGTTTTCAACAGTGGCGTCATTGTTAAGGAGAGATCCGTCAAGTGTCCAGGGCGCTGACATGAGGAATGCTGTGCCACAGCCACCTGAAACCTACGATCTGACCACTGAAAAGGTGAGATACATTTAGCTTTAGCTAACACTTAGCTTTTGAATCCCTTTTACTAAACAAAGATGTGAGTTTATCACCATCAGAAAGTACCTGTTAAATCATAGGCTTTATTTCTCCTTACACAATTTTAGCTGTCACCTCATGGGACTGATATGATCGGGTCTTTAGACTCTTTATCGCCACTTTTATTTCTCTTAAAGCATTTCTGTGTTTTGTATTTGGTAAATTTTTAGCTTGACCCCAAAAAAAATCTTGTTATTTTCTGCTCTGAGTCTGGGAGCCTGGCCATACAAACACCATCTGTTGTTGAGCTTTTTGTTAGTACGACTGCAATATGAACACCATTTTAAATGAAATGTTTTCAATGTTACACAGACTGTTACAGGGAATCAGCCTGGAAGTAGCAGCGCTCCTAGACGTTCTCTCACCCAGAGACCAGGGCTACCTGTTCGTTCCCTTCCTCCTCCCCCTCATCCTCCTCCTCGAGTTGGGATTCGTATTTCTAACCGACCACAAGCACCTTTAACATCTGCGTCTCCCGGGGGCGCTGTTATCCGCATACAGGCCCCTGGGAGTCAGGGTGCTCCTCGTACTGAAGGGAACCCGAGTCCACAGCAGGCAGCCCAGGACGCTGGAGTCAGAAGCGGTTTCCAGGATCAGATTCAGAGTTTGGGCTCTGAAGTGCGCAGCTTGGGCCTGGCAGTGAAGATGCTTGTAGAGCAGCAGTGCCGTCTGGAGAGAGAGCAGTCGCAGCAGACTCAAATTCAGAAGCAGATCCTCAACACTCTACAGACCATTGCAACCAAAATGGGTCATGGTAGCAGTGTTCAAAAGCAGAAAAACAAGACTCCTTCACCCTCTGCTTTGGCAGCAGCTTCTGCCTCTACCTCGTTTAACCAAGACACCTTCAGTTTTAGTCAAGGCACTTACACTCAGTGTAGCCAAACCCAGCCTAGCTACAGCTCTTTAGAAGGTTTAGAAAATGTGGAGGCCTTTAAATTGCCGGGACTCAGTCCTACAACCGTGAATGGGTTTCCACCATGTAGCAATACTGAAAGCCTTCCTCTTACTCACACCCCTTCTCAAACACAACCTTATTCAGCTGCATATATTCAGCAGACCAGTCAAGCACTCATGCCTCCTTACACACAATCATATGTCTCCACATACAGCATACAGTCACATCCTCAGACTTTCAGAGCATTGGAGAGTAAAACATCGGAATTCCAAAGCAGCTGCTCAACAAGGACTTTCCAGGACTGCAGCGTTTCCACTCGACCAGTGCTGAACTCGGACCACTCTTCACAGGACCAGCAGATCAATATTATCAAAGTGGAAGGACCATAGATGGCTTTAGATTCCACACACTGTTTGAGGACCACAAGGGCTTTGATGTACTTTTTTAGAGTGACTGTAGCATTGTGAACATGTTTTCAAATATAACAATAAACAATGTAGCAAGTTTTTTATTTATTTCCAAAGGGAGAGGGTACAATCAGCAATAGGATACTACAATCTTTTAGTAAATATTATAATTTGTATTTGCTAGAGGCAACAATTAAATCATTCTGACATTTTAAATGACATGTTTATCTTATATCACCATTACTGGCATTATCAATTGTTAATTTTCATACATCTGGGCAAACTGATTATAAAACACAAGGACCTTATGATCCAAAGCATACTTCCATTTCACTATTTTACAGATGACAAGCCATTCTCATATAAAACTGAGAATGCTTGAATAAAAAACAAAAAGAAAAACGTGATTCTTACAAGGGGCGATTCAGGACAAAATCGGATGTGTGTATATTTTTTTCTGTGGTATTTGTATTTATCCATCTAGATTGGTGACGAGTTTTGGGTGTTTGCCTTATTTTGGATATAAAGGAAGAAGACAACACTTTCACTGTTATGCTAAAAGACAAGTAATGGTAATGTTTCTTTCTGTAAAACTTTTTTTTGTTATACAGAAAAAGAAATCCGGTGCTTTTAGCCTTACCTGCTGTATACTGTTGTGGGCATAAATGGGTAGTAATTGGGCTTTTAATTATTTCTTTTAAGTGTTTTTTTTTTTTCAGGTTGGAATGATTGTAATGCATACATCTTTAATGACTTTAAAAAAACAAAAAAAACCCCAAACAAACAAGAATTGGTTGCAGTTTGAATTTATCTTGGACTTTCTTTAATCCACACAGGACAAAATGTCTTAACTTGACAAGGCCAGCTCCTATTAACTTCTTGCTAGTGATCATGTTTCACTACAGCTGGTAGTTTCTTTGTGTAGCAGATAGATGGATAGATGCAGATTCCAAGATTAAATAGTTTAAATAATTGTAAGTTATTCAGATGTGTAACCACTTTGCCAGAGTGAAAGAATACTCAAACTGTCACCCTCCACATGAGAGGAAATTGGTTAGGATGTTCAGAAACTACAACAGCTCAAGTCTGCCATTAAGTGGAAATTGCTGGAACGCCAGCATCACCATCCACAATGAAGTGAGGCCCTGGGTTCTAATCTGCCAGCTGGTCAAGACCGTAGGTGTGAATGTGAGCTTAAATCTGTCTCTCTGTGTTGGTCCTGCGACAGACTGGTGACCTGTACAGGGCATACCCTGCCTCTCGCCCTATGGCATCTAGAATAGGCTCCAGCCCCTGTAACCCTGAATTAGATGAGGAGAAAAAGATGAATGGAGCAATTTAACCAGTTCAATCATTTAAAGTTACTTCTACCAAAGAAGAGTGGTCAAATATCCAGCCACATGTATGCCAGAATTCTGCTGATGGTGACCATCTGGTCGAAATAGAGCTTCCTGAGGAATATTTGACTAAATATTAGTTGGGTTATATGCATATATTTGACCCTGTGTGCATTAGAGAAAATAGATAATAATTTATAATAATGTATAAATGGAAAGTTTAAAGAAATCCTTAAAACCCAAAATTTACCATGACATTCATCCCCATGATGAGTACATTTCTGACCACAACTGTACATCTCTAGACCAACAGAGGGATACAAATAGCCACCATTACAACTCAGCTGAGGGGAGTGGCATTATAATCTCTCTGATCAGCTAGTGCAGGGTCACTGAATCCAGGGCTGTGGCATTTACCTACTGGACCAATGCGAATATGGGCCCCTCCACTACCTTCACCGTGCGCTCATGTACCTTGTTGAACAGAGTTCGGTGTGTAAAAATAGATTGATACACATGGGGAAACAAAAATCAAAAGGTCAACCTGAAAAATTAAATGAAAGTAGAAATGCAGTAAAATGTGTCAAATTAACCAAATATTGTACATATGCTTCCATTTGCTCTCTCGCTCTATCTAGATATTGCAGAATTGTAGGTATGACCCTGAATGACCTTTGAGCTGTACGCATAAGATTAGGACTGAAGTTTGGACAGTTTTACGTTGCTTCCAACTGCAAACATTATACAGGACAAATACATTGAATACCATGCTGTGTTCTTACTCCTGCTTTTTTTTGTACATTTATTGCATTTTGCTTGATGGTTGTGTGATTTCTGCTGTCTGAACAACAAATTGTCCTTTAGGGATAATAAAAATATCCTTGCTTCTTTATTGAATTCTTGATTTATTGCCAAAAATGTTTCATAAGGTTACAGTGGCTTTAGACCACCGAAATCTAATTAATTCACCCCTGATTTCATGGTGTTTGTAGCCAAATTTTAAAAACTTCACTCAGGGGATTTATGATAGGTGTGTTTAAAAAAAAAAAAAAAGCAAACTTGGTTTTAACAATGACAACAATACCTTTAATAAGAACAAGCAGATCAAACTCCTACAGCTTGTTGTTTGTGTAACCAAAATGGTTAAAGACAAATACCACTTGTGTGTTCTACACTTTGAATCTTTAAAATCTGCTGATGGCACAGAGCTTATGAGGTAAAGGGGTGAGGGTGAACCCTACAACTGGTGTCAGATCCAGGTCATCTCCAGTCATTCCAGGTGGAGGAGTGAATCGAAAGCGCTGGAGGAGGGAGGCGAAGAAAAGGAAAACCTCCATCTTGGCCAGACTCTCTCCAACACAAACCCTCGACCCTGCAAGAAATCAGGGAATCGCAAACTGTTAAGCCATCTTAATGTTTGTCTTAGTCTTTGTGTTTAAAAAAAACAACAAAAAAACACAAAGAACCCAGACACTTACCTACAGAGAATGGGATAAAGGCCTCTCTCCTTCTAAAATTGCCTTTGTCATCCAGGAAATGGGCTGGATTAAAAGCAGAACTCTTTTCCCAGTTATTCTCATCCTGGTGAGCTGATGAAAGCAGACCAATCACTGGGGTTCCCTAAAATATGGAGAAGATTGCTTTCTCATTGTCTTAAGAGCACTCATGAAATAAATTTTACTTAAGTTTCCAAATATTAAACTCATATTGTAAATGAACGAAAATAGTGGTATAAATGCAGTCAAATGAATCCCTGCATTTAAAATAGCCCATCAAACTTGTTAGCTGAATTCAGCACTTCTAAGCATTAAAGATCTGTTAGTCAATAGCAATAATGTGTATGCTGAGCTAATTTCTTCCTTTATATGTATTCATTAATTGTTCATTTCTATATTAGGCAACAAAAAATTCCCGAGTTTAATTACTTGTTGTACATTTTACATAGTTAGTTTTTTTTACTTAAATATTTATAGCAAGTTGCATTTGTCAGGGGTTTTTCCTGTTATTTTAGCCTCCCCCTGTGTTCCTTTTGTATCTTTTGTGCAGTAGTGTTATACAATATACTCATTCCTTATTGTAACTGTTTATTTCAGCACATTAATAATGATAATAATGGATTGGATTTATATAGCGTTTTTCAAGGCACCCAAAGCGCTTTACAATGCCACTATTCATTCACTCTCGCACTCACACACTGGTGGAGGCAAGCTATGGTTGTAGCCACGGCTCCCCTGGGGCAGACTGACAGAAGCGAGGCTGCCATATCGCGCCATCGGCCCCTCTGGCCAACACCAGTAGGTGAAGTGTCTTGCCCAAGGACACAACGACCAGGACAGAGAACCCGGGGATTGACCCGGCGATCTTCCGGTTACAGATACGCTTCCCAACCCCCTGAGCCACGGTCGCCACATTTGTTGTTAAATAAAAATAAATAAATAACTTATAGGGTAACTTAATATATTAAAGCACCCATAGTTCAGGGATTTTTTTAACACTAAAATCTTATTTAGAATTTCAATTTGTGATAATTTATGGATATGAAAATAAAAAAACCCAAATAAACATAAACTAAGATCTACTATAGCTTGAGAACAACGACAGCTTAAAGTGTGAACAAAAGTCATTATCCTACATAGTAGCCTGTACGTCTTGGTGAGGGTCCTATAGAGCCCAGTGTGTTCGTTTCATGTTACTCTTGATGCTGTTTGTTCTGCACTCACGTGTCATTTTTTAAAAATAAAAATGTAGACGTGTACAGTGTCACTAACTGGTTCAGAACTGGGACTGTTTGGCTTTTGTTTTACCTTCTTGATGAAGTAGGACTGAAAGGTGACATCTTGTGAAACGCAGCGTACAATAAAAGGCGTAGTATTAATCACTCTTTGTATTTCATGGATGACAGCGTCAGTGAACGGCAGGCTCTTTCTGTCTCCCACTCGGACCTGGCGATTTTCTACTACCTGATCCAGTTCCTCCTGGACTTTGTCTACAAAAAGAACAAAAAAAAAAAAAAAAAACCCACAAACCAAGTAATGATTAAAACTGTAGTAGTGTTGTTACACAAATTATTATATTTAACAGCAATTTATTAATTTGCTGTTAGGTTTGAATTCATGTTTATATCTGCAGTATTCTGCACACTGCTGGAGCCAAGTAAAAGGGACATCTAGCAAACCTATGTTAGTCAGAATAGCAATGACTAATGGTCGAACAAAAATTCAGATTTTGGACAAATTATATCCAAATGTGATCATATACGTTTTGGAAGTCATGAGATTTAGTTGTTTCATAAATAAAATAAAGAACATACTTGAAAAGAGAAACATTTGATTGTTTTATATGCTTCAATTTCTTGATTGCTAATATATCCTCACAATATACAGTGAACTCCTTCCCGGTGAAGCCGTGGCAAGCCTACTGTGGTTTGTTATTGGTTTTGTGTTTGGTATTGTTTTTTCCGCCCTTCTTTATCTGCCACCCTCTTATTCTTACCCAGTAGTAGGTAGTAATCTAATAAGTAAATAGACCAGGGAGTGGAAATGATGAGTATTGCCAGAGAGCCAATTTGACAGTATTCTGGGTTACTAGACAATGGCTATTTGCCCATGGGTAGGACTGTGTTTTTGTTCTAAATCATTTCTCACGTTTGCTTTTTCTTTGACGTAAGTGTTTCTCACCATCTTTTTTTCCCCCCGTTAGAAAAAGCTGCGTAACCCGGTCTAAATTTTATGACAATGTTGTTTTTTTGATTTTGCTTTATTTTCACTTAAAATACCATTGTTTCATTTCCACATTGCCCAGATGTCTGGTGAATGAAGCATCACCAGTAAATAAGTGTATTATATTTCTTACCTTGTATTTCAGGGTACTTGGCCATGAGCATTAAGCCATATCTTATAGTAGTAGATGTAGATTCTGAGCCAGCAGTAAATAAGTTGACAACAGTAATCAGTAGGTTGTCTTCGTTATAGTGAGAACTTATATTTTTATCTATATTTCCAGATGCCTTACAAGTAGAAAAAAAAAGGGAAGAAATACGTCTCAGTAATAAGATTACTTTGGAAAGGTATTTAATCAAATTTAGGTCTTACCTCAAGCTGAATCTTCCGAGCGAGAAATGAATCCACCAAACCTCTGCACATCTGTGGATCAAGGGTGTCCTCTAAACCTTTGATCAATGCTGCAATCTGTTTTCTATTAGCAAAGGCGTTCTCTCTCAGCTCTTTGTGGGCTTTAACCCAACTGAACAGCATTGGAAAGTAGTTATACAACTGTTGAACAAACAAGAAAGTTAGATTCACCACACATTACCAGTTTAACAAATACATTGTATTTATATGTTTAATTATAGAAAACTGCATAACTGGACATGATATCCTGTTGCTATTAATCTTCGATTTAGATAAGAGAACCTGAAATCCTGTTCGTGGCAGGGCATGGATTACATGGTGATTTTGCAGATATTTTGTAATGACTAAATACTATTGGCCTTAATGTCTACTTTTAACATTCTGAATTTACACTAAAAACTGCATTTTGACTAAAGGTAAATAGTAATGCTGATCTACTGAACTTAGAACAGAGGAGACAAGAACAAGGCCTAAAATTTACATTTTTAATCAAAGGTTAATCAGGCTCATGAGGTCAGCAGTCGGAAAGGCAAACAATAAGGAGGGTTCTAAAACCATTCCAACAGGTTATAAGCAATGGAAACTAGACTAGTTACTAGAAAGAAGACAAAAAACAAAACAAAAAGACAAATAATTACAAACATGTAAAAGGAGTAGTGGTAAGTAGTAGTAAGCAGCAAAACAACCTGACAAGTGACAGGGGAGTGAGGATGTGAAGAACTGTTTCTGTCAGATTGTTATCATACCTGCACTGAAGCAGAGCCCAGGAGTTGAGTATTCCTAATAGCTCGACTCAACATCACTCTGAACTCTGGGTCATCATATTCAAATCTTTTACCATAAACAATCGAACAGATGATATTGGAAACAGCAGCGTTCACAGCCTCAGCAGTGTCAAAGGCTTTACCTGACAGAAAAAGGAAGGTGTTTTTATTTAAGGACCAACACAGTAAGAACTAGAAGCCTCAGGTAATAAACATTCACAAAGGCAGGATGCAGGAACAAGTTTGTTTTGTGTGTTACAACTCCTGCAGAGTCCAGGAAAGGTTGAGTGGGTATTCTCCACCCTTTAGGGTGATTATCTGCCTCATTAGTCCACCAACAGACTCTCATAGGTAACAACTTTATAATTACATTTCCCAGTGCATCAACGTTTTGTTTCCTGGTATTACTTTGTCAGTTGTAGTAGTAAATGGTAACCGCTGGTTTGGGCCCATCCTTTAGGGAACTGCTGTCTTGTCCTGACTAGGTTTTCTTTTGTTCTGTGACTGTGAACCTGGTGTTTATATTGCAGTGAACCGAGGATAAGCCAGGAGCCGTGGGACCTTTGTTGGGGTTTTTTCCCCACACTCCTTTTGTTGTACAAAGTGCAAAAATGTAATTATAAACTCAGAATCACCCTGAGGATCATTATTTAGAAACAGAACTTAAGGGACGGAGCAAACATGGGAAAAATAAAAAAAAAAAAAATCCATGAACGACCTAGGACCATGACAATTACACTGAGTTGTAATCAGGAGAGTGGCTCTCACACCTCATACCTGTACCTTGACTTCCTATTCTTGGACTATGCAACCTTCTTGGGACAATGAGAATTTGCAGTCATTCAGTCACACAATCTTAATTGCTGTGCATTACAAATCACATTTCATTAAACTGTATAAACAAAATACATTAACCTAAGAAATTGTTTTCGATGTTGTTTATAAACATATTTGTCTTGAATTTAAAGCCAACAACCTGTTCAAATAAGTTAAAGTGTACAAGTTTGAAGAGCAAAATGTGCACCAACATCCCTGTTTAATGACTAATTTGCCTGAGAAAATCTAGTTAAATAAATCGGGATCTGGTGCCTCTGTTACCCAGTGTCGGGTATTGCATAAAGGGAAGGGTTATCGGGGAATGTTACAGAATGTGGTTCCACAATGCGAGTGCTGAGTTACATAGTACGTAAAAATCATTAAAAATGCTAGTTATTGTCCTGTGCTGACTCAATAAGTACAGAGTTCCAAACCTCATAATGGCATTAACACCAGCACAAAAGTGTGCGCTGGGAGTTTCATGGCATGAGTTTCAATGGCCAAGCTGTTCCTGTAGCTGCAATGTGTTGATAATTGCTAGTGTCACAGAAATGGCTTATGTATAAAGAAGTTTAATAGATGGTTCCAGCAGTTAAAATGTTCTTGCTTGTGCATTTCTGTGGACAATATTGTAAAGGTGTGTTTTCTTGTACAAGAGACATGTTTATCTTGTCACAAAGAACAAGTTTTTGTTACACCGCTATTATCGCGAGGTTTTGGGCGTGATAATATAGGCTGTATAGGAGTTCAGCGAGCTATCTGCAAAAGCCTGGTTAGTCTACCAGCTGTTCAAGATATTTGATATAATTGTATTGTAATATTGTGAAAATTTGTAATGTATGGTGTTCTAATTATTTTATGTTTTTATTTAGAATGCACAGGACGGTAAAGTTATTGTTCTGGGGCCTCCGAAGTTTACGGAAGAGGATTAGGGCCACTGGGAAAAAACAAAAGTGGGCACGTCTTTTTTTTCTTTCTTCTTTTCCTGAATTCTGAGATTAAAGTCAGAATTCTGACTTTTTCATCAAACTTATTTGTTTTCAGAATTCTTTGTTTTCAGATTTTTCTCCAGTGGCCCTAATCCTCTTCCGTAGAAGTGGCAGGTGGCCACGAGGTAATTTTTTTTGTTGTTAAAACACAAGTGTTACTTTTGATAGACTGAAGCACTTAAAGCCTTTGTGTTTTTTCACGGCGTTCAATAAATGCAGCGAAGCGCCCGTCTTGAAGAAGCCGTGCCTGCGTTGTCATTTCGGAGTTACAATAATTTTAAATGAATGAATACAAATTTAAGACTGATTTGTAAAAACTGAGAACTATTAGCAAAAGTTAATGTGTCAAAAGGTGCGTTACCTTTTTTTTCTTCAAATACTTCAATCAGGCACTCAGACTCCTCTATGATTTTTTCTTCGATTGCCGTCTTTCCCATTCCAAACTCTTTTAAGTTTGTTAATGCAAAATGCCTCATCTCTCTCCATGAATCTCCACTGGCAAAAACAATTCCTTGAGAATTTTAAGTACCAGAAGAAAAGCAAATATTAAAAAGAAACCTCAATATAAACACGCAGAAAAATATTTTTTCCACCCACCATGAGTTAATTTTAAGTCACTAATAATTGGAAGTATTTCTTTGTCTGAAAAGGCATCAACATTCAGCAGAGCTTGCTTGATCGTCTTGTAACCTGCCAGCACCACTGTCTTTTTAGGCCCCAAATGGACAGTGAATACTGGGCCATACTTCTTGGACAGCTGAAGTGAGTAAAACACAAGGAGACAAAAGTTTTTAAGTTTCTCCACATCTGAGTGGTAGCATTGAATAATAAATCTGCTTGCCTTTGCCAACAAACACTGCGTCAAACAAAAAAACTTTATGTCGTGAATTTTTTTTAATTTTAGAAGTCTGTCAAAAACTTGTTTAAAACTTAGAATTCAATTGTTATTTTTAGGCAAATTCAATTCATATTTTTATACCTAAATTTGAGTGCGCACACTGGACTCCTCGGAGAAGTCAGAAATTGTTCAAAGACAACTTTCAACTGCACAAACATTGTTTTGTTCAGGAATTTAAGTAAATAATCGTAAATTAGCATCTGCTTTAAAAAATATATAATAAATTATAGTTTAGCATGGAATGTCAGTTTAATTACAAAAACATTCAAAAAAGATTTTGGTAATAGCCAATACTATTATTTTAGAGCAGTTGAAGTATAATCTTTACATTGTATGGTGGCTTAATAATTTTGTCAAGCACTGTATTTGATTTTTGCATACCTCATAGAGCGCAATGTGAAGCGGCTGACGATTCAACTGTAGCAAATTGCCAAACAGCGGCAGTGGCATGGGACCTGGAGGGTAGTTTCTCCCAGAAGCAAGTTTGGTGCAGATTAGATAGAAAGCAAGTAGGATCACAACTGTGATGAGCAGAGATGTTACAGTTGGAGTATGTAGTAAAAAATCTTCAACTGCAGCCATGCTGACCTAGAAACAAGAGTAGTCTGCCTTACACGTATGTTTCAACAGACCTTATGGTTATTGTCAAATCAATATTAAAACATTAACAACACAGACATACTTTTGGATAACAGCCAATCAGACTCTGGCCTACTGAGACTATTCACACACAGGCCCAGCCCCTGGAGTTCATGGGAATGCTGAGTGATCAGAGGGCAGTTTAGGTGAGCTCAGTCTGAACTTGTTTGGATCAGATTCAGAGCATGGGGTTTGAGGTTTGCAGCATGGATCCAGCAGTGACGATTCTTGTAGAGCACAGGTGTCGAACTCCAGACCTCGAGGCCCGGTGTCCTGCAGGTTTTAAGATGTGTCCTTGATCCATCACAGCTGATTTAAATGGCAAAATTACCTCCTCAACAAGTTCTCCAGAGGCCTGGTAATGAACTAATCATTTGATTCAGGTGTTTTGACCCAGGGTGAGATCTAAAACTTGCAGGACACCGGCTCTCGAGGCCTGGAGTTCGACACCCCTTTTGTAGAGCATCGGTGCCTGCAGAGGATGCCATCACTGCAGGCACCAGCATACAGTGCCATGCATCCTATATTTGACTCATTGTCTTGAACAAAAGACTCCCGCTTCCTGCCACTGGTATGTCAGGTTGCTGGGCAGAATTTGATTAATTTTTCCAACATGTGTATTTTGATTATTGTGTGTTTTCATTTATTTCATTATCTAATTATCTAATTATCTAATCGTCTTGTCGTTTGGCTCTCAGCGAAGGCGGTCGCACTTTTCTCCTCTCCTCCTTACCCTTATCTTCCCTGCTTAGCCTCTGTGTCCTTGTCTGTCTCATGTGCATTACTTTTTCCCTGGAACAGTCTCTCACTGTCGTTCTCTAAAACCTAAAAGAGAATTATGGATTTGATCAACTGGTCTCTGAATGCTATTGACACCCTCTTCTCAACGAGAAGTCTGGGCTCGGGAGAGCCCGAGTGCCCTGGAGGGACTTTCCCTGCCGGAAATACATGATGGACGGGTGGCAGAACTGGAGAGTCATGTGCCTGGCGGGACTGTCGATCGAGGACGCTGAAGATATCTATCTATTCGGAACCATGATAACAGGGTTCTTGCTGATCGGAGCTGGCATGGCCCTGACTTATCGGAGAATTGAGAGAGCGGAACTGGCTGTTCAAACCCCCCCAAGACTGCCCGCTGGAATCGAAGCGACGGGACGAGTCGCGACCTCTCACAACGAACGCAGCATGGTTAACACCTTGGAGACGCTTACAGCTGCTGTGAAGGCTCAAAACAACACCATTGAGCGTATGGTGGGATACATCAGAGAGGGCCCTGCTCAAAATGACAACCTTGAGCGAAAGTTGGATCACATCACAGAACGGATCACTGCAGTTGTGAGGTCTCAGAATCAAAAGAATGATAACACCACGGATCAGAAGTTTGATACCATCATGGGGAGGCTCGCGGCTCTCCAACGGGAGATCGAGAGACCAGCATCAGAGTGTTAAAGATCAGCTTTGAAAATTCTCAATAAATCAATAAATTCGGGATCAAAATGCAGACACCACCACGGCGCCAGCTGCACAGGCCCAAGGCTGAAGCCGGACAAACACTCCCTGATAACGACTGTGTGATGACTATTCTCCCCATCCCATGCAAGGCCACCTGGATTGGCTGGAGGACTGTTTACTTAGCCTGATAGGGCGAAGGACACTGTCTCAGCTGAACTATGGACACGCACACACACACACTTACACTGATAAGCACTCACTCATCTCCCCTTCCCTTTCCAACGCCTTCGATGCTTGTTACCTCCTGGGAACACGAGGCGGGTCTGGGCCTGCGCTGGCGAGTCAGCGCAGTGGCAGGATGTCTGCTGTGTTGCCTGGGATTACTCCTCATCCCCCTACCCAACCCTGTGGCTTGTTATGTCTTCATAATGTTGTGCTGTGAACATTCATGTGCTTTTTTTGTGCAGAGGAGTTTTTTTGTTTCCTGTTCTCGTGCTGTCCTACCATGGAAGCACAGCATGAGTAGAGGTTTCTTTTTTTCCTCTTGTACCTTCCCATTGTGTGTACATTTCAGTGTTTTTTTCCGTAACTGCCGATCTCCGACTTGTAACCCCCATGTAATGTCTGTGTTATGTGTGTAAGGTCGGGGGGGGGGGGGGGGGGGGTGTCTCATTTTACTGCGGGGCAACCTGTATGTGACAAATAAAATTCTGATTCTGATTCTGATTCTAATTTCACTTTAATTGCATTGCCTTAGTTAAGTCATGAAATATTTGATTTGGTAAAATTATAATGAAGGCAGGATTGTGAAAAAGACTGAAAACTAGATATGACATTGATTCAGTTTGCATAGTAAAATACAATACTTAATTTATTTAGCTGAAAACTGGGCCAACACACAATTACTGAGCTACTAGTTTAACATTGTCCATTCCTCTATTTCCTCTCCTACGTCCTTGCATCTGTCCTCCCGAAAATGCAATAAATCCTGTCTCTGGATCTACTGTGAAAGTGCCTACATTCTCATTTTTCTTTTTTATAATACGGAAGGCATTGTAGAGGAATTTCTTTTACCTAGGTATTTAATCGCATTATGTTATTGTATTAACATGTCTGACACTCATACTTAAGACAAATGGTAGGGGGTGTAGTAAGGATGTTGGGGAAACAGGAACTCCAGAGGACCAGTCTTTTGTCTCTTGAGGACTCTGGGAAGTAGCAAGGGAGTGTGAACTTTAAGGTGTGAAACAGCTGTGTACTGCCTTTGTTCCTGGAGAAGGTATTTAGCTGAGAGTTATGCTAGGCTCAGAGAGAACTCTGCTGACCGTCTGTCCCGCGGCCATGGAGGGCTCCACAAGCTTGTTTGTCTGTTGTGTGCATGGATTAAAAGAATGTTAGCTACCGCTCACCGCTCGTCTGCAGGCTTTATTTAAGTGGAAAAAAACTTCCACAACAAAATGGCGCTGTGAGCAGGGTGGTCCGTGTGGTCGCTGAACAACGGTTCCGTGGACGGGCTGATCACCCCTGAGGGAAAAGGTACCTTTGTCCTACCAGCTGTTGAAGCGAAGGAAATGGAGGAGTCACGGAGCCGTGTGTTTCAGTCACCACCGAGATCATCGATTTTGAGGGGACTTCTGCAGATGGGTGAGTTGTAGCTAACTTGTATACAGTCATGGAGAGTTTTTTGTCTGGCTGAGGGGGGGAACGCTGGCCGACCCCGGAGTTCGAGTCTCCAGGAGGAAAACCTGGTGGTTTGAGGCCCCAGGCTTGTGTTGGGTACGGCTCATCACAAGGACAGTGGCTCGCGCACGTTGTTGGGGAGAAGCCGGCCCAGACCTGTGTTCGGTCCAAGTACGTCACAGGAACGGCGGTTCGGGTACACTGTCGGAATCCATCTCTGTGTACTATAGTGCACGGAGTGGCGGTGTTCGTTCCTTGGTCCGTAGAAGGCAAGGGCCTCACGGGGGACGCCTCGTGTAGTAAAATGGGATCTAGATCCAGTAGATCGGCAGACGTTTCACCAGGCGGCCAGAGACAAAACTCAATACGTGACTGTATGGTAAGAATTGAGTAAATGTGTGGTGTGTAAGATTGCAGAGAATGGTTGTGTGGGAAACGTTGATGTGTGTGTAAAAACAGTGAAAAATTGGGTTACAAAATGTTGAAAATGGGGAACAAAAACAAGAAAAAAAAAAAGAGAAAGGAGTGTAGAAATGTGTGTAACAGTTGTTTCCAACTAGAGGGAGAAGGTGGTACTGCAGGCCACCAGCTCCCCTAGGGTGGACACACACGAAAAAAAATTTTTTAGCAGAATTGTTGATAAAATAAGCAAATAGGAAGAGGGTTTGGTGTTTTTCAACGTAGAACAACTACAATCTCTCTGGGTTTTTAAGAAAGGGGAATTCAGAACCAGAGAGGGGAGAGGTGTTGTGTTAAGCAATGAGAAGAATGATCAAAATGTCTCAGTGTGTCACTTGCAGGTGAAGAGCAGACCCGGATCAATTTTCCACGTGCAGCAGTCGGAAGAAAATTATAGGTTAACACCATTAGAAACACTCAAGCCAAGTTTTGGCTAAATTGTTTTACAGCTTAACTTCCACGTGTTTGTCACCCTGAGAACACAAGCTACAAAATCTCTCCCTGAAGACAAGAAATGCAGTTCCAGAACAACGAGATGGATCTCAAGAGCTCACAGCAGCATCCTGAGCAGTGAAGAAAAGGTCCAGCAGCAACAGCTGTGCAAGACAGCGACAGCAAGGAGAAAAATGGCATCATCATGACTGGATGGATGGATGTGCATTTCCAAGGAGCTGCAACTTCACTGTGTGTGAATGGACTTTTGAAAAGACTGCTTGAGTTGGACATTTGCCACTTTTGGAGCAAAAATGGCAAAATGAGACCGTGGAAAACACAGGACAAAGCTGAAAGACAACTGACTCTCACTGGACTGCTGCAAGGGGGAGAGATGAGATGAGACCACAGTCAAAGGAGAAGGGGACAACATGGAGGAATGCTGTTGTAGTGTGGGAATGAAATTTGGGTTTAGGAAACTGGGAAGGAAAAAACGACTGCCTTGCGTGGAGAATTGAAAAGTGTCTGCAGAACCGCAAAGAGGAGAGGTACACAAAAGTTACACAAACAGAAAAATGCATTAATCCTAGTAACACAAACACACATGCAATGAAGCTCATGAAGACCAAATAGCATTTTAAGCATTTCTGTTACCATCATCTTGTCCGGTTAGCTTAGTAGGTTAAGAAATGATACATAGACTAGTGAACTAGTATTATTTTTGGGGAAGGATGATTGAATCATTGCAGGGGTGAACAGAATGCTGCGGGAGGGTCAGATGAGTGGGGACTAATAGATTATTGAGTTTCTGGTTTCTGATGTGTGAGGGAGGTCTTATCGTGACACACATCTGGGTACATGGGGAAAACAAAAACTCATTTTCTAATAGAATATTGCTGTTGTGTGAGGTGTGTGACTGGTGGATGAAAGTTTTGGAGATTTACTGATGCTTTTTCTTTTGGTACCACCTTGAACCTGCAAATTAGTTTTGTTTTGATCTATCATTCTAAGGGAGTACGCTTAGACAACTTCTAAAAGAGGCCTTCATATTTTTTGACTTTTAACAGTGCACTGAGATTTTTGTTTGGCAATTTTCTCTTTTTCAAGCAGGCCTGCAAGATCGGAATCGAAAGCGCTATACAACATGTTGATCAATCGCAAGTGAGCTTCTCCAAAATTAAAATGGGCTCGGGAGAAAGCCACTTATTTGGGACAATCAGAAAACAAGTCCCTGGCAAAAAGGATTCAGCGAGGTAATCCAGTCTAAATTCTTTTTTTCCTTTTTGAAATGACGTCATTGCTGGCAGTAGAAACTTATTGCGACACAAGAGGTTCTGCTATCAGCAATAAACACGGGGATTGACTGAACTGACAAAAACTTGACTGACTTGACACCAATATGCAAGATTGCACCTCCACCCAGAGAGACAAAAGGGTGGATGTATATATGTATGTTTCTTTTACAGGAGCAGAAAGGTGACAGCAACGGGTTGCATGGGCTTTTGATCCGTGCTGACTTAACCTTTTAAATGCCACTTTCTGTGTCTTTGTGAATTTACCAGCGGTGTGTTATTCATGACCTTGTATTGTTTACAGTGCAGAGGTCACTGTGAGAAAGTGTGCATACAGACGCGCTGCGCTAACATCTATATCACTTTTTCCACAGCAGAGGGTTAATCATATGATCTAATCACATGATTTACAGCAGGACACACCACTGGCTAATGTTTTTTTTCTTACAACAGGGCCTGGAGTAAAGCTACTTCAGGGGAGAATCCCTGATAATTTTTAAGAGACAATGCACAACTTTATTGTGCATGTCTAATTGTGTTAAGCTAACATAGGGCAAAAGAGGGTTTTCCGGGGAAGTTTTCATTTTTAAATTGCAGGAACCGTGACATGAGGGATATGGAAGGATTGACTGAGGCGCAGATGCAAACTGTGACTAGGAGTCAACACTTCAAGTGGACCAGTGAGAAGCAGGGACCATCTGCAGGACAACAGACAAACGACAGTGGGCTTCCAAAGGATTGTCATGAGGAGATTTTGAACAGCAAAATCTTAAAAATAAAATGAAAGAGTTTCGTCGTTGACGCTGAGGAAGACAACTAAGGTGTACGACGTGCTCTGCCTTAAATCTACAGCCGCGTTGGAACAGAAATCGAGGGATGGAGAGAGCGTGCTAAGCTCCAAAAGTGACAGCGCAAGGAAGATCAGCATTGGAATTATGACTCTGTAAATGGCACAGACACCAGGAGCCATGACTGTGACAGAGAATGGACCACCTAATGCTGTTTCACTTTGCCATGCAAAGTACTTTGACACTCTGGAGAAGACCTTTCCTCTGTATCATTGTTGTTTCCATTTGCATGTGAGAGCTTAGATTGTGGGGAAGATTAAAGATGAACAAAGGGTGGTGGGAGAACAGTGAAGTGAGGATACACAGTGTGAAACTCCTTTAAGTGTACAATAATGTTGATGTGATATACAGAATGTCAGGAAAGAAATTCTGGTTTTAATGTGATTCTTGATTTTAGAATCAAAGGGTGGGATTGTAGAGGAATTTCTTTTACCTAGGTATTTAATCGCATTATGTTATTGTATTAACATGTCTGACACTCATACTTAAGACAAATGGTAGGGGGTGTAGTAAGGATGTTGGGGAAACAGGAACTCCAGAGGACCAGTCTTTTGTCTCTTGAGGACTCTGGGAAGTAGCAAGGGAGTGTGAACTTTAAGGTGTGAAACAGCTGTGTACTGCCTTTGTTCCTGGAGAAGGTATTTAGCTGAGAGTTATGCTAGGCTCAGAGAGAACTCTGCTGACCGTCTGTCCCGCGGCCATGGAGGGCTCCACAAGCTTGTTTGTCTGTTGTGTGCATGGATTAAAAGAATGTTAGCTACCGCTCACCGCTCGTCTGCAGGCTTTATTTAAGTGGAAAAAAACTTCCACAACAGCATGTTCTGCATATTGCAGTGCATCGGGCAGTGATCCTGTGTTCATGGTCACCCAGTGTTTTTCTACATGTGATTTCACTGGTGGTAGGAGGCCATTTAAAAAGGCATTCTTTAGTTGTTGTTGATATGGGGTCTCTGGGCCCTCTTCATAATTTAATCCCGAATGCTGTCTAAAAACTGGACGCAGGTGGTCCAGAAAATCTGAAGCTGTTTCGGCTTCTTTTTGTTTCACCTCTCCTATTTTTCCATAGTCAGCCCTCGGGGCCAACCGTACTCTAATTCTCATATTCGCTAGGGCAATGTTTAGGTCGGTGCTTCCTGGTGCATATGCTACTCCCCCGGCGTTTGAGCCGGTATAATCTCCTCTAACTGTTCCTATCTTTAATCCTAATAAATCTTGCACTACTTGAAGCATTTCATGACCGTTTAAATACCATTGCCTTCTGATCATTTCTACAGCGTCCCTCCAGGGAATGAAACCTTCATTCATATCTTTTCACTATTCACACTATTTCACATATCTATTCACATTCATATCTTTTTGTGACCACGGACGGAAAATATGTATAGTTGGACACTCGTCTTGCTCTTCTTGTCCTTCTGGCCCTATTATTAGGCCAAATCTGGGGTTAGCCACTGTTAACATTGGGTAAATACCAGTGGCTGGTGGGTCGACTATGTCTCCCCAGATGTCCGTCCCAGTGGGATCGCAACCTATTTTTTCTTGTGGGTTGTTTTTGAGTGAGAGGTTGTTTAACATTGTCTGTGCTTGTGCATAAGGATGATCATGTGTGTGTGACCTAGTTCTTCCTGATCAGTGTTGGGACTAACGCGTTATTAAGTAACGCGTTACAGTAACTACGTTATTATTGTGGTAACGAGCACGGTAACTAGTTATTATGCCAAAATCGGGAACGCGTTAGTCGTTACTGGGATTTAGATAGGGTCGTTACTCGTTACTTCATGTGGTGGGTATCGCGGAGCTTCCACAGATTCAGTAACATTAGCAAGTGTTGGAGGCCAGCAGGTGGAGGAGAAGGAAAAGAGACCCGAGGCGGACGCCGGTTCAAGTGTGAACTGAACTTCAGGTAAGAAGTTATGACCTGCAGTCTATCTGGGTCAGATATAAATAGGGATGGGTACCGGTATCCGGTGCCATGATGGCACCGGTTCTGACATAAACGGTAGTAACCAGACAGTAAGTAAGTAAGTAAGCAGCGCACATTTCGGTGCTTTATTTCGGTGCTTTTTTTTTCCTGAGATGTAATACGCTTTAGATTCTAGCCAATCATTTTACGTTTCCGAGGATAGTAGGCGGGTCCAGGTACGTACGTTCTTTTAGAGCAGAGCTACAGATTAAAAATGCCCAAGGCGAAGCGGTCAAAGTCTGGCTGTACTCAGTAGCGGTTTTAGATACGGGCGACACGGGCGGTTGCCCGGGACGGCATCATGGTGGGGGCGGCATCACGGCTCGTTCTCATGCTGCCCCGACATCATGCCAGCGCATATTGGGAATGGCATTGGTTTTCTATCGCCCATTTGCTGGGAGTAAGGGCGCCCTCCGTTTGCGAGGTGCGCCTGCTGCTTGCGGCACAGGGAGGAGAGGGCAGGGGATGCTCTGGCTGGCTGGAGCAGCAAAAATGACCAACTCGCAAAATAAAACAAATTACAAAAAAAACCAACAAACACGAAAACACCAGACATCATGATACAGACTTATAATTTGCACCGATGTTTTTTCAAAATTCTATACGCGAAAAGTGAGCGCGAGAGCGCTCGGTGCGCCAGCTTGCTGCTGAAGTCAAAGTAAACTTTATTGTCATCTCCGCTACATACAGTCCAGTATATAGAGAGACGAGACGACGAGGCTCCAGTTACAGCAGTGCAAGTAAACAAACAATATATATAAGAAGAGTAAGAAAATAAATATACACTTTAGGACTAGGGGTAAAGGGATCAATAACAATTGAAAATGTATATTTTATATTTTGTTGATCTAAAGTCTCACACACAACCCGTTTTTAAACTCTAAAAAAAGAGAAAAGAAGAGGAGGAGCGTAGCGACTTCCACAGTCGCTAGATGCCGGGGACTGAGCCTGCCTATTTGCCTGTCAACTTTACGCAATAATGCCAGAGGTGGAATTGCTTGCTTGTTTATTAAAGTGCTTGGAAAGTTTACAGAGCAATGTGATCGGCTCGCGATTCAAACTCTTAAAACATCACAGGCTCTAATGCAACAAGGGGAAACTCGTTGTGCTGCGGTCAACAAAAACTACGCCAGAGGGGGTGTTTGCCCAGGGCGCCAAACAGGCGTGGTGTGGGGTGTTCCCCACGAGAGGAGCAAGGATGGTAGCAAGGTGTTTTGCAATGTTATAAGTGGCTGAGTTTATGCTACTGACTATGGGTCTGAGTGGGACAGCTTCCTTGTGGATTTTAGGAAGTCCGTAAATGCAGGGAATGGCATCCCCTGGGTAAAGGCAGTGATATGTAAGGCGATCAATGATTTTGTCCTTTTCAAAGTCTTGAAGGCAAGCTATAACTTTCTTTTTGTAGCTGCTGGTGGGGTCTCTCTTTAAAGCTTTGCAGGTATTGTTGTCACTGAGGAGAGTAGTGATCTTTGTGTGGTAATCTGTAGTGTTTAGGACCACGGTGCATCTTCCCTTATCAGCTGGTAAAACAGTGATGTTGTGGTCTTTGCTCAGGGAAGCGACGGCCTTCTTTTCCTGTATTGTGAGGTTGGACGGAGGGACTTTGGCACTGGAGAGGGTGGCTGAGACTTTCATCCTGATTTGCTCTGCTTCTGTCTGTGATAATTTATTAATCCATATGGCCGATTCTGTGGCTGTGATGAGGTCCACTATGGGCAACTGTTGTGGAGAAATGGCAAAATTGAGTCCTTTGGCTAATACTCTCTTTTCAGGTTCAGTGAGATTCCGGTCTGAAAAGTTCTTAACCCATTTCTCCTGACTGTCTTCAGGTGTGTTTTCTTCTCTGGGTTGTGTAGGTTCAGAATGAGGAGTGTGTGTTTTTGAAAGCAAGGTGTGAAATTTCCTGCGTTGTCTTTCTTTTCCTTTCGAGTGTTGGGCCCGCTGAGCCTTGTCCACAAACTTGTAAACCTCTTCTAAGATTGGAGAGGGTAGAAGGGTTTCCAGTTCCTGCAGAGTCTGGCTGATCTTGATCTGGAGGGCATCTATAGTGAAATGGACCTGTCTTATCCTTTCACTTAAAAGGTGATTTTGTGCTCTCTGTAGAATCAAGTCTGCTCTGTATCCCCTGACAGTGGATCCAAGGCGCAGGCTCTTAGGAACAATTCTGCTTTGTCTACATCTTAGGTTGAAACGGAGATGGTTCCTATAATCCGCTAGTTTCCTTGATTCCCTTTCATACTCCCGCACCAGTTGAAGGGTGTTCCTCCCAAAATGTACGGCAATATGTCTGTGAAGGTTCTCAGTCACCCAGGTCATTGTAGTCATGACAAAAACTGGTTCACCCGAAAGACAAAACTCCAAAGCACAGACTTAACAATGTGGTGTATGCTGTACAGTGCAGCGAGGAATGCCCAGACCTCTACATCGGAGAGACCAAACAGCCACTTCACAAGCGCATGGCACAACACAGAAGAGCCACCTCCACAGGACAAGACTCAGCTGTCCATCTGCATCTTAAGGATAAAGGACACTCTTTCGAGGATGCCAATGTTCACATTTTGGACAGAGAGGACAGATGGTTTGAAAGAGGAGTGAAAGAAGCCATCTATGTCAACTGTGAGCGACCATCTTTGAACAGAGGCGGTGGTTTACGACACCAATTCTCTGCCATCTTGTCAATGGAAAATTGTACTTAGTAGTCAGTATAAACTTTTAATGATATAAGTTTGTATATGGTAGAATACTGCATGAAACCATTTGTGTTTATTGAAAGGATGTCTCATCCTAGGAAGTCTGTAACATTCCAGGGTGTTCTGGCTTTCAACCCCACATCCTAGGAGCATGAGAAAGTTCGTACCTTGTTTTATTGTTTTACGGTAGGATTAACGTAGTTATATCTGTTTCCAGTCTAAGTGGTTTTGGTTTGATGAACTGCTGGACTTTCCAGACCAGCAGTTTTAGGGAAGTCTTTATGGGGTCACACTCTGACCCCCCCTCACACACACACACCACACACACACCACACAAGCACCCACTGAAGTGTATAAATAAAGGACCAGGGCAAGTCCTCAGTGCGAGTCTCTGAGTCTCACTCTAGGCTGCCCTTGCTAGCAAGAAATTCTGTGTGTTTCTCCTCTCTGATTCTCTACTGAAGAAGTGTTTTAGAATATATCTCTTAACACTATTTTGGTATATAAAACGGCCGCAAAGGTTTAAAGTCACGTGATAAATTAGGTTGAGTTCGCCGAAAGGAACTGAATTAAATTTAGGTTTTAAAAGTAGTCGTAATTACTTCGTAAAAAGATAAAATAGGTTTAAGTTCGCCAAAAGGAACTGTGTTTAGACTAGTTTTAGAGGTAGCTGAAAATACTTCGTGACAAATTAGGTTTAAGTTCGCCAAAAGGAACTGTGTTTAGACTGGGTTTAGAGGTAGCCGTGAAATACTTCGTGACAAATTAGCGCGCAAATGTCTATATGTGTGTGTGTCTGGAAGTAAGTTGATTTTACAGCACAATATGCTGCTGAATTACTTCCATTTTTGTTTTCTTTGCTGAGGCTCAAGTACTGGTGACAAAGGAGAACGGTTGAGTTTCATCTCATAAAACTGATACCGCTTCACCGTTAGGGTGAAGTTGAAGGCCGTATCAGTAAACCACTCTGAAGTCAAGCGTGCCAGCGACGGCCCAGCAAAATCTTTGAAAATGGAAAATAAACAAAAGGCTAAATTACAACTTATCTTTAATGTATTCATACTAATAATAGCAAGGATAACAACCTGTAAACTGGTGTTAATGATGAAATAATATTAATATGAAGAGGCACCTCAGTCAGTCATGATGTGAGGTGGATAATTGTTGAAAGTAATCTGCATTAAGCTTAGGGTTGCTCAAATTTAGTACAATGACATATGAAGTAAAATAGGTAAATACTTTAACTAATTACGTGCATAGAGGCACTTGACCTGTTTGAAAAACTGTCATCCTAATATGAGCCATTGTTGAGATATAGAGCACACCTATGAAAACAACTAATATGCTGAACCCTGTATGAAGCAGTTGAAAACTACATGATGGAGAAGCTGAATTGAATATGAAAGTGCAAGTCTTTGCCACTGTGGGGCAAAGCACGCAACCACTGTGTGAGGTTGCGTTGTGGTCTCTTCTGAGCTGATGAGCAAGCTACACATTATCAGATCGAGAGCTGGCTAACCACCATTGAGCTCATAGTGATTGATGAGTGGAGTGACTTTGCTTAAGAGAAGTCACCGATTACATTAATGTTGACTGAGTACATGGGATGATCCATGTCTGAGGCAAATTATGGAAATATTTGTAGTTTACTGATTTGAAAAAACCTGCACATGATACTTGTCTTGCTGATGTTGAATGCTTTATTACTCTTATGATACAATTGTTTACAAGTGTGCAGTTTGATTTCACTTCCAGATCTTGTTTTCCAGGCCATGATGGTGTGTATGCAGGCTCCTGGCGGAGCCTGGTGTTAAGCAAACTTAATATGCAAAGCACGCTAACATCTTTTATTGCAGGGTTACGGAGCTACTCCAGAGGAGACACCCTGATGTTGCCTGGGACGTGATCTAGCTAACCTTTTTCTTTAAGACAGGAATCTGGTTTTGATGAGTTGACTCATGGGAGTGTCCATGCGTCAAGAGGAGGGGTCCAGGATTAACATGAAACAATGAATTAACATTAAACTATGCTTTATATGATTTTTGCAGCAATTTGTGTGATTAACAGTTCATTCAACGGGTATTAAGCCTATGCAAGTGGTGCATCCATGCTCAAATGAGGCTTTGATGGCCTATAAGTGAAGTTCACTGAACTAAAGAATGTGGTTTGATGATTGTTGACATGCTCTCCAAATAGAAGTTTTTCCTCCTAGCAAGGAAATACAGGTGCAGCAGTCATCTCCTGAGAAATCTTCAGAGGCCCGGTGAGAAACAAGAACCATTCCAGGCATAGCTGACAGCCCAGGCAGTGGTTGAGGTCATAGGTCAAGCTGGTTGGGGCCCATCATGAGATTAGACTTTGGAGCCACAGCAAGGACCACGAAACTGCGTTGGAATGAGAGCTGTGCCAAGGGGGATTTCCAGAGGCCAACAGAGGAGATTTTGGACAACAGACGGGCACCTGAAGGATGAGGGGAGCGTGCCAAGCTCCATCGACAGTGCAGGGGGAGTCCGAGGATGACATCATGATTCTGTGAAAAGCACATGAACCAGAAGCTATGGTGGTGATGACAGCAGTTTCCTATGAACATCACCTAATGCTGTGCCACTGTACTGTGCATACGATGACACTCTGAAGACTGCTGGGATCATAACAGCAGTAAGATAACTGAACCCAGCACCCTTTCCACAGAGGGTTTTTTCTGCAGAGGATGGACAGTAGAAGAGTCATAAATATTCCTATCGCAGGACGAAGGCCTAAAGCGAGGTGATGGGGGTTGATAGAGGCCATTTCAAGTGCTTCTGACCACTCCAACTGCCTGCAAAATAGCGGAGAGACCCTCCTGGATACATCAGAGCCACTGCAAAAAGGTTGAGGTCCCAGAGGATTCCACTTCCTCCACAGAAATCAACTAGTAGAGGAAAGTTTCACCCTCACTTGGTTGCTTCAGTGGCGAGGGGGAAGTGCTGATTGGGCGCCCGTAGGGAATTGCTCGCACTTCAACCTCCAGCCATTGGCCAACTCTAGAGTAACCAAGTAGTAGGGTGTGACGGACCTGTACGTAGCCATGGGAAGGTGGACCCTCCTGGTTACCTTGACTACGACGCTCACCTTTACAGGACAAAGACAGAATCAGCAAATACAGACTATTATGTCTGCTCTCATATGCCCAGCACGCCTTTGAGACAAATCCAGCAGGCCCAAAATCAGGACTATGTAAGCGATACAAGTGACTGGTTTTCTTGGCTTTACACTGGCTCCTGGTTACAGGTGCTAAAAGGACTACTCATCAGAGTTGGGATATTTCTACTTTTATTTTGTGTCTTTGTAACGTGTATACTGCCATGTTTAAAACTCTTGATTAACCGCATAATATTTTCCACTGTTGCTGATTACATAGCCGTGACAAGTGATGATAATGACTCTGACCTGTTGGAACATGAAGACTTTGTGTGACCAATGACGATGTGACAGAAAATGTACAACAAGATGTTACATACTGATATCTCATTTAAATTTATACTGACAACAGGAGGGAATGTCAATGGAAAATTGTACTTAGTAGTCAGTATAATCTTTTAATGATATAAGTTTGTATATGGTAGAATACTGCATGAAACCATTTGTGTTTATTGAAAGGATGTCTCATCCTAGGAAGTCTGTAACATTCCAGGGTGTTCTGGCTTTCAACCCCACATCCTAGGAGCATGAGAAAGTTCGTACCTTGTTTTATTGTTTTACGGTAGGATTAACGTAGTTATATCTGTTTCCAGTCTAAGTGGTTTTGGTTTGATGAACTGCTGGACTTTCCAGACCAGCAGTTTTAGGGAAGTCTTTATGGGGTCACACTCTGACCCCCCCTCACACACACACACCACACACACACCACACAAGCACCCACTGAAGTGTATAAATAAAGGACCAGGGCAAGTCCTCAGTGCGAGTCTCTGAGTCTCACTCTAGGCTGCCCTTGCTAGCAAGAAATTCTGTGTGTTTCTCCTCTCTGATTCTCTACTGAAGAAGTGTTTTAGAATATATCTCTTAACACATCTATAATCCAGTTTTGAGTTCCCTCCCCAGACGCCTTAACGCCCACTCACATCCTGGGCCATCTGACCTCAGGAATTCGCATGATAAGGTGGGGCCAGGTTTCACAATGAACTCCCCCGAAACTCTGGCTGATTGGGACCCACACCCAGTTTCACACCTTGGCTCAGGCGATTAGAGGATCATCAGGGGGTCCTTTTGTCCCTCTGTGGGGGGATACTCCCACTAGGTTTATATCTGGGACTCTCCACCATTTGACCTTAGAACTGAAGAAGCTTCTCGGATGAGAGGTGAAACGTCTTCAAGCAACTTAAACAAGTCCAGATGCTTTTCTTTGCAAGCTCCTTTGACTACAATGACCTGGGTGACTGAGAACCTTCACAGACATAACTAACTAACTAACTAACCAACCAGTATATAAAATCAGAACAGTAGATAAAATCAGCAGTTAAAATGTAGGTTTTGAAATTTAAGCTTAAAAGTGTGGATTTGGTGTTTTATTAAAATGTAGCTGAGAACAGGTGAGTCTTCAACCTGGATTTAAATAAACTGAGTGTTTCAGCTGATCTGAGGCTTTTTGGGAGTTTGTTCCAGATATAAGGAGCATAAAAGCTGAATGCAGTTTCTGCGTGTCTGGTTCTGACTCTGGGGACTGATAAAAGACCGGATCCAGATGACCTGAAGGATCTGGAAGGTTCATACTGGGTCAGGAGGTCACTGATGTATTTTGGTCCTAAACCATTCAGAGCTTTATAGACCAGCATCAGAACTTTAAAGTCTATCCTCTGACGGACAGGCAGCCAGTGTAAAGACCTCAGAGCTGGACTGATGTGGTCCACTTTTTTGGTCTTAGTGAGGACTCGAGCAGCAGATTCTGAATGAGCTGCAGTTGTCTGACTGATTTTTTAGGTAGACCTGTAAAGATGCTGTTACAGTAATCAAGCCTACTAAAGATGAATGCATGGACTAGTTTTTCCAGGTCCTGTTGAGACATCAGATCTTTTATCCTTGAAATATTCTTGAGGTGATAGTAAGCAGATTTTGTTATTGTCTTAATGTGTTTTTCTAAGATTAGGTCTGCATCCATCACTACACCCAAATTTCTCGCCTGGTTTGTGGTTTTTAGGTGTATAGATTGAAGTTCTCTGGTGACCTGTAATCGTTTTTCTTTGGCACCAAAGACTATTACCTCAGTTTTGTTTTTGTTTAGCTGGAGAAAATTGTGGCACAACCAGTCATTCATTTCCTCAATGCATTTACCAAGAGCCTGTACAGGGCCTCGGTCTCCTGGTGACATTGTGATATATATTTGTGTGTCATCTGCATAGCTATGATAGTTTATTTTGTTGTTCTTTATAATCTGTGCCAGTGGGAGCATGTAAATGTTAAACAGAAGGGGTCCCAAGATGGAATCTTGGCGAGGCTGGGCAATGTAACTTTGATTGCTCTGTTGAGGGCGGGGCTCGATGGCGAACCTTTGGCTGCTCTGGTGGGGGGTTTATGGGGGACAAAAAGGGATTGGACCAGGGGGTAGATCTGAGCCCAGCATTGACCCGCTTCATCATCTCCTCAGTGAATTTCAGGTGTGGGGAGGAGGGAGAAAGGGAGGGGGAGGAGGGTGATGGCCTGTCAGGGGTTTGGGGGACTGGGGAAATTCGTGGTCCCTGGTCCTGGTCGTTGGTGTTGTTGAGAGAGTTGGAGGCAAATAGAGACCCCTCTTCTTGCCTCAGATGTCTCTCCTTTCTGAGGCTCTTCCCGGGTGGGGGCAGATGGAGCTCCTCCTCAAGGTTTCTGCTGGGCTTTGTCTGTTCTTGGAGTACTGTTTGTTCCTCTTTATGAGATAACTCCTCGTTTATCTCAGCCTTGGCACCAAGCACAGATGGATGACGTATGGAATAAAACAAGTTGGAGGTGAACAGTAGATCAGAATCAGAATCAGCATACTTTATTAATCCCAAAGGAACGATGAGCTGTATCACACAGGAAGCGATATATTTTTTTTAATCAGATAACTGTGTTAAAATGTTCCAAAAGCCACCATGAGCACAAACAAGGTGGAGCCTGTTGGGTCTAAGTCAGACCCCGCTGATCCCAGAACTTATTCCCATGAAAGAAAAACAAGGCAACAGCGATCAATCTTTTTACTTGCAAGGGAGGCTTGTCGGTACCATAGCACATCACAAAATGACCTCTCTGACTGCCCCCTCTCGCTCCCTTTTATTGGCAACGTTCACACAATAAACAATAGTTTACAACATGTACCTTCCCCACGTAACCCCCCTTGGTTACAAAGACAAGGCACTGTGTGTGTGTTATGTGAGAATGTGTGTGTGTGTGTGTGTGTGTAGGTGTGTGTGTGTGTGTGTGTGTGTGTGTGTGTGTGTAGGTGTGTGTGTGTGTGTGTGTGGTAGACCTCCTGCTGACCAAAGGGTCGTAGGGACGCAGGAAGCTTACATCAAAAGCACAAGGATGATAAAAGACTACAGCCCTACAGCCCCCCACCTAGAACCTCGAGAATCTGGGGAGGGGAGGACAGAAAGAATTCCTTTCACAGAATTAAAACAATGTACAAATGGCAAACATAAAAATGACAATATTTAACCACTCACCCTAACAGAGCCCCAGGGGACATAGGTGGCGCCTAACAGACCTCAATCTTCTACATGTCTCTGTGTGATAAATAGCAACCCGGTAACTGAAACATTGCTGACCCTAAAAAAAAACATAGCTGTGGCTTTTTGAAGGGTGAGGCAGCTCTCACTTGCTCTGGCAAAACAAGTTCTGTAATTAAATCGCTGGTGGGTTACCTAATGGTTACGTAATGCACAAGTGAGATATGCATCTCACCTGTGCATTGCCACAGGGGCGGGAAGATGATTGCTAAACCTATCCTGGGAGTCCCTACAAGGAAGCTCTAGCAGTTTTCACATAAGTAACACAGAGAAAAACCACTGACACCAGATGGAGATGGCACTTTTTGTAGATTTTAACTTCTCCAGTTCCACCACCGTGCTGGCTGCTGCTGTTCTCTTGCTTGTTCTTTATCTCCTATCTGTCAGTTACATTTCTAAGGAAAGAGGGAAGGAACCCCCAGGACCAAGACCTCTGCCTCTGCTAGGCAACCTGTTGCAAATTGACCTCAAGAGACCCTACAAAACTCTGCATGAGGTAAATTAGGCCGTCTTCTCGTTCAAAAGGAGCAGCTTTAATGAAAGATTGCAATGTATTTAATGCTATTTCAGTTGTGTTTTGCTTAATTTTTATTCTTCCAGCTTTCAAAGACATATGGGTCAGTATTTACAGTTTATTTAGGAACCAACAAGGTTGTGGTCTTGGCTGGGTACGAAGCAGTCAGAGAGGCACTGGTTAACTATGCAGTGGAGTTTGGAGAGCGCAACGTCTCCCCGATATTTAAGGACCTGAACAGAGGTCATGGTATGAAATTCTTTCATAATACCATTTATTCTGTTTCATTTTACTATCACAAATAGTCCAGTCAACATATGATACCTGGCTTCTTAGAAATAACTAACAGCACTTATAGCTGTTGTGACTCACATGACTTCATGAAATACAGGTTTCCTCTCCATCCAGAATTTAAAAACAAGTTTATATAAGTTTAGTGCTACATATTCCTTTAATGTTGAATGTCTTCCGTGAGTATGTGACCCTGTTTGTGTAGTAAACTATGCAATATAGCACTTTTATTATGAAATTGCTTCAATCATCCAGGTAAGGAAATCCCAAAAAGTTGATCCTATTCATCTCGACGTAGTGTTTTCTGTGGGATAAACGTTTTGTCACTCATCCAAGTGACTTCTACAGTCTCAGCTGACTGCAAGATTCCCCAGCTTTATAAATAATGTTCATTGACCAATGATCATGAATCTGACATTTTTAGTCAGCGGCGCTAATTTCAATACAATAGAGGAACAATAGAGTCACATGTACAATTTTAAACTATTTAGGGAAAAAAGACAAATGCAAATGTACTGTACTGTAGTAAAAACACTACATCCAGATGAACAGAATCAACTTTTTTTTTTTTTTTTTTTTTGGGGGGGGGGGGGTATAAAATGTGATATATTCAAAAACAAAAACGACTTCAAAAGTTAAAAAATGTAAAAATATTCATTGTTTTCAGCCCTTCCTTACTGGTGGTTTAAGCCTTGTCAGCATGTTTCTATTTCCATCTCATAAAAATTAGTTAATTGAGTTTTTTAAATAGAGGATTTTATGTTTTGGAGGAATTTTGTTTGCAAACGGAGAATCATGGAAAGAGCTGAGACGTTTTGCCCTCACCACCCTTAAAGACTTTGGGATGGGCAAAAGACTTACTCAGGATAAAATCCTGGAGGAGTGTGGCTATCTGATTCAAATGATTGAAGATCATAAAGGTATGGCAAAAGTACATGAACCATGAACTGCAATTTAAATGATTTTTCAAAATTAGCACACCTCTAAATGTTATATTGTGCATGTCTGTTAGCCCATGTATGTATTTATTTATTTTAGATTTTTTTTCTTGTGTATCACTTTTACAGGAAATGCTTTTGATACAGCTCTTCCAATAAATTACGCAACAGCCAACATTATCTCCTCTATTGTGTACGGAAGCAGATTTGACTACGGTGACCCTGTATTCAAGAATATGGTGAAGCGAGCCAATCAAACCATATGTGTCTCAGGTTCTGCATCAGTCCAGGTTGGCTTTTTGACAGATTCGATGAGTTGGTAAAGTTAGCCACGATCACATACATTCATATATGGAAGTAGAAAATTCTGTGAGACTAAAATCTTATAAATTAAATTAAATTAGCAACAACAAACAGACCTCATGACCTGATGTTTACTACGTGCTTCGTATCTTAGGCTCCCATTCTACTTTTGAATACCCTAGATCCCACAAGTAAACCAGCAGTGCTATGTGGTCCTATGAGGTCTATAGGATTAGACTGGGCCTGATTGTTCAAGACTTTGTAAGTGAAAGGATTTTAAATTCAACTTTGGATTTAACAGGAAGCCAGTGAAGACAAGCAAATATGGGAGAAATATGCTTGCAGTCAATACTCTCGCTGTAGCATTTTGGATCAACTGAAGGCTTTTCGGGGAGTTAGGATAATGGATTGGATTTATATAGCGCTTTACAATGCCACTATTCATTCACTCTCACATTCACACACTGGTGGAGGCAGCTACAGTTGTAGCCACAGCTGCCCTGCGGCAGACTGACAGGAGCGAGGCTGCCATATTGCGCCATCGGCCCCTCTGGCCAACACCAGTAGGCGGTAGGGTAAAGTATCTTGCCCAAGGACACAACGACCAGGACAGAGAGCCCTGATCGTGGCCTGATAACTGATCCATCTCATGTCATGTCTGTCTTATCTGGTTGTTTTGCTTTGCTGGTTGTTGTCTGGCCTCCACCTCGTGACCTGCCTGGCTGAACAGGGATCCCAGGGGCTAAAGTCCCCATCGATATGGCTCTCTGGAAGGCATACACAACTCCCTACAATAACAAGGCTCTAAACATTCAGTGAAGAAACACAGGCTAGAGCCAAAGCTGTAGCGCTGCTATTAGCAAATCCGGCTCTATCTGGTGCATTGGAAATCTGACTATTTGCTTTTTCACAAGCTTTTTTTTAATTATTGTTATTAATGCTCATTGATGCAAAGGCAGTACTTCTTAATCATGAGATACAATAAAATGTATATATGACACAATATGCACTGATAGTCATTAAGAAATTAGATGGTAAAGCTACTTGAAAATATCAGATATCTTTAGATGCACAGCAACAGTAACTTTGTTATTTTTGATTTACATTATTTCTGTGAGGGGAATTTTAAAATAGGTCAAGTCATCGCTGCTTTCATAAAAATGAAAACCAGGATTTAGTGAAACAATGTGTAATAATAATGTGTGGACTTTAATTTTTTTTTATATTTAAACTATAACATGTGTCATATGACAAAGTAAAATCTATTTAATTATATTTCTAATAATTCAGTGTATTTACTTGGAATAAGCTTTGTTTAAGTTTGTTTTTTTTCCTGCAGCTTTTTAACATGTTTCCCCGGCTGTTCGGTTGGATAAAAAACCGCCAGGTGATGTTAAAAAATGTTGAGATGAATGTCAGAGATATAAAGAATTTAACTAAGCATCTGAAAGAGACTCTGGAGCCCGGACTGTGCCGAGGGCTTGTGGACTGTTTTCTGATTCGGAAACAGAAAGAAGAAGTAAGACGATATGTGTTTTTTAAAATTATGATATTATTATTTACACTTTAGGTTTGATAGCAATAAGCAATGTGAGTGTTACTTCTCTTAGGACTCCTGTGTTTTGGATACTCACTACAATGAGGAGAACTTGACATTCACAGTGAGCAACCTGTTTGGTGCTGGCACTGACACCACAGCAGCCACACTGAGATGGGGTTTGCTGTTATTGGCTAAATACCCACACATACAGGGTAAGGAATTGGACAAGATATGCAAGTCTCACCCCAAAAGAATGTGGGTGATAAGAAATACCACACTGTTAATTTGGGTTTCACCCAGGACTGTATAGGCGTTGGTTGAATAACAATGGTGTTCACCTTGGGGTGTCGGTCAGAACATATAGGACGCACAAATAAGGTTATTCCTTATTTACTGTTATTCTTTAACACAACAGCACAGTGATGCAACCACAGGCTTACAGGGGTGGTGTACAACTCGGGGTCTGTGTGTATGGGCTCAATACTAAAGTAATAATGGTATTTCTGGTATAGCACAACTTTATCCTTTCAGTAGCTACCAAAAGTTAAGGGACCTAGCTTAGGATATATCCAGCTTCAAACTGTATTACCCTTCCAGGACCTGAAGCTCAGTAAAGCACCCCTCTGCCAGCCAAACCCATCTATTCTCTGACTGAAGTGTTAAATTTATGATTGACATGACATTGACCAATCAGGTGAAAGGCAGAAAAATTGGGACAAAATTTGTACTCGTAAGTTGAAAGTCACACATAGCCAGGAAACTTGAGTGTAGAGTTTAATATGCAGTTTTTTGCTTTGTATCTGTAACCTCTACGGTGGGCCTGAGAGGCCAAACGGACTGCAACTTAAGAAAACACCAGCAACAAGAAAAACGCTGCAAAAACACACACACATTGAGCTCTAGTGTTGCAGACATGCTATTGTAATAACATGGTTCTGATCACTCCAGCCTAATTTCAGTTGTTGGGCGAAATTTTATTTGTGGTTTTTCTAAATTTAATCTTGAATGGCATTTTTGCAGTTTTGTCTTTCTAGTCTGACCTAGCTGACTCTTTTACTGCTATATTAATAACTGCGCTGTGCCCTGGAGCGGCTTAATTTTTTTTGAAATCGCAATGGCACACTACCCAGACGACTCTGACTCGGACATGGAACTTACCTCGTTACCTATGTGCCAGATAGTTGAAAATGTGACTCCTAGCCTTAGCCAACAAGTGGTGGAGTTAAGAACTGAGGTGAATAAGCTTAGTGATTGTTTACGTGACTCACTGAACATACAGCAGAGTTTACTAAAGCAGTGGGATCCCACAGTCTCTTGTTTTCCCAATGGCCACATCGACACCTCATGTTCCTGCGAGGGACAAAACTGAACCCACCAACAGTACCAATCCGTTCCTGCCCAGCAACCCATTTCAACCTACAAATCCTTTCCTCCCATCTCACTCACTCGAGCTCAGCAGCACTTCCAGAGTGATTGCGGCAGCTTTACATCACGCCAAACTGGAGCCTCCTGTGTATGCTGGGGACGGCAAAGTGCAACCTGAGGACTGGTTAAATGCAGTTGGCACATACAAAGCCTCATTGAACCTAACCGATGGGCAATTGCTAAACGAACTGCCACACTTTCTTGCAAAAGAGCCCGGGAAATGGTTCAAGGCATTGAGCTCCCACATCACATCATGGGCTCAATTCTGTCAACTGTTTAAGACAGCTTTTCTGCCCTCTGACAGCCAAGAACGCATCCTGAGAGGAATTTTGGATCGTGTTCAGGCTCAGGACGAACCGCTCCCAACCTTTGTTGCTCACATGTTGAGTGAGTTTGACAAACTGAAGAGTCCTCCACCTGAAAAAGACAGAATCGACCTGATTATTAAACATGCTCTTGAAAAATACAGAGTTGCCCTGTATGGCGCTAATGTCACTTCTGTAATGGACCTGCTGCTACGTGCTCATGAGCTTCACTCAGTGCTTGGACCACAAAGACCACAGCCTGCTTTATGTGGCAAAGACAACTATAAGCCTGAACCTTACTGCTTCAAATGCTCTCAGCCAGGGTTCACTACACGCACCTGCCCAAACTGTAACACCCAACCTCATTTGCCACAACGAGCCTCAAACGCCGCTAGGCATGGCCCAGTCCAGCCATTGCCGGCACCTGGCCCCTCTGACCCTGGCCATGAAAAGGTGGAATTAAGCAGCACCACATCCCAGCCACAATACAGGCAGTCGGGAAACTACAGGGGGGGGGAGGACATTTCACAGAGGCCAACCTTCCCCCAGTTACTAATGGAGCCTCACACGCCCGATTCACTACAGGGTGGACACAGTCTTGGACACTTGGAAGACAATTTTTCACAAGTCCACTGGAATACCCCACTAAGAACGAAAGTGAACTTCAATGCTTCATCTGTGGATGCTACCCTCGACACGGGTGCTTCCCTCTCGGCTGTACGAACAGATCTCATTCAAGTAAATGACTCTTACCCTAGAAACACAAGTGAGTGGAATGGTCCTGCAGTTAACCTCGCCAATAATGCTCCCTGTATCCCTGAGGGTGTTATTTGGCTCAATATTGGATTCATGAACAAGAACTTTTACCAGCGTTTTGCAATAATACCAGATTTGTCCTCTCCTTTCATTTCTGGGAATGGATTTTATGGCAAGAGCTTCTGTTTCTATTCACATTCCCACTAGAACAGTGGGAGGACATTGAGGACATCCCCTGCCCACTTGCAGACGATGAAGAGGACCTTCAAAATGATTACTCACATTCACCTGGAACACTGATGTCTTTGGACTTGATTCGCTCAGACTTAACAGCCAAACTGTCTGAAGCAAGTCTCTCAGAGAACAACAAGGATGCTTTACTCAATCTGCTCAGCAAGTTTAGGTCCTTGTTTGATGGTCAACTTGGTCGAACGGCTCTCACTGAGCACGCCATAGAGACTGGCAATGCAACACCTGTCAATCTCCCACCCTACTGCACGTCACCTGCTAAGAAACGTGTGATTGAAGAACAAGTGCAACAAATGTTGAAGGACAACATCACTGAACCTTCCACAAGCCCTTGGGCAGCTCCTGTAGTCATTGTAAATAGAGCGGCTGCGGAACCAAGGTTTTGTGTGGACTTTCGAGGGCTCAACCAAGTTACCCGAAAAGACTCTTATCCCCTGCCTCGTGTAGATGAGTCTTTGGACTTTCTGGCACGGGGAAAGTTTGTCTCGACATTGGACTTAGCGCGAGGCTATTGGCAGGTTGCTGTAGCAGAGGACTCGAAGCCTAAAACTGCCTTCATCTCTCACTGCCGTCTCTTCCAGTTTCGGGTGCTGCCCTTTGGGCTCTGCAACGCACCTGCAACTTTTCAGAGACTCATGAACTCTGTGCTTGCTGGCCTCATTTACAAAACGTGCGCAGTCTACCTGGATGACATTGTTATCGCCTCACCTACCTTTGAACAGCACTTGGTGGATCTTGAGGAGGTGCTGGGCAGACTCCAAGCTGCTGGCTTGTCATTGAAGCTCAAAAAGTGCCAATTCTGCCTCGATGAATCCACCTTTCTCGGGTACCGCATCACATCATCAGGAGTTAAGCCCGATCCAGACAAAGTAAAGGTGGTTAAGGAGTTTGATACCCCAACCTCGGTGAAACACGTCCGTTAGTTCCTTGGCTTGACTGGCTATTATCGGCGCTTCATTCAGAATTATGCCCGCCATGCCGAACCTCTTCACACCATCACCAGAAAGGACAATGCTTTCTGCTGGGACGACAGCTGTCAAAGTGCCATGGACACTTTGAAAGACCATGTCACTTCAGCCCCGGTCCTGTCATTTCCGGACTTCAACCGTCTGTTAGGATGCCTGGGTCGTTGACCCAGGGTTTTTGAGTTTATTATATTATTTAATATTTCTAGTCTTTGGGTTTTCGTTAGAGTCATGTCTTATGGTTTGTCTCTGTGTAATCCTTAGTTGCTGTCTCCCCTGTCCGCTATATCCCCGTGTCCAGTCAGTGTCTGTGTCTGCCCTGGTCCCACATCTCTGTTCCCTCTGTAGTGCCTGCATGTGAGTCTGTGTCTTTTGTTCAGTCTGTGTTATGTGTTTCCTGTTTTACTTTGAAGGTCTCTGTCTTATCTCAGTGTGTTCAGTTTACGCTTCCTTGTCTCGTCAGTTCTGATTTGCCCCAGCTGTTTCCCTCCTGTTGTCCATTCCCTGATTGCTCCCTCTATGTATTTAAGCCCTGTGTTTCAGTTTGTCATTGTCGCGATCTACCGTTTATTTAGCTGTGTGTTTTTCCCAGTCCTCCAGTGTAAGTTTATTTTTGATATTTCCAGTTATGTTATATTTGAGTTTAACATTAAAGCGGTTTTGAGTTTAAGTTTTGCCTCCGAGTGTCTGCACCTTGGGTCCTATTCCTGTCTGCACACAGCCGTTCCCTAACACCGTCCCTTTTCCATTCACGCCGATGCGTGTGACATTGGTCTCGGGGCAGCGTTGATGCAAAAGGATGACAAGGGTCGTGAGTATGTTGTGGCTTTTGCTAGTCGCTCCCTTCACAAAGCTGAACTCCCCTACTGCACTTCAGAGAAGGAGTGCCTTGCTGTGATATGGGCTCTGGAACACTTCCGCCCATATGTTGAAGGTGTTCATGTTACCATCTTTACTGACCACAACAGTCTCAGGTGGCTCATGTCTCCTCAAAACCCAACGGGCTGACTCGCCCGCTGGTCACTTCGTTTGCAGGACTTTGATTTCACAATAGTGCACAAACCTGGTGCACAAAACAAAGTTCCCGACGCACTGTCACGCAACCCTTTGCCTCTGACCTGGGACAGGCCGACTGATCTTTTACCAGATCATGCTGTCATGGGCAGCCTGGACATTCGTACTCTGCCCCCCGTCATTCTGGCTGACACAATTGACACGTTCACAATTGAGACAGCTGCAGTTAGACGATCATGTCACAGGTCCACTCCTCAGAGACATTGAAGCTGACTCTCTGAACAGCTCAGACAATGCCACCTTGTTACAGTATGTTGTGTATGACTCTCTTTTGTATTACAGAGAGCCCCTACTTCCATGAGAGGCACCTTGCTGGACTATTACCACGACCACCCCCGCAGCAGGTCACTTGGGTGTTTCTAAGACATTGGCTAGACTGCGTTTTAGGTTTTTCTGGCCCAAAATGGCAGCTGATGTGAAACGCTATGTGATTTCATGCTCAGTGTGCCAACTCACCAAGCCAAGTCAGAAAAAAGCAGCCAGTCTTATGGTTCCCATTGTCCCCCAGAAACCCTGGGAGTATGTGGGTGTGGATTTTGTTGGGCCACTTCCCCGCACCCCCACTGGTAATGCTTATTTGATCGTGTTTGTTGACTATTTGACTAAATGGGTTGAAGCCAGCGCTGTCAAAGAAGCTACATCTCAGGTAGCAGCTGGTAAATTCGTCACTGACATTTTTGCTAGACATGGTACACCCACTTACCTGATTTCTGACAGAGGGTCTCCTTTTGTGAGTGAGCTTTTTGAACATGTTGTTTCTGCCTTAGGCTCGGTGCACAGACTCACTACGGCATATCACTTTCAGACAAATGCTACTGAACGCGTCAACCGGACTCTGAAAACTGCAATCTGCGCTTATGTAGGTGATAAGCACACATCATGGGACAAGTTTCTCCCTCAGATTTGCTTTGCTCTGCGTACGGCCCCCCCATGACAGTACAGGTATGACTCCTGTCATGATGCTTTATGGTCGTGAGTTAGACACCCCGCTTGACCTTATCACTCAGCCTTCTACAGCAGGTGTTGATGAACCGGGTGTGCCTTACCCTGAGACTCTGAGAGCCTCCCTGCAGGAACCTCACGACCACGCCAAAGCAGCTCTGGACTATAGCCATGGCAGACAAAAGCATTACTATGACTTGAGATATCGACATGCCACGTTTCGTGTTGGTGACCTTGTGAGAGTTAAGACGCACCCCAGGTCAGACGCTCAGTCTAACTTTACTGCTAAACTTGCGCCACTGTTTGAGGGACCATTGTGTGTATCTCAGAGACTCAGTGATGTTAATTACAGGCTCACTTGGGTGGACTCCGGTGTGGATGCAGGTGTTTATCATGTTGTGAACATGCAACCGTTCCATACCTGGGACTCTCTCACTTCCAAAGAACATTCTGTTTCATCGCCTGCTGGGAGAGAAACCGCAGAGGATCTGAACTCTGACTCTCAGGCCCACCCTGGCCCCCCTGCAGACACTGACATTGACTCTGAGCCATTCCCCTTTGATTTACCGGACATTGACTCTTCTTCTGGTGTGGGAGCTGTTTCAGACAGTCTTTCACCCAGATCTGTCCAGCACCCAGCTGCTGGTGGACATTACATTCTCAGGCCCAGACGTTGCCCCTGAGTTACGTCTGATGATGTCTACTCACAGTTCTTTAGAGACGCTCACAACTCGCACTATGCCTAGACGTCCACCGTTGAGTCAGTTTACAAGGTGCCTCTTGCTATGTGTTAGCTTAACCTACATGCTCTAGTCTGGACCATGTTTTCAATAGTTCAACTCTCTCGCCACAAGGGGGCTCTCGAACACAGTCGACAGTCTTTCCAACACACATAGTTGATATTTATATAAGGTGATAACAGATAAACACTAGGGGTGCAACGATACTCGTATCGATATTGAACCGTTCGATACAGTGCTTTCGGTTCGGTACGCATATGTATCGAACAATACAACATTTTTAATTTATTTTATCAACTTTCCTTCTGACGGTGCTGTCTGTGTTGAGCGCTCAGTGGATCTGCGCTCGACAGTGCAGCCTAGGCGGAGTAGTCGAACGCAGATTCACTGAGCGCAGGGCAAGCTAGCGAGACAGAAGTTAAGCTCTCCTTGCAACATGGCAAATTGAACCTCCCCCACTCTCATTCAGATCTGGCGTTTGGAACTATTTTGGTTTTCATGTGATGTATGACCCTGAAGGTAAGCGCGTCATGGACTAAAGTAAAACAGTATGTTGGATGTGCCAGCAATGCTCAATTACATGGGTGGGAACTAGTGTGTTAGCGCAGTTAGCTCGTTAACGTGTTGGCCATCTAGCCCCACGCATGGGGCAATCCGCGGTAGCTCGTTAACGGAGATTTGCCGTGTTGTGGCATTAACCTCATTTCAGATTGACGCTGACAGCACTAGTGGGAACACAACGAACATGACTGCACATTTACGCTGACATCATCCTAGCGCAAAGACAAGTGGAAGCAGACAAAAACAACAAGCACGCATGCTACAAACTTTAGCCGAGTCATTTAGACAGCCGTTAGCACATGATTCTCCTTATGGGGACCTGATATGTTTAATATGCTGCTGAGAATATAGCCCAGAAGAAGCGTATAGTATAGCTTTTATTTTGGAAAGAGCCATTTCTCTGTAATAAACTCTCTTTTCCAAAGATGAGTGATTCCTCAATCAGATACAGGGCTCGCTAAATCGCTAGCCCGACGTCCCGGGGCTAGCGATTTTTCCAGTCGGGCTGCCAAAATCTATCTCTGCCCTGCCCGTCGGCCTATCGTAGGAAGGAAAAATATATGTCAATGCTTTTGCATTCTTTCGGAAATGTAGCTGGGTAATTATGTCATTGGCATCGGTGAGCCACTGTCAATATGTGACATATTGAAATCGCGTTTGAATTTGCGCTTGTTTTTTGCTTTCACTTTGCAATCGCGCGAACTGTGTATAGAGAGCGACAGCACTGATTGGTGAGTGATGATAATTTGCGCACCAATTCCTCTGACATCATCTTATCAATCGTTAGCTTACTATGCAAACATGACAAGTGAAATCTCCCGCAGCAAGCTTAAACATGTGAGAGGTTGATCGCGCAGAGAATCGCTGAGCGTTATGTGAGTGCGTGTGTAAAAGCAGCAGGATATATATTTTAGTTCTGCTGAGCCAAATAAGACAGGTCAGGGTGAAGAAGTGACAGCCAAAGAAAAGCTTACCACAAAACGGAAAAGTTATGACAAATCAGACTATAAGGCAAAAAGAAAGTGCAGCTTTATGGTTTCATGGACAAAAGAATTTCTGTGGCTGCAATATGACGAGCTAAATAACCAGGGCTGCACATAAGTGGTCCGCAGGTGCGCATTCGCTGTCAAAATAAAAAACGCGCACAAGATAAGAAGTTGCAATGTGTGTTTGCATACATAAGATTTTCTGGAGGAGGACAGACATTTGTTTAGAACTCTTAAAGATGTCAAAGAAGCTCCTTTAAGCAATTACTTTGGTGTTCCTCCACCTCCAAAGAAATGTCAGAAGGAGTCCAAACCACAAAAAAAGCGCGTATTCTCGGACAAGTGGTTGCAGGAGGTGAGCTGGCTTCAAACAAATGATGAACGCACAGAGATGTGGTGCAGAATGTGCCGTGAAAATTTAATAAGTGACAAATTAATAAAAAAGGCATGAACATTTTTTTTGTATCGAAAAAATATCGAACCGTGACACCAAAGTATCGAACCGAACCGAACCGTGAATTTTGTGTATCGTTGCACCCCTAATAAATACGTATACAGAGTTCAGTGTCCTGTTGGGGTACAAGACCAAGGACTTCAGTTATGGGCTTACTGACATTTCAGCATGTGATATCAGAGAGAAAAGGCAAAAAATTAGGAGTTTTGTCGTTGTCACTACCAGTCAGTGGTAAATAAATACACAGCATGCAAACAATGTGCACCATAACAATATTCTGTGTATAATTTTAGATTATTATTATTTTTACACATTTTAGCAGATCTGTTAAAACTAAGGTGGACAAATCTGTTTCTTTATTTTGTCTCTGCAGAGCAGGTCCACGAGGAGCTGAGCCGGGTAGTAGGAAGCCGTCAAGTTTGTGTAGATGACCGGAAAAACCTGTCGTACACTGATGCAGTCATTCACGAGACTCAGAGACTGGCGAATATTGTCCCCATGTCTGTTCCTCACCAAACTAGCCAAGATGTCACCTTCAAGGAATACTTTATCAAAAAAGTCAGCTGCTGTACCTAAATATATTTTAACATCTTGATTCACTTCTGATAACCTGAACTGGTTCTGTAGATATACATCTACATGAGAAATCTTCTGTTTCCTACAGGGAACTATTGTGTTTCCCCTTCTCACCTCTGTCCTGTATGATGAGAGTGAATGGGAGAGCCCACACACTTTTAACCCTTCACATTTACTGGACAAAAAGGGTCAATTTGTCAGGAGATATGCCTTCATGCCCTTTTCTGCAGGTATGACAACTTTGTCAGGCTTTTTTGAGAAAATTCTCACTAGCGCAGACATGATTCGTTTAAATGAGTGTAAACTCTTTGCATTTGCAGGTCGCAGGATGTGTCTCGGAGAAGGTCTGGCTAAGATGGAGCTCTTCCTCTTCTTCACCTCCCTCATTCAGCGCTTTCGTTTCACTCCTCCACCTGGAATTACAGAAGATGAACTGGATCTCACACCAGCTGTGGGATTCACCACCCCTTCTTCATCTCATATGCTGTGTGCTGTCAGTCGCCACTGAGAGACACATGGAACTTGACATTATAGCGTTTACTTGTGACAGTAGCATAAGCAATAGCATCAAACAGATGTCAGCATTCTGAACAATAGGCAAAGTTAGATGTCAAGGTAACAGATTTTTCTGGCTACTTTTTAGTTTTACTCCCTACAGTTTCAAGCAAATATCTGTACTTTCTACTTATTACGTTTTCAAAACAGGCTCATTACTTTGGCTGTAATGCATTCGGGGGGAGTTATTATCTCGTCACTGCGGACCTTTGTTTGTTTATTAATCACCAGTGGATAAAAAAAAGATGACATGTGTCAAAGTCAGGGATTAAAAGTGATTGTTTTTAAGTGTCAGTTAATTTCCAGTGCAACTTTCCTCTCAGCTCAACAAACATCACAAACACACAAAGTGTTTGTGTGCAGTTTGTTTCAAAGTGTGTTGCTAGCTAAAGGTCCAGCTGCTGTATTTCACAGGGAGAGAACAGAAAGAGAGCCAACTTCACTCAGAGATGGAGAAAGATAAGAAAGACAGGACAGGAGAGGAAGAAAAGAGGTTAGATTCAAAGGTAACGACTGCTCAGCGGTATCTGATAAACTGGAAATTTAAAGCCTACATGGAAGTCATGATGTTTTTAAATCAGATGTTGTACATTTGTACATGTGACATTATGCTTTTTCATGTTGTTAAACATCCTGTGAAACAAACTGATGTAGACTAACTTTATTATCTAATGGTTGCATGAAAACCTTGCTGTAGGTTAGTGCAGGATAAACAGGTTAGTTTGTTGTACTGTGAAAAGTGAAGAACACACTGGTCTTTAAGAACAGAGAAAGAGGAGAAAGAGCGGACTCGACAGCGGAACTCCTTGCAGATAAACATTGTGGTTTATTTACAAAGTGGTGAAAACAGTGAACAGCTGATCCAGGTACAATGAAAGGTGAGTGGGTGGTTTTCAATATTTAAATCTGCTTAGCCAGCTACTTTAGAGCAACAACCAAAGTTGTGGAGGAAACTGAGCTCTATAATGAACACTCACAGTCCAAGCCATTAACAGTCAGGTTTAGGGTCGACCAGACTTTAGTTTGAATTTGTTTTGTTTTGGTTTTTAGGCAGTAATTTATTAAAGGCTTTACCTTTTCCATTGGTGCAACCTTTTAATTTATTTTTTTTAATTTACCTATGCTGTGTCTATGTTTAGTAGTTAATACCCAGGTAACATCCTTAACCACATTAGTTGTTCTTCCTGTTAAAAGCGGGGTTTTCCTTCCTACTGTTGCACTTGCTCATAGGGAGTCATATGATGGTTGTAATACAATTAATTGAAAATTAAAAAGACACAAATACTGAAATTGTTACTTTACAGAATTGCTAGACGACCAGATGCTGGGGCAGAGGAAGCATGTTCACTGCAGACCAAGAAACCCATATAGTCAATATGGCGATTGCAAATAATCCTATACTTGGAAATAAACACTTGTGTTTGTTTTGATGTGTGTGAATAAACACCAGTACTTGAAGTTTGGATCCCTCTATGCTTACGGATCTATGACAAAAGTATGAGCTCAAACTGACATAGCCTACCTTGTGCACAGAGAAAGCAAAAGCCAGATGTGTTTTTTATTTATACCATCAGTGTGTAGTTGGTGCATTGTGTGCTTATTAATATGATGGCTTGTGTTAACTGTTGGATACACAAATACCATTTTTACAAAAGTGTGGAGAGTTAAGCAAGGGGTATTCGCTTTTACAAGAAAACTACAATGTTTTGCTGATTGGGTGAAGAGTTTTCTTATTTGTGTGTAGAGTTTTGCAAAAATAGCCAATAGTTACAAAAAATGTGCTCAAGCCATCACATTAATAAGCACACAATGCACCAACTACACACTGGTGGTATGAATGAAAAACACATCTGGCTTTTGCTTTCTCTGTGCACAAGGTAGGCTATGTCAGATTGAGGTCATACTTTTGTCATAGGTCCATAAACATAGACGGATCCAAACTTCAAGTACTGGTGTTTAATCACACACATCAAAACAAACACAAGTGTTTATTTCCAAGTCAAAACGAAATAGTAATTTCACTGAGGAAAAAAAAGAAATCAGTCTACACCGTGTCGTCTCTCTGGATCTGGCCACAAAATTTTGTCTACATCACATGCAATGTCCTCTAGTCGAAGCACCGGGGAAAATATCTTCTGGAATTTTACATCTATGGTATTGTTGTGTTTCTCCTTAGAATATGGCAGTGCTACAGATCTTAGTGCAAAGTGACTGTACTAACCGATTCTCATTTCAAAATGTCCTTATGATGCTTGCTACAGTGTAGCGGCTCGAATTAGGCTGAACCCGTTGGCCAGCTTCCCTCAGGGTCATTCCACGGTTGATTACATGGTCCACTATTGTAGCTCTGATGTCATCAGCAATTCTATTTCTTACTCTTCTTACCCTTCCTCTCCCCCCTCCTCGTCCTCCTCTTGCTCCTCCTTGTCCTCATCGTCCTCTTCGTCCTACTTCTTCACCTCCACGTCCTCTTCCTCGGCCTCCTCTACTTCTCACTCTTCCTGCTCCCTCCATTGTACTCCACACACAGAGCTTACCTGTATTATAGTGCTTGGGCTGATTGCAAAGTGAACTAATTATCTAAAAAAGTTTTCACATGTGGCAGTGTGCCAGACAGTTGGCAAAATAGTGTAAATAATAGCCATAAATGTGTATAGTTTTGCTAGGAGTGCGTTGATCATCTGGAAATTGAGTGTAAAGCAGTGAGTTGTGTTTACAGTTCTGCAAAAAGAGTGCTGTGCAGTGGATTGTAGCTACAGGTTTGCAAAGTGTGTGTTACAAAATGACAAACTGAGTGCAAAGCTGTGTTTGTGCTTTTAGTTTTGCAAACTCAGTGAGTGGTTTTGCTATAAGTATTAATAGTTTTAGAAATTGTGCAATAAGAATCACAGTTAGGGTTTAAGCATTCAGAAAAAACTGTAAACATGCTCTTTTCTACCAGTCACAGAGGTTACACTGACCTGTCTGCATTTCAGACCTGTCACTCACTGAAAACATTTGGATTATTATGAAATGATAAATATGATAAAGTCGGACCTCAACTGCGGAGAATGAGAAATACATGCTGAAACACATCGCTGCCAATACATTAAAAATGAGTTTTATTTTGTGTATATTTTACATTGACGACTCAATGTGGCACAACCTTCTGTTGTAAAATTTTATGTCTTGTAGGGATTCTGTTTGCAAATGGAGAATCATGGAAAGAGCTGAGATATTTTGCCTTCACCACCCTCAAAGACTTTAAGTTCAGCAAAAGACTTTCTCATAAAATCTTGGCAGAGTGTAGCTATCTCATTCAAGTGATCGAAGAGCATAAAGGTATGGAGATAGCACGTATACGCAGTGTTAAAACAAAGACCAATTTAATTTTGCTGAGGTTTGATTTAATGCTATTAGAATTAATTATTAATGTCTTAATCTTGTCCACATGTTGGGTTACAGGAGAACCATTTGATACAGCACTTCCAATAAATTATGCAACAGCCAATATTATCTTCTCCGTTGTGTACGGATACAGATTTGACCACAATGACCCGATATTCACAAAAATGGTGAAGCGAGCCAATCATGCCACATGTGTCACAGGTTCTGCATCAGTCCAGGTTTGCTTTTCACCCCCCTTTTTTTTACTCTCTTTAAAAAAAATGAATGACAAAAATATTAACAGTGACTATTGTTACCTGTGTGGCATAAACTGAATGGTAAACATCTGATTTTATGTTGAAGCAGACTCTGTCTGTATATCAGTTAACAAATTTACACTTTTGGTGAAATATATTTGGAGTGTTTTACTGTTGTCCATTGAGCCAAACAAAAATATTCACATGTCATGATGGGAAGGCAAAATATAAAATAGTGATTGAAAGCATAAAGTGGTCACAAAGATACGGAAAATACCAAATGTATACGTAAAACAATGCATGACGATGGTGCTTTTGTAAAAATGAAAGCAATCGTTACTTTTATCTTTATCTTTAATTTTACAGCTTTATAACATGTTTCCCCGGCTGTTCAGATGGATTAAACTATTAGACTATCATAATGTGTTGGGCCGGACTCAAATGCAGAACTTGTGCAAGTTAAGTGATTTCATTTACAGTGACGGTGGATTGTGCTATTTACAAAGTCTTTCAGCTATTCACAGTTCAAGAGTCTCTTATTTACAACAGGGGAGGTGATTCCAAACTTCCAGAGCTGAAGGGTTTCCAGAAACAAATTCCTCCTCTTCAACGACACAAAACTCTCTCTCGTAAACTCCACTGGGACGTCCTTAACACAGGAAATATGAGTTATAAATCTTTGTGAAGAGAAAATGAGAGTTTTTTACAGAGATGATGAGGAGATTGCTTCTGCGGTTAGACCGCACTCAGGTGAAAATTGAAAGTCAGGTCCCAGCTTAGATAATTGTCAGCTGATTGCAAATTGCCTCACAGGTGCTTGATTTCTTCAGGAGTGGGTGGAAGTAAAGAAACGGGTGAAGCACATAATAGGGCAGTCTGCTTCTGAACTCTGTTTGTACTCGTGATGGAGAGTTTGACTGTCCCACTCTGAGCTTGTGTCTCCTAGAGACCTCTTCCTGTTAAAAGGGAGTTCTTTCTCCCCACTATCACCAATAACTTGTTCATAGTGGATGGTCTGATCTTTGGGGCTCTCTCTGTAATATTGTAAGGGGTAAAATGAATGCAGACAAAACCTATCTATTTATTTTGTGTCGACAGAGCAGGTCCATGTGGAGCTGAGACATGTAGTAGGAAGCCGAAAAGTCAGCGTTGATGATAGGAAAAACCTGCCGTATACTGATGCAGTCATTCACGAGATCCAGAGACTGGCTAATATTCTACCTGTATGTCTTCCTCACCAAACTAGCCGAGATGTCACCTTCCAGGGATACTTTATTAAAAAGGTCAACTGCTCATCCACAAAAAAACCCTTTTAATGTGTTAAAGAACAGCTTTGAAATTCTCATGAGTTGTCACAAAAGAAAAATTACCATCATAATCCGGCTACCCCTTCGGCGCCAGCTGTGGGCTCAAGGCTGGAGCCGAACAAAAACTCCCTGATAACGACTGTGTTTAGACTGTTCCTTCCCATTCCATGCAAGGCCACCTGGGTTGGCTGGAAGACTGTTTACTTAGCCTGGCAGGGTGAAGGACACTGTCTCAGCTGAACTATGGACACGCACACACATACATATACTGATAAGCACTCACTGACGCATCACCCTCCCTACCCCGGATCCAACGCCACCTCTAACATTTCCCTCCCCTCTGATGTGGACATCAGGTCAGTTGGAGGCGCAGCCGAAAGATTGCAGCGGTCCCAGATCAGATGTACACACTGGAACTCTTTCCCATGTTGCTGTCTGTGTTTATTGTGCTATGGTGTGTTGATATCTGTGCATTCCTGTATTATCCTTCTGTGTTACACATTTCGATGTTTTTTTTCCCTCACTACCTAGCCTGAAATGTCTCCCCAATGTGATGTTTGTGTATTGTATGTACGGTCGGCAAGGTCTGTCATCTCGGTTGTGAGCAAAAGACCTGCAACTGACAAATAAAGGCTATCTCATCTCTCATCTCATATTTTGATTCACCTCTGATAACTTGAATCGCGCATCTATGTTAAATGTGCTCTTTTGCTTACAGGGAACTATTGTATTTCCCCTTCTTACTTCTGTCCTGTACGATGAGAGTGAATGGGAGAGGCCACACAGTTTTAACCCTTCTCATTTCCTGGATAAGGAAGGTAAATTTGTCAGGAGAGATGCCTTCATGCCCTTTTCTGCAGGTATGACAACTTTATCAGGCTTTTGTTAAGAAAATTTGCACTTGCACAAACATGACTCGTTTAAATAAGCGTAAACTCTTTGCATTTGCAGGTCACAGGATGTGTCTCGGAGAAGGTCTGGCTAAGATGGAGCTCTTCCTCTTCTTCACCTCCCTCGTTCAGCGCTTTTGCTTCACTCCTCCACCTGGAATTACAGAGGATGAACTGGATCTCACACCAGCTTTGGGATTCACCACCCCTCCTTCACCTCATAAGCTGTGTGCTGTCAGTCGCCAGTGAGCGAGGGCTTAAGGAGGGCTTCTTTAAAGTGAATGCCTGCGGCATGCAGAAGGATCATTTTTCAGCCACCACCAGCCGATGTCACGATCCTGAACACCTGGATTGTTGAGCAAAAGCAGATGTTGTGAGATAAAAAGAGAAACATGTATTTCAGTCCTTCACATTAAGGCAAATAAAACTGTATTAACAGGAATGAGTGGTGTTCTTTAGAGATGGGAAAAACTGGTCTAATTTTTTGCTTGAATTTGCTGTTTTTACCAAGTAATTCACACAGTTTACCATATATTTCTGCTTTCTGGCACTCTGATTGTTTTCATGCAGTGGGATGACTGGACAAAATGATGTTTTCACACATCTGAATTTGTGGTTTTCACCAAGACATGAACATAGTACACACCTTCTGACTGTTTTTGCAAAAATGATTTTTGCTCTGTAGTATGTTGAAGGATTATTCTTTATCCGGTCGCTAAGTGATGACGTGACGAATCCTACTTCCGGGCCTAAAGTAGTCTGCATTTAATATGGCTTTTGTGTTGTTGACATGTTTAATGTTTTGTATTTTCTTCTATTTAATCTCAAAAAGCTCCTATAACAGTCAGTAATCACTGTTGACCTCCCTCGGCTTTTATTACCGCTAATCATTTATTTAAGCTCAGTTTTTAAAACCTTAGGATGTAACTACAGCCCAGCCCATGCAGCAGTATATGAATGACTAACCTCGTATTGTGGATGGATTATCTCAGTTGTTCTCCTGGCTGAAGTTTGGTCCTTTTACAGCATCCTGCCATGCGATTACATTTGTTCCTGACCACCGAGAACACTCACGTTAACTTTTATCGAGTGGAAAAAAAGTTAGCTTGTTTATATTATGCTAACATAGCTGTGTCGCTAGCGGTCACATAGCACATCATTATATACCAGCTAGCCAAACTTCAGTAACCCTAGAAACGTCACTGCTGTTTAGTTTTCTGTCTTCATTTATGTTGGAAGTGATAACAGAGCTGTACGTTTTAATTTGTTTCCAAAACCCCGCAGTCAGGACATGCTATATTGTATTTAGATAGAAGCTAGCGAGCTAACTTCCTGCTAACTTCTAACTCCGTTAAATGTCATAAATTCCGTTTTCATGGATGCCTGGATGTTAAACTCAATTGTTACACCTGGTAGAGCAGAACGCTGATCATTTTATTAAAGATGAAAGACTTTAGACAGTTTTTCAACTCTCAGTAATGCCATAGTGATCATTTGATATATGGACCTGCAGCGGAGTTTAGGCCCAGACACGGCTAGTGACGTCAGACTTAACGACCGGATATTGCACCTAAGGCTAAAATTTTGTACTATATTATATAGACCCGAACCTGCATCTTCAAATATCTATTAAATCAGAAAAAAAATAATGTTACATAGCCTTTGATTTTGGTCCTTTACCCCCCTCTTTTTCTTATGTTCCTTAAGAAATACCAAAAATATATAAAATGCCACACCATGTTACAGAAAGACAAAGCATCTCATAATATGAGAACATTTCAAATCTATTCAATTCTGTTTACTGTGAATTCAAAAGTTATAATATTTAAACCTGATCAGATTTGGTTTAACATAGGTTGGCATCTCCATTTAGCTGACTCTTTTGCACATGTAAACAACAGTTTTCAGACTGATGTATTATTTTGGTTTGGAAAAGAAAAACAATTAACTTTCCTCATTTTCGTCACTTTGGGTATTTTGTGTTTAAAAATAATATTGTTAAAAATAAAATTCCAAACATTTTCACATAAACAATTAAAGTATTAAAGATGGAAAAAAGTGTTTTTAATCTACTTTTGAATTATGATTTTGTAAATGGCTATTAATAACTATGTTTCAGGAAAATAAAATTATGAATTCCTGGCATCAAAGTAGAATTTAATTTATAAAATATCAGATAAAATATCTGATATGAAGATAAAAAATTGATTTGGCTACACTTACAAATGCGTCTTTTACATTTGCAGATCATTCCAGACAAACGTCGAGTTGGGGTTGAATTTTCTCTCAAAATAAATAAATAAAGGGACACTTCTGGTATTAAAACGCCTCACCATCTAGATATGCCATGACGAGTAGGAGGGCCGCCGCGGTGAGCACGGAAGCCTAGGGCGCGAGCCCTAGGCGTCCAGTGTGGTCCAGCCCAGCCTGTTTTTATTCTCTGCTGAAATAAAGAAAAGGCAGAGATTAAATTTTCTTTGTTGAAAAGGAACATGGTATACAATTAGAGCACTTGTGAGTGTTCTTTGTGTTGTTTTCTTTCTCGTCACCCTTTTGAATCTATCAATCATTAAAATGAGTACATCCAGATAAAACAAGTGCATTTCATTTTGTTTATTAGCCTTCACTGTCTGTGAATTTATCTTGGACAAATGTTGGAAACACATCACATAGGATAACACACACACATTTTTTCTTCAATCAGCTCTTTATTTGTAGATGCTGTGTTCAACAGGGTAGAATACTTGCTTATCCAACTAAGAGTGCCATTGATTTCCATGCGATCTATGGATTGATGATAACTCACAGTGTGACTGGTGAGCAGTGTTGGGAAAGTTACTTTTAAAATGTATTCCATTACAGATTACAGAATACATGCCCCAAAATGTATTTTGTAACGTATTCCGTTACGTTACTCAATGAGAGTAACATATTCTGAACTTTGGATTACTTAATATATTATATTGCTTTTTACAACTACATGAATGCAGTATTGCTGTGTGATTTACTACTATTACTGAAGGTTACTCGCCATACCAATACCAACTGGATTTTTAAATCTTAATATAAAATGAGTAACAGTAGTGGACATTAGGTAAGGCTGCACTTTTTGCAGCGATCTCATATAGAAAACAGGTCTGGCTAAAACGTCAGGTTCCATGTCGGGCTCGTAGCCGAAAACTAGCTTTACTTTGTTGTCTGGGTCAACTTTGCTAGCGAGAGACAGAGAGAGGCGTTGAAAGGCTGCTCCAACGGAGCTTATTGTTTCGGAGGAAAACACGAAAAAAGTGTAAAGTGTCGAGTCTTAATAGCTTACTTACAACTGGGCTCGTCAGACACTCTTTTTGCCTGCAGTGGTTATTATTATATTTGCATGCTTCCAGCTCCCGTTTCTGCTCGGTGACAGCTCCTACTTTTCCACTCTCCTTTTTCTCTCTCCCTGGTGCTCACAGACACATAACGGGTAGCCGTCCATTCTCCCTGCAGCACGGACTACACTGCCCATGAGGCTACATTCTGTTACAGGAGTGTCACAGCCAGGCGATGCCTGAACACTCTGCTTTCATATTAAATCATTAAAAAAAAATATTTCTTCACGTCATTATGAGACACGAGATTGAGACACAAGCATTTGAGACTCTAAATGCCTGTTTTGTTTGAGTTTCCACCAGCGTGGAATTACCAAAAATAGAGAGGGGATAGCCTAACATATGAAACAGGAAAAGATCGCGTGTAATCCCTTTATTTCAACAAAGTAACTGTATTCTGAATACCCCCGTTTTAAACGGTAACAGTAATGGAATACAGTTACTCATATTTTGTATTTTAATGCCGGTACATTTATTGCGTTTCTCCCCAACACTGCTGCTGCGTTTGGTCTAATCCAGGGGTGGGCAATCTCAGTCCACGAGAGCCGGTGTCCCTGCAGGTTTTAGATCTCACCTTGGGTCAACACACCTGAATCACGTGATTAGTTCGTTACCAGGCCTCTGGAGAACTTCAGGACATGTTGAGGAGCTAATTTAGCCATTTAAATCAGCTATGTTGGTTCGAGGACACATCTAAAACCTGCATCTGTAGCTTCACCTGCATAAGTGTGGGGCAAAATTGGCAGAACAGTAATTTCTTGTTCTGACATCCTGACTTGCTGCCAGGTGTTGTGAAACACTTGTGAAAGTGTTTGTTTCTAAAAAGCAGAAGAGGAAGCTTCTAGGATCATGCTTGAAGAGCTTTTTAAGTCCTCCACTTCCGTTTTGCTTTTGGGGGTCATCATTGGCCTGTTGATCATTCAGATTCTTTTATCCAGCTTCAGCTCTAAAGAAAGGAGAGAGCCTCCAGGACCCAGACCTTTTCTTCTGCTCGGTAACCTGCTGCAGGTCGATCTCAAGAGGCTCGACAAATCTTTCTTTGATGTGAGAAACTTAAAAAAAAAAAAATCGTAGACAATACAATTTTGTGACTTTGTTGATTTTGTCAGTGTTATTTAGGATTATGAGTCTCACCTATGTGCACATGATTTCTGTTCAGCTTTCTAAAACATATGGACCAGTGTTTACAGTCTACTTTGGACTAAAGAAGGTCCTAGTCATAGCAGGTTACAGGGCAGTCAAAGAGGCTCTAGTAAACCATGCTGAAGAGTTTGGAAACAGAGAAGTCACGCCCATCTTCTATGACTTTAACAAAGGACATGGTAAGAAAATCCTCTTTGAGTTAGTGACTTTATTTATTTTCTCATTTTCTTCTTGTTAAAAAGTCAGTTTTATCTGCTTCCAGGAATACTATTTTCCAATGGTGACTCGTGGAAGGAAATGAGGCGCTTTGCTTTAAGTACCCTGAAAGATTTTGGAATGGGCAAGAGGATTAGTGAGGGAAAAATCATTGAGGAATGTCACTATCTGATCCAAGAATTCGAGCAGCATGAAGGTAACATGAGCTCTACTGAACAATTTGACAAGTTCAAACACAATCACATAGGTTAAACAAGTGACTCAATAAACAAAATACTTAGTAACCTTAGCAGAGAGGAATATAAATATACCCACGGCCATTTCATTAGGTACACTATGCTCGTACTGGGTTAGAGACGATTTTGGGCTCAGAAGTGGTTTAACTCATCATGGCACAGATTCAACAAGGTGCTGGAAACATTTCAGATTTTGGTCATTAACGAGACTGCATCACTGTTGTAGATTTGCCAGCTTCACGTTGTGGATTTAAATCCCACATCCCAAAGGCACTCTATTGCATCTGTTGACTGTGAAGGGCATTTGAGTACAGGGAACTCACTGTGATGTTCAAGAAACTATAAATGAGCTAAGCTTTGTTACGTGGTTAACCTGTTGGAAGCAGCCACCGAACGGGTATATCATTCTTGTAAATTAATGGATATAATCAAAAATACTTGGACAAACGGTAGCAATTTAAAAAAAAACAAACAAAAAAAAACAAACAAATTTGGTACTAGTGGTCCCAAAGTATGCAATGAAAATACACCCCTACACAAACCACCAGCATGATGGATCCATGCTTTCATGCAGTTTACACCAAATTCTGACCATACCATCCAAAGGTTACGACACAAATCCACACTCATTTGCCCGGGCAACATTTTTCCAGTCTTCTCTTGCTCAATTTTGGTGTGTCTGTGCAATCTGTAGCCTTAGTTTCCTGTTCTTATCTGACAGGAGTGACACCTTGTGTGCCCATCTCTCGCTGTTATCCCATCTGCTTCTATGGTTAACATGTTGTGCATTCAGAGATGCTCTTCTGCATACCTTGTTTGCAACACATGGCTTTGTGAGTTACCATTGCCCACCTCTTAACAGTTTGATAACTGTTGTTTGCTGGATTTTCTCTTTTTTGACACTTTTTTTGTAAACCCTTGAGTAAGTTTTGCTGGAAAATCAGAGTAAAAACGTCATCCTTCATCCTCATTCTGATGCTCATTTTGAACCTCAGCAGGTCTTCTTCACCATGTCTACATGCTTAAATGACAGTGAGATTGTTGTGTTGACAAGCAGTTGTACAGGTGTGCCCAATAAAATGGTCAGTGAGTGGATATTAACATTATCTTGTTCAACTAACAATACATTTACATTTTTGGCTTATGATGTCTAACTTCACAATAATCCTAGTTTAGTTTAAAAAAGAAAAAAAAAAAGTAACCTTAACACTGAGTCAGAACAGCCAGTATGACATTAATGCTACATTATCTCAAAGTGAGCCTAAACTGAGGTATTTATAATGTGTAGCAGTACATTATATATTTTATATCTAATTATTATTTATCCCTATTTTTTATTACAGGGAAAGCCTTCAACAATAGGCAGACAATTGTTTATGCTGCTTCAAACATTATATCAGCTATAATGTTTGGAAAGAGGTTTGAATACAAAGATCCTGTCTTCCAAGCTATGGTGGAAAGACTCAATGAGTCCGTCCGTCTGACGGGCTTAGCTTCCCTTCAGGTACTTATATAAATTCATGCTTACATGGAAAATAAGCACAGATATACATTTCTTCTGAAATTAGAAATTGTAAGATTTTCCTTATTTTTCCAATGAATTCATTTAAATGTTAACAAGACAAACATGTTCAATTAATAGCACAACAATGTGTAGAAAAGCATCATTACACATCTTCAAACATAACGAAAAAGGCAAATATTCAAAGATTATCAGCATCAGGATGAATAGGTCAAAATTTGAAACCCATGTTCAAACAAGTAAATGAGGCTCAACTGAGGCTCATGATTTTCATAGTTATGTTTTCTGGCTATAATTTATTTGTATTGGTCACTCTAACAGATATACAACCTAGTTCCGTGGCTGGGTCCTTTTCTTAAAGACTGGAGGGATTTGATGAAAAATCTTGAAAACAACAAGGCGGCGATGAATAGGATCATAGGAAACCTTAAAGAGACTTTCAACCCTGAGATGTGCAGATGCTTTGTTGATGCGTTTCTGATTCACAGGCAAAAACTGGAGGTGAGGTATCAGCGGTCACTCCACTCCTATACTGTCAATGTTGTTCATTAACAGCATTTACTCTTCTCCATATGTCGTGCTAGGAGTCTGGAATCAAGGATTCACACTATCATGATGATAACCTGCTCTACAGTGTGATGAATCTGTTTGCAGCTGGAACCGAAACCACAGGAAATACACTTCAGTGGTGTCTGCTGTACATGGCCAAGTACCCTCATATCCAAGGTGCAGAAATTCCTCGCCAGGCTTGTTTCAATTTACATGAACTCAAATTTTTTTTTACATGTTGTCAAATTTGATTTATATTTCATTTACATGCAGACCAGGTTCTGGAAGAGCTGACCAGGGTGGTTGGAAATCGACAAGTTTGTGTCGACGACAGAAAGAACCTGCCGTACACTGACGCTGTTATCCACGAGTCACAAAGACTCAGCAACATTGGTCCCATGGCTATTCCTCACAGAACCAGCAGAGATGTTTCCCTTCATGGATATTTTATCAAAGAGGTTTGCTGCTAACATTTATTCCAGTGAACACAAATTAGTTTTCTTTCTTTGTTATATATTAACTTACATTTTGAACATTATGCTTTACTTCTGCTACAGGGAACTACTGTATTTCCCCTTCTCACTTCAGTCCTATATGATGAGAGTGAATGGGAGAACCCGTTTACTTTTAACCCTTCTCATTTCCTTGATCAGGAGGGTAAATTTGTCAGGAGAGATGCCTTCATGCCATTTTCTGCAGGTGCCATTAAAAAAATAAATAAACAAATATCTTATGCTTGCATATACCTAAGACCATTTTCACCTCTGTCCTTGCAGGGCGCAGGGTGTGTCTCGGAGAAGGTCTGGCCAGAATGGAGATCTTCCTGTTCTTCACGTCTCTCCTTCAGCACTTTCGATTCATGCCCCCTCCTGGAGTTTCAGAGGATGAACTGGACCTGACACCAGTTGTGGGCTTCACACTCTCTCCTTCACCTCAGAAGCTGTGTGCTGTCAGACGCCAATGAAAAAGAACCAGAAACTTTTGATAACTGTTTTTTTTTTCTTATGAATTGGCATTAGCCTATAGAGTGAAGTACCTGTAAATCTAATGCACAGTGATGGTATTCTATGTACTGACATCTACTTTAATCAAGGAGGATATGTAGACTAATCTTTTCTAATGAAAAATTAAGACCAATAAAAAGACTACTGCTTTCAAAACAGTCTTTTTATTGGTCTCAATATATCTACGCTTATGTTTGTATTGTAAATAAAGTAAATCCATGCTAACACATACAGTTTCTGTGTTTAACTACTGAATGACACATTTTTTTTTTTTCTTTTCAGAAATGGGTTATGCAGAAATGTTGCCATGGCAATATTGCTGAAAGATTGCACCAAGCCTCTGATTTAGGCCAAAGGTTACTACACAGTTACAGAATAGCAGCTGTTACGAAATCAGTTTTACTCCTGTTCTTTTATTCGTCGAAACTTCCAGAGACGGCACCGGAACTCAGTAGTCATTTTCACAAAACTTTTATTCATCTTTATTCATCTTCATTTAAGCATGCATTTCTAGAAGGGAAGACGAGGCTGGTGTGTCCCTCTGCAAAATCTTCACCCCTTTGTTAGTTACAGCCAGCTTTATAGAGGTGTCCCCATCATAAAACCCCCCTACGGTGTGCTGCAAACTGTGTCTATGTGAGTGCTCGTGTGTGACTGTGTACGCATACCTGTGTGTATGTGTGTGCACGTAAGTGAGTGTGCGTGACAGTTAAAACACTGTGGGTGTAGGTGACTCCCTAGAGGTCATAAAAAACCATTTCCCTTCCAGACCACAGTTATCCAGGTCAAATGTTGAGACCCCCACCCAAACATTCTCTGGGAAATTTCCTCTCAGGATTAACTCCTCTCTGTTTTACTTTCACAGTTCAACTGGGGAGGGTCTCCTATACTCTGCTCCTAAATTCAGGACACCCTCAGGCCTTTATTACATTGAGGGCAGTGTCAGTGTCTCTACAATAATTCTAGATTCTATGTTAACACATTTCTAAACTCTAAATCAGCTAAACATTTCTACACAGCCTATTATTGCTCAAATCAGCACATTTCAGCTGGGGCCCTACCTGTGTCTGCAGAAGTTCCCCTGCCACTGTTTACTTGAATTACAGAGCCCTGACCATGTTTTTCTCATGACTTTAACTCCAATCCAACAAGCAGAAATGAAGACCACACTAATTCAGAGTTCAGACATTTAAACTGTATCAGTCTTTGTTATAGTGTTCACTTACTTAATAACATAACATGTAAGCCACAGACTAAAGTCTCTTTTAGTAATTCCATGAGAAATTGACTTTAAAAGACAAAATAACCTTTGGCAACCAATAATAATGCCCACTGATTTTGCTCTTTCTCCTGCACAGTTACATAATAGATATAAGCCTGGTGCTCAACAAAGTAGCAGTTTAGAATCAACAGACGTGATGAGGAATATGTTTCTGTGACACCACGGGCACACAAACAGCCTAGTGAACAAGAAGCTGATAGCATGCAATGGTTAACCTCCAAAACCACCACATCGCTTTCAGACACTTTCAGTTAGTGACTGTTAGCTTCCGTCATGGGAGGTTGCAACAGCTGAGTGGTGCTTCGACCTAATGCATGTAAGTCCTGCCTGCACATGTCTTCATGTCCTCATCTTTGCTACATGAACATCTGCACATGAACTATTCCTGAGGTTATCCAATTAATTCATAGTTTTAGATGACCGTGAAAATAAATACGTTCATGGTATTTAAAGGCATTAAGCACAGGCTAAACTGTGTGGTTACAGTAGGCAATGTTGTGGTCAATGTACTCTGATGTCCATGTAACTCATGATACTCAAAGAATTGTCAATGTAACTATATGGGAGAATTTGACAACACAAAAAGATGGTGGTAGTAAGTTTTTTGGTCACTTTGTGTGGAACCTGTCTCTTGTGGACTTTGTGGGGCATGTATGAGTTACTGCATCATGCAGTTTTTATTGTGAAACGTACCTGATTGTATTTTTCCAACACACATAGTGTATATTTATATAAGGCAATAACACATAAATAGAGTTCAGTGTCCTGTTGGGCAACAAGACCAAGGACCTCAGTTATTGGCTTACTGACATTTCAGGATGTGATATCAGAGAGATAAGGCAAAAAATTATGAGCTTTTTCTTTGTTACTACCGGCCAGTGAAAAATAAATACTCAACATATCATATGCAAACAGTTTTGTATGTGTAAAAAGAATTTGTGTGTGTGTGTAAAAAAGATTTAAAAGTACAAATTTTGACCCTATTTTTCTTCCTTTCATCTGATTGGTCAATGTCATGTCAATCACAAATTTAACTATCCAATCAGAGAACAGATGGGTTTGGCTATTGAATTCAATTTTCAATTCAATTGTATTTATACAACGCCAAATCACAACAAAAGTTGCCTCAAGACTCTTCATAGATACAGAGAAAAACCCAACAATCACATGGCCCCCTATGAGCAAGCACTTTGGCAACAGTGGGAAGGAAAAACTCCCTTTTAACAGGAAGAAATGATATGGTGATATCATTTCTTCCTGTCTACAAGGTCATTAAGAAAAGATGGGGCCTTATTATTTAAGACCTTGTATGTGAGGAGCAGGATTCTGAATTCAATTCTGGATTTAACAGGAAGCCAATGAAGGGAAGCCAATACAGGAGAAATAGGCTCTCTCTTTCTAGTCCCTGTCAGGATTCTTGCTGCAGCATTTTGGATTAGCTGAAGGCTTTTCAGTGAGTTTTTTGGACATCCTGATAATAATGAATTACAGTAGTCCAGCCTGGAAGTAATAAATGCATGAAGTAGTTTTTCAGCGTCACTCTGAGACAGGATATTTCTAACTTTAGAGATGTTGCACAAATGGAAGAAAGCAGTCTTACATATTTGTTTAATATGTGAATTGAAGGTCCTGGTCAAAAATGACTCCAAGGTTCCTCACAGCATTACTGGAGGCCAAGGTAATGTTAACAGTAATAGTTAAATTTGTGATTGACATGAAATTGGCCAATCAGATGAAAGGAAGAAAAATAGGGTCAAAATTCGTACTTGTAACTTGCAGAGTTTCACACATATTTTTTTGGCTAAGTCCACATACAAATCTTTTTTACGTGCACACAAATTCTTTTTACACATACAAAACTGATTTACAAGTACAAAATATTTATGACCACAATTTGGGCCCATAGAAGCCGACAAGTTTGTGTAGATGACCGGAAAAACCTGCTGTACACTGATGCAGTCATTGACGAGAGTCAGAGAGTCTGTTCCTCACCAATCTAGCCAACATGTCACCTTCAGGGGATACTTTATCAAAAAGGCCAGCTGCTGTACCTAAATATATTTTAATAGATATCTTAATTCACTTCTGATAACCTGAACTGGTTCTGTAGATATACATCTACATGAAAAATCTTCTTGGTTTCCTACAGGGAACTATTGTGTTTCCCCTTCTCACCTCTGTCCTGTATGATGAGAATGAATGGGAGAGCCCACACACTTTTAACCCATCACATTTTCTGGACAAAAAGGGTCAATTTGTCAGAAGAGATGCCTTCATGCCCTTTTCTGCAGGTATGACAATTTTGATAAAATGTACACTTCCACAGACGTGATTGGATTTAAATGAGTGTAAACTGCTCTTGCAGGTCGCAGGATGTGTTTCGGAGAAGGTCTGGCTAAGATGGAGCTCTTCCTCTTCTTCACCTCCCTCATTCAGCGCTTTCGTTTCAGGTAATTTCCAGTGCAACTTTTCTATCAGCTCAACAAACATGACAAACACACAAAGTGTTTGCGTGCAATTTTTTCTCAAAGTGTGTCGCTAGCTAAAGGTCCAGCTGCTGTATTTCACAGGGAGAGAAAGAGAGCTAACTTCACTCAGAGATGGAGAAAGATAAGAAAAATAGGAGAGAAAGAAGAGAGGTTAGATTTAAAGGTAAGGACTGCTCAAAGGTATCTGATAAACTGGAAATTTAAAGCTTACGTGTAAGTCCTCAGGTTTTTGAATCAGATGTTGTTTTTGTACATGTGACATTATGCTTTTTCATGTTGTGAAACATGCTGTGAAACAAACTGAGGTAGACTAACTTTATTATCTAAAGGTTACATGAAAACCTTGCTGCAGGTTAGTGCAGGATAAACAGGTTAGTTTGTTGTACTGTGAAAAGTGAAGAACACACTGCTCTTTAAGAACAGTGTGTGACTGGTGCACAGTGGCTGTGGTTTCATGTGGAGAGTTGGGCTACATCAAGTGTAGCAGGCAGTCATCTGCATTTTAGCTGATGATGCTGAAATCCATTGATCAAATTCCACCTTCATATCAACCTAATACTATCTGGATAAAAGCCAGGATAAACAGTGCACTGTAGAGGATGGTTGAATCCAGTTGTGTACATCCACAAAGAGCAGCAGGTCAGCTGATCATAGCCTGTACATTAAGAAAATCTACTGAAGCTCTCAAAAGAAGACATTGTGAGTTATGATTCTTTTCCCCACACTAAACCATTACAACCGATTTTAGGGTTCTCCCACCTACTGAATCCCACGTTAACCCTTGACTGTACACATTTTCCTGTTTAGAGAAACAATGTAGGTAATAGAAAATATTTTTCTATAATTGGATTAAAAAATGTTAGACTAAAGTTTCCCATCTACTGATATTATTTTGTCATTATGTTAACATAGTACAAGGTTCATTCAGCTTTGGACAGAAATGGAAACATTTACTTTTCAGTTCAGTTCATTATTTATTTCAAACTTGTACATTCACAATCATTACAAAAATTTATTCAATTTCTTGTTTGAAAATGAGTAGGCAGAAGTGTATACTTATTTTCTTTGAGTCTTAAATTAAACAAACATCATATGAAGCAGGACTAAAGCAAAGCAAAAAAAACAAGCAAACATACACACAAAAAAAAACAAGAAATAAACAAGTCTCAAAACAGTTTAGTTTCTTTCATATAAATAAAGACAGAATGTGTAAATTTACACACTGACAATTTATGAAACAAACAAATGAACAAACAAACAAACAAAAAACCCACCATTACCAACAACATTACCGTCCTGGGTTAACCCCGTTTTCTTCATTCTTATATTTTTTTAAATTAGGTTTTCATATTTTATTTTAAACTGGTTTATGTTGTTACTTCCTTTTATTTCTTCTGTTAGACTGTTCCATAATTTAAATCCTGCTATTGAGATAGACATACTTTTTAAAGTTGTTCCAGCACTTTGTATTTTTAAATTCCATTTCCCTCTTAAGTTACACCCATCTTCTCTTTCTATAAACAATTTCTTTTGGAAGTATTTTATTTCTTACTTTAAATATTCTTTGTGCTGTTTTAATCTTCACCAAGTGTTAGAATTTAATAGATTGCATTTGGACAAAGGGTGCATTTGTATGGTTCCTGTACCCCACATTATTTATTAATCTAATGGACCTTTTCGGTATTATAGTTATTGTTTGTGTATTACTTTTGTATGTGTTTCCCCAGATCTCTACACAGTAGCTCACATATGGCAGTAGTAAAGCACAGTATAATATGTGCAGTGCTTTCTGATCCAATATTTGCTTTGCTTTCTCCAGGACGGCAATGCCCCCCGTGCCAATTTCCCCCGAACATAAATAATGTGTGGTTTTCAACAGACCTTGTGGTCAATGATTACACCAAGAAATTTTATTTCATTTACTATTTCTAAGTATACATTACCAACCCATATTTCTACTTTGATGTTTTGGTTTCCAGATAACATACATTTGGTTTTATCTAGATTCAATGATAATTTATTTATATCAAACCACTACGAGTGGTGTCGGGAAAATAACCTGACTCTCAACATCAGCAAAACTAGAGAAATGATAGTGGACTACCGGAAACGACCAGTCAGGGAACACCAGCCCATCCACATCAACGGTGTCAAGGTCGAAAGGGTCAGCAGCTTCAAATTCCTTGGAGTCAACATCACCGAGGACTTCTCCTGGACCCTTCACACAGACACTGCTATCAGGAAAGCTCGCCAGCGGCTTTACTTCCTGAGGAGGCTGAGGAAGTTTGGCATGAACGCCAACATCACCTCAAATTTCTACAGGTGTGCAATCGAGAGCTTGCTGACGAGCTGCATTACAGTTTGGTACGGAAGCTGCTCTGCCAGCAGCCGTAAATCACTATAGAGGGTGGTGAAGGTAGCAGAGCACATCACTGGCATGAGGCTTCCTGCCATTCAGGACATTTATCTTCAGCGATGCCTCCGTAAAGCACACAGCATCCTCAAGGACCAGAGCAACCCAGCACATCAGCTGTTCTCCTTGTTACACAGCAAATTCAAAAGTGTTAAATGTTTTGGTGTTAGTAGTCTTAGAGTTAATTTTACTCTAAGTAGAGTCACATTCTTTTAATGTAACTCTGAGGTGTAAAATGATAGTAGTTAAAATCGAGTGTTAAAAATGAGTGTTTCTATGTCAAATCTGGAGGTGTTACAATGGAAACATTAATTCTTGACCTCTTAACTCTGAACTCCTACAGGGGCTATGACACCAATAGAGTAAATTCACAGACTCCGCCCCCAGCACGGCTCCAATCGAAGCTGAAGTGAAGCCGTTTCAGAACATTTTGCTCTACATATTTGAGTTGTTTGCCATGCTTGGTAAGTCATGTTTTCAAAGATTGTTTCAATTATTGTTATTAGCTTTTACTTCTGTGGCTCTTTGGAGTTGAGACAAAGCTGTGTGAAAGGCATTAGCCATGTTGCTCGGTGATAGCATAATATTCTGTTTTAGCTAGCTGAAAGGTATTGTTTGCGGGCAAATACCACAGCCTTGAAAAAAAGCTTGCATGTGAATTTTCAGTCAAATTTCTTGGTCAAATACACTTAAAACAATGTCTAGAATGTGAAATGTTGGTATAATGGTGCTAATTGAAGCCTGAAAACGATCTCCCATAAAAAACGAGCAAACAGCAGTAGCAGACGTCCCGACTGAGTTCTACGTTAGCACTTAGATTCCTCCAGTTTTGTGCACACGGTTTAGGTAAAAATGAAAAAGGTTGAGGTTTTACATTTAGTTCAGTATTACCTGTTGTCTGTGTCCTTGTCTTTTGGGAAAATACTTTACACAAGTAATCGCTCAAAAAGGATTCCTTTTTTTTTTTTACTGTGCTGCAATTGATTTGTGCCATTAATTAGTGTCAACTAATTTTTATTCACTCTCCTCATAGGATATGCTTGTGAAGATGGAATATGGGGGAGAGCAGAAGTGCGTTGAAGTTCCACAAAGTGATGAATGAAGGACATGCATATTGTATTGAAGAAATAAGTGATGAGAATGCTGTTATTTGCATTTACCAGCTCACCTATGTCAGACCTTTTGATAAACGAAATTCTAATGAAAGTGAGAACATGTACACTGTTACATCTTTCAGAAAATGTTTTGAAATTGTGGTGCACAGTTCAGAATAAATGTTTTTCAAAAACCATTGCATCTTTTTAGTAAATGTTTATTTCCAAAAGAAATTTCTAGAAGTTCAGAACAGTAAAATTCCCGCTTTTTAGAATTAATTAGAAGATAACTCTTACGTAGTTAAACTAAAATACTCTTTGAGAGTTAATATATAAACTCTTAACACCAAGTGTTAAATTATCAACTCCAGAGAGATTTGGTGTTTAACACTAAATCAGAGTTAACATACCAACTCTCCAAAAAGAGTTAAATTAACACTCTGGTGTGGACCCATATAGACACTTTAAAAGTGTTGAAATCAAATCTGACAGTGTTAATTTGGACATGCTGGATTTGCTGTGTACCATCTGGCAGACGTTACAGGAGTCTGTCTGCTCGGACTACAAGACTTAAAAACAGTTTCTACCATCAAGCCATACGACACCTCAACCACAACATTTAAACACACACACACACTCCACAGGACACACTCAGAAGCTACCCTGCAGCTTCACAAGTACTCTGTACAATCTGCACTGGTCACTCCACTTTATTGATATTTATATTTTTTTTAAAAAATACTGCAACAACTGCCACAAAAAATAAAAACTTTTGTACTGTTTAGTTTGTACTGCTGCTCATTCCTGTGCAATATCCCATCTGCCCCCCCCCCCCCTCACATTCCTATTTAAGATTTTCTTTATTTAATCACTAGTGTGTATATATATATATATATATATATATATATATATATATATATATTTAGTCAGTTAACTGAAAATCTCTTTTTTCTTTTACTACATCCTATTAATATTTTGCTCTTTACTATTTTTCTATTTATTTTTTATTATTTTATTTTATTTTATTTTTTTCTACTGTACCATTCTGCTGAGTGACTGTCTTCTGCTCGTCAAATACATTTCATTGCGATGTTGACCCTGTGCTAACTTGCATATGACAAAGAAAACTGAAAACTGAAAACTTCTTTAATATTGTTCATTCTTGTGTGATCATCTCCAAACATTCTCCTGTGTGAAAACATTCTCCAAAGAGCTATTTTTACTTTCTTTCATCAGTACATTTCAGAGCCTGTACTTTTTTACTTTTACTTGAGTAAAGAAGTTGAATCAGTAGTTTTACTTTTACTGGAGTATTTTCTTTAGCAGAATTGTTTTTACTGCTACTTAAGCACGGAATTCTGTACTTTTGACACCTCTACAAAGGAACCCTTTATTTCAGCCACTTCTAACAAGTAAAATAAAATTTTAATACACACAATGAGTTCTGTCATTCAAATTTGGGATCACCAACCAGCATTTTGTTCTAATGTGTGCTTTTACTAATTGATCAACACGATACATTGTATTTGTTCATCATGTCACTGTTTTTGTCTCTGACTGTTATTTTTAGAGTGTGTTTTGTTAGAGGTTTATTCTTTCAATTGCAGAAAAATTGAGACAAATTTTGTTTTCTGCAGATAAATTTGGAAATGTGCATTTTCAATAACGGATCTAAAATGGCAATAAACTAAAGTCTTTAGCATTTCAGTTTGCTTTTTGCATGCAGTGAAACACATCATGAACATAAAGAAGACACACTTTTACCAAAACAGTGAAGATACTACAAATGGCATGTAAAAATACAGCATGTTGGATCAGGTTTAGATAGGTATTCTTACATTGTACTCTAATTTATTCAATATTTAAATCTTTAGTGCAACAAACCTTTGGAGGAAACTGAGCTCTATAATGAACACTCACAGTCCAAGCCATTAAGGGTCAGATTTAGGGTCAACCGTTTTAATTTGTTTTGTTTTGTTTTTGTTTTTAGTCAATAATTTATTAACAGCGTTATCTTTTCCATTGGTGCAACCTTTTAACTTCTTTTTTTAAATGTACCTATGTTGTGTCTATGTTTAGTAGTTAATATCCAGGTAACATCCTTAAACATATTAATCTACAGTCTTTTAACCTTTTATTTACATTACTTTTGGTTTTCAAGGTTGAGGACTCATGCAGAGAATATCTGCTTATTTAAAAAACAACAACTGGTTTATCACCTCTTTAAAAGATCTTTGTATAAAAGATGGATGTATGAGAACATTTACAGTTATTTATCTAAATATCCAGTTTGAGGACTCAGTGAAGAATTGAAGAACAGAGTCAAGGCTTTGGCGCTTCCTTTGGGCTTACTTGTTGTTCCTGCAGTATTTAAAAATAGGATGGGAGGCAGAGCCTTCAGCTTTCAGGCTACTTTTAGAACCAGCATCCAGTTTGAATGGAGGCAGACACCCTTTCTACTTTTAAGATTGGGCTTAAATCTACTGATAAAGCATATCGTTTGGACTGGTGACCCTTAATCCTCCCTTAGTTATACTGCAATAGGTCGACACTTGGGGAGTCCCATGATGCACTCACTATGTGTCTTTACACCTCTCTGCATTTAATTGTTAGTTATTATTAATCTCTGGTTCAATTCTACAGTGTGTCTTTGTCCTGTCTTCCTCCCCTCACCCCAACTGGCAGTGGCAGCCTAGTTCTGCTGGAGTGTTCTTTCTGTTAAAAGCAGGTTTTTCCTTCCCACTGTTGCCAAAGCACTTGCTCATAGGGAGCAAGACTGTTGGGATTTTCTTCTGTTTTCTTTGTAACATCAAGAACTTGAATTGAATTGAATTAAAAATTCATAACAGCATTTATCACAGCCACATCAGGCACAATGTAAGCTGTGCTCTTTCAGCATTCATTTAAATACTTACCTCCCAAAATGTTGCACTCTGTAATGGAAACTCCAACCAGAAGCACTATAACTCCTTCCCATTTTCACCCAAACACACCCACAAAGAAAAAAAGTTTCTTTTTCATACTAAGGTGCAATGGTGACAGTAAGGTTAAAATAAGTAAGGCGTTGTGAAGAAATCGTGATCCCATTCTTGGAAGCACAAAGAAGAGGTGGAAGAACCTAACCTGGATGACTTTTGAGAAGATTAGTCTTTCCCTTTAAAAGTTGCAGGGGATACATATTCCTTCACACTTTGCGTTTCAGTATTCCTAGTTTACACTGAGTGTGCACAAGTTTATTGACATCAGAGTGTCTGAGAGATACCCTTCTTGGTCTTTTTATCAGCCACTGGAAAAAGCCATGCAGTGTTTAATTTTTGCAAAGGCAGTCAAAATCTAGGAGATTGTAAAGATATATGACAAAGAAAGCCTCCTGCCCCTGCAGTCTGGGACAAAGCAAAGTGTGTTACCTGCAAGGACAGCACAGAGGAGAACCATCAACATCAGAGCAAATGGAACATTTTGGGGATTTTATCTTTTTCATTTTGTTCAGTCCCACCACAATGCTGGGAGCCGTTGTTCTCCTGCTTGTACTTTATCTTGTTTCTATCATTTTCATCTCTAAGGAAAAAAGAAATGAACCCCCAGGACCGAGACCTCTGCCCCTGCTTGGTAACCTGTTGCAATTAGATCTCAAGAGACCCCACAAAACTCTGTGTGAGGTAAAGTAACTCTTCTCAAGATCTGAATTAAAAGAAGCCAGTTTAAACATATTACAATACCTAATGCTATGTTATGGCCCTAGCAGGGTCTCCTGTGAAATGTTAGGGGAACGTAACATGCTATTTAATTTTTTTTTTTAATGATTCTTCCAGCTTTCAAAGGAATATGGCTCTGTATTTACTCTTTACTTTGGAACCAACAAAGTCGTGGTCCTGGCTGGATATGAGACAGTCAGAGAGGCACTGGTCAACTATGCAGAGGAGTTTGGAGAGCGCAACATCTCCCCGATACTTAATGATGTAAACCAAGGTCATGGTATGATTCTTTTATATTGTGGTTTATTAAGTTTAATTTCATGTTCACAAATCATCCACCCATTCTGTGTGAGTCCAGGGAAATTGCAGGTTTTGTTATTTGTGATCACTAGAGATATAAGAAAACATGATAGAAACAGGCTACACAATTAACAGCATGTTTCCTCATGTTTTGTGAGTTGACCAATATCATGAAGTCCAGGTTTCCTTTCAGTCAGAAAACTAATATTACTAAATAATATTTTAAAGGTTTAGTGTTACATATTCCTTTGTTCTTGATGTCTGCTGTGAGTTAAGTTCTGCTGTTTGTGACAACATTGTGTTGAACTTTGAGTTCAGTTTATAGTTGGCTTATAATAACATTCCACCAATGACACAGATGGAAACGCCAGATCAAAAGTGATAAAATGACTCTGAAATAAAAAACAAAAAACAAATAAAGACCTACTGAGTTATGTTTGAAATCTTTCAACTAGGGTGATGTTTCTTTGTGAAGAAACTTCAGCACAATAGCACACATCACATTATCTGCTGCCTGCAGACTTATCCATGTTTGAGGGTATTACCACATGATTGGAAAACCTTGGACTGACTTTTCAAGTTGATAACTACAGTCATCTGACCTCTTACCTGATTGCTGATGTTAAAGTAAATTTACCCATGAACAAAGAAAAAAGATATCCAGGCCTGTTAAACATGCTCTTTTCTACCGGTCACAGAGTTTACACTGACTTGTCTGCATTTCAGACCTGTCACTCACTATCATGAACCAAGCATCTAGGAACACACAGGCACAAATGTAATCTTCAAAAAAATAGGTTTTATTATACCCCCAAAAGGACAAGATGATTACAAAAAATTTAAAACGACAAAAATAAACTTTTTTTTTTAGAACCAAGTCGGGCCATAAAAGAGGTTAACCTAACAACACTCTACTCAAAAGTCACTTAACAAAACAATTCAATTCAATTCAATTCAATTTTATTTATATAGCGCCAAATCACAACAAATGTCGCCTCAAGGCGCTTCATAGATACAGAGAAAAGCCCAACAATCATATGACCCCCTATGAGCAAGCACTTTGGCGACAGTGGGAAGGAAAAACTCCCTTTTAACAGGAAGAAACCTCCGGCAGAACCAGGCTCAGGGAGGGGCGGCCATCTGCTGCGACCGGTTGGGGTGAGAGAAGGAAGACAGGATAAAACATAACTCAACAAACTGACCTGCCCCAACGAGAAAAAGCTCCAGTTATATAGCAAATGAATAAATCATTATATACCCCAAAGGTGAAAACTAGAGAGATAACAGCTAACCCTCATTTAAGAAGAAGCCCATTCCCCCTACATGATCGCAATAGATGGTCCAGTCCGTTTTATTGGCTTCTGCATTTAAACCAGCTCCACCCTCAGCCTCCTCTTTCAGCCAAACCAGGAAAGACTGGTGCGGAGGCCAGGTAACTCAGAAAGAACTGAAATATATTTAATATAACACATACCCACACTATAGCTTAGTGCTGTCATGCATTACAACATACTGCGGAGAATGAGAAATACATACTGAAACACATCGCTGCCAATACATTAAAAATGAGTTTTATTTTATGTATATTTTACACAGCTTCTCAACTGGTAGAAACAGGGCTGAATGTCTCTGTTATCTGCAGGTCCATCAGAGTCACTACTCAAAAAATATAATGATTTACACATTACTTATTATTTTTGCAGTATGCCACTTAATTTCCTGCTATATAAACTAATTAATTACACTACTTGTTACATTACCTTCCCGTTACTCTGCAAAATGACATGAAACACAACAATCACATAATTACGGTTACTACTACTACTACTGAGACATCAACAAGTAGATAAGGAGGCTTCAGTGCTGCAAGCCTGATTGCTGACCACTGACTCTGTAATCTGTTGAACTTCGGACTCTGGCAGCTGGACTGGGGTTACTGGACAGCTATGATATGACTTTAGATTTTTGGATGTTCAGTCTTTTGCACATTTCTATTGCACAGGTGTGTCTGTACTGTCTACTGACTGTATCGTTCTGTTCTGTCTGGTGTTGCACTGTCTTTGTTTTGTTTTTGGCTATTTTTGCAATTTTGGACATTGCAATTTATGTAGTCCTGTGTTGATTGTCTAAGTCATATGTCGCACCTTGATCTTGGAGGAGCGTTTCACTTTGTACTGTACCACTTCACATGGTTGGAATGACAATAAAGCCACAAGACTTGACTTGGATAGCTTTATGTTAGCATGCTGTCTTTCCTCCTCTTGAACACAAACGGAAATCAGTTTATAGCGTGTAAAAAGCAAGTTTGATATCTTGTTCTTTCTATTTGTCTATTGTCCTGCAGATAACTAAAAAGGTGTTATAATGCAAGTAAAGACATAATTGTAATTGTAATGTAATTACTGAATTTTGTAGGATAACACGTTTTAGTACGTTACTGAAAAATCTCATGAGATTACAGTAACGCGTTACTTTGCAACCTGTTTCAAAGTTAACATGTTCACCTAACGGGCAGGGAAAGATTCCCAGTCTGAAACAAGGTGGAACACGCATCCCTGGGAGGGTTGTATCAGGATGTAAAGGGTCACAAAGCAACAAATTAATATGTTAAACCCAACACTGCTTGTAAACTGTAATTAACTGACCCTCTGTTGTAAAATTTTATGTCTTGTAGGGATTCTGTTTGCAAATGGAGAATCATGGAAAGAGCTGAGATATTTTGCCCTCACCACCCTCAAAGACTTTGAGTTTGGCAAAAGACTTTCTCATAAAATCTTGGCAGAGTGTAGCTATCTCATTCAAGTGATCGAAGAGCATAAAGGTATGGAGATAGCATGTATACGCAGTGTTAAAACAAAGACCAATTTAATTTTGCTGAGGTTTGTTTTAATGCTATTAGAATTAATTATTATTGTCCACATGTTGGGTTACAGGAGAACCATTTGATACAGCACTTCCAATAAATTATGCAACAGCCAATATTATCTTCTCCGTTGTGTACGGATGCAGATTTGACTACAATGACCCGATATTCACAAAAATGGTGAAGCGAGCCAATCATGCCACGTGTGTCACAGGTTCTGCATCAGTACAGGTTTGCTTTTCACCCCCCCTTTTTTTTACTCTCTTTTTTTTAAAAAAATGAATGACATAAAATATTAACAGTGACTATTGTTACCTGTGTGGCATAAACTGAATGGTAAACATCTGATTTTATGTTGAATCAGACTCTGTCTGTATATCAGTTAACAAATTTATACTTTTGGTGAAATACATTTGGAGTGTTTTACTGTTGTCCATTGAGCCAAACAAAAATATTCACATGTCATGATGGGAAGGCAAAATATAAAATAGTGATTGAAAGCATAAAGTGGTCACAAAGATACGGAAAATACCAAATGTATATGTAAAACAATGCATGACGATGGTGCTTTTGTAAAAATGAAAGCATTACTTGAATCTTTACTTTGTTACTGTTTAATTTTACAGCTTTATAACATGTTTCCCCGGCTGTTCAGATGGATTAAAAACCATCAGGTGGTGTTAAAAAATGTTGAGACGACCATCAGAGATGTAAAGTATTTAATTACGTACCTGAAAGAGACACTGGACCCTGACATGTGCCAAGGGTTTGTGGACTGTTTTTTGATTTGGAAGCAGAAAGAGGAAGTAAGACAGCATGTTTTGTCTTTTCTAACATTTTAAAAAGTGGCTCAGTGTTCAAAACAGTGTTTCAGTTTTGTTATTATACCTTTTCTTTTTCATTTTTTTTTTTAGGAATTTGGTATTGACGATTCTCACTACAGTGAGGAGAACTTGATATTCACAGTGATTGATCTGTTTGTTGCTGGTACTGACACCACAGCAGCCACACTGAGATGGGGTTTGCTGTTAATGGCTAAATATCCACACATACAGGGTAAGGAGGTAGAACTCTCCTCCAGAAATTTCATTTCTGTTTTCATAAAGCCCCTCAGCCATTAGAAAACGGAATAGTTTCAAGATAGATGTCGACAAAGGCAAAAAAAATACCTTTCATCAAGGTATTTCATGCATACAGGAGCTTTGGTTTAGCCACAGCTCTTTGTCTTATGGTTTCCATACTACAGACTTAATGGCAGGATAGTGTTGGTTAAAGTTTAATGTTCAGCTCAGGTAAGTACAACAAGGAACTCAACAACAGGACCAAACACACGACTCAAAAACTATGGTTAATTTTCTAGAACTTCATTTCCTTTCCAGTAGGTGGAGGGTTAGGGTTTCCTAAAGCTAAAACTTAAGCTTCCAACAGTGTGAGAGTGGAACAGGCAGGTGCCCTTAAGAATGAGCAGGCTCTTGCACTGGGAGTTGATCTCTCCAGTGCAGGATGATGGATAGGGTTGATAGTTTTTTAGTTTACTTACCTGGAAAACCTAAGTGGCCTGAGCAATACTACTTCACTGAGAAGTCAACAATCTGGCAATGAGAGGAAAAAGGAGCTGGGGTTAGCAGTAAGTATCCACTGATTTCCGTTCCTCTGGTAGTATTTCAGTTTCTTCAGTCTTTGTTCTATGCATTTACCTTATAGTATAAACTCTTCAGTTAAGAAGTTGTAAAAAGATAATACATTTCTGATATGATATCTTTTGTTAAACTTTCAGTAAATGTTTATTGGAGCCTGCTTTGACAAAGATACAGCTCTTGAGTCTTTTTCAGCCTTTACAGATCCTGATTTTAAATTTAAATTCTTCTTAGTGGTGGGAAAAACACCTGGTTTTTCTATATTGGGACTATCATAATGTGTTGGGCCAGACTCAAACGCAGAACTTGTGCAAGTTAAGTGATTTCATTTACAGTGACGGTGAATTGTGCTATTTACAAAGTCTTTTAGCTAGTCACAATTCAAGAGTCTCTTATTTACAAAGTCCAACAAGGGAGGTGATTCCAAACTTCCAGAGCTGAAGGGTTTCCACAGGAAATATGAGTTAGAAATCTTTGTACACACCCCACTATTTATTTGTAAAAAATGTTTGGAATCATGTATGATTTTCGTTCCACTTCTCACGTGTACACCACTTTGTATTGTCTTTCATGTGAAATTCCAATAAAATCGATTCATGTTTGTGGCTGTAATGTGACAAAATGTGGAAAAGTTCAAGGGGGCCGAATACTTTTGCAAGCCACTGTAATACGGCAGTCTGCTCCTGAACTCATGATGGAGAGTTTGACTGTCCCACTCTGAGCTTGTGTCTCCTAGAGACCTCTTCCTGTTAAAAGGGAGTTCTTTCTCCCCACTACCACCAATAACTTGTTCATAGTGGATGGTCTGATCTTTGGGTTTTGCTCTGTAATATTGTAAGGGTTTTGTGTTATAATATAAAGTGATCATTGGTAATATGTGGTAAAATGAATGCAGACAAAACCTATCTATTTATTTTGTGTCTACAGAGCAGGTCCATGAGGAGCTGAGACATGTAGTAGGAAGCCGAAAAGTCAGTGTTGATGATAGGAAAAACCTGCCGTACACTGATGCAGTCATTCACGAGATCCAGAGACTGGCTAATATTCTACCTGTATGTCTTCCTCACCAAACTAGCCGAGATGTCACCTTCCAGGGATACTTTATCAAAAAGGTCAACTGCTCATCCACAAAAAATACCCTTTAATAGATATTTTGATTCACCTCTGATAACTTGAATCGCGCATCTATGTTAAATGTGCTCTTTTGCCTACAGGGAACTATTGTATTTCCCCTTCTTACTTCCGTCCTGTACGATGAGAGTGAATGGGAGAGGCCATACAGTTTTAACCCCTCTCATTTCCTGGATAAGGAAGGTAAATTTGTCAGGAGAGATGCCTTCATGCCCTTTTCTGCAGGTATGACAACTTTATCAGGCTTTTGTCAAGAAAATTTGCACTTGCACAGACATGACTCGTTGACCCGTAAACTCTTTGCATTTGCAGGTCGCAGGATGTGTCTCGGAGAAGGTCTGGCTAAGATGGAGCTCTTCCTCTTCTTCACCTCCCTCGTTCAGCGCTTTTGCTTCACTCCTCCACCTGGAATTACAGAGGATGAACTGGATCTCACACCAGCTGTGGGATTCACCACCCCTCCTTCATCTCATATGCTGTGTGCTGTCAGTCGCCAGTGAGCGAGGGCTTAAGCAGGGCTTCTCCTAAGACCCGAACTCTTCCATCGCATGCATTTTTAATTTCTCTTTGATATTTGGGCATATTGGGACCCGATGAATGTAAAAACAAAGAATTACCAGATTTTGTTTTTACCTCATTTTTGTTTCTAAGAAAAATGAGAGCCACATATGAGGATATTCGTTTAAAATTTCGATAGAACAGTAGCAGTATAATGTCCTCGTAAGTGGATATCAGGCGCTTGTAGAGCAAAATTGAGTATTTTGGTCTAAATAACGCAAAATGTGATGTCCACATATGTGGACGCCAGGTCCTAGGTGGTTAAAGTGAATGCCTGCGGCATGCAGAAGGATCATTTTTCAGCCACCACCAGCAGATGTCACGATCCTGAACACCTGGATTGTTGAGCAAAAGCAGATGTTGTGAGATAAAAGGAGAAACATGTATTTCAGTCCTTCACATTAAAGCAAATAAAACTGTATTAACAGGAATGAGTGGTGTTCTTTAGAGATGGGAAAAACTGGTCTAATTTTTTTTGCTTGAATTTGCTGTTTTTCTATTAGTTTTTCTATTTTCTATTAATATCTATTAAATCAGAAAGAAAATGTTCCTTAAGAAATACCAAAAATATATAAAATGCCACACCATGTTACAGAAAGACAAAGCATCTCATAATATGAGAACATTTCAAATCAATTCAATTCTGTTTACTGTGAATTCAAAAGTTGTAATATTTAAACCTGATCAGATTTGGTTTAACATAGGTTGGCATCTCCATTTAGCTTATTCCTTTGCACATGTAAACAACAATTTTCAGACTGATGTATTATTTTGGTCTGGAAAAGAGGAAACTGAACTTTCCTTCGTCTGTCTGTAATGAGCACAGTGGCTGGCTAGCTCTCTTTCCTTATTAAATCAGCCAAGATTTGAGTTTCCAGGGAAACTTTATCGAACAGGTTAACTGCTGCAGTTTCACTACTTGACAATAAAATCTCGCTCTCTTTTTTCCCCCGCCTCTCCGGTTTGGTTCTTTTGCCATCAGAATTATTGTCTAAAGGCAAAGAAAGATGCCCAACAGATTTACTTTACCAAATGGACCATCCCTGCCTTGCCCTATTGGTCTATTTGATTCACCTTTGCTTTTATTGTTTATTTTATTTTATTTTCACTTGCTAAATACGGAACAGATTTGACTGGGGAAAAGAAAGGGGAGAAAGAAAGAGGGAAAGAAAAACAGCGGGGAAGAGGGACGGGGATAAAGTGCAAAAAACAAAAACCAACAAAATAAGCAAACAAAAAATACATATATCAATCACCTGGATCACCTGTTGAGAAAGAAAAAAGAGAAAACAAGCAAAAAACCAGCACAATATAATAAACAACATCATCGCGATGATCTGTGTGAATATAACAGTAAATACTAAATATTGAATATTATTGTGCAGCACGTAATATCGACAGCGCACAGTGTGCTTTGAGGTAGGCGCCAAAAAGGGTGTAGTTTGTGTATGTGAGCACCCGTGTGTACACCTGTGAGTATGAGCGTGCTTGTATTTAAAAGTTTCCTTCATGTAATGATCTGCTAGAGGGTGTGAGGAGCCATTGCCCCATCCTCCAGGGCATGAAGCAGGTATGGAGGAGATCCAGGCTCCAGACATCCAGAGGCCCTCAGAACATAAGAGGCCAAGGAAGATCAACGGAGGGACAGCCGCGCCACTATCCCGGAAAGAGCTGATGAGAGTCCCAGATGAGGGATCACTCAGCAGCCGCGGAGCAGAAGCCAGGGGGTGCCCGTGAGCTCCGCCAGCAGCCAGCTGTGCCAGAGTGGCAGAGCAAGTGGCCCCTCCCTGGGGCCAGCTCCCTCGCTGACCCCAGTAGGCACCCCCATACTCTGCAACCCACCAAGGCAAGGGGGTCCAGGCCCATTCGGACCGGGGCCCAGTTCAGCCCTGGCCCCACAGAGCCCGGGACAGCCCACCCGACCCCACCACAGAGAAAACTGCACCCACCCCGTTATCCACTCATCTTCCAGACTACACCCAGGCTGAGTTCTTCCTCCACCTCGCCTATATCTCCCCCACCTGCAGAGTGAGTTCCTGGAGTTGTTGTACTATACATATTGTACTATATTTTCTATTTCCATGGACTGTTATGGAATAATTTTATATTGTTCTGGGTTTAATATTTATAAAAAAAGAGCTCTATCATGTTATTTGAATACTGTAAATACATTTGGACAAAGTAACTCTTCTAATGGCCTTTCATTTTCATCACTTTGGGTATTTAAAAATAATATTGTTAAGAAAAAATTCCAAACACATTCACATAAATGATTAAAGTATTAAAGATTTGAATTATGATTTTGTAAATGGCTATTAATAACTATGTTTCAGGAAAATAAAATTACAAATTCTTGGCATCAAACTAGAATTTAATGTATAAAATATCAGATAAAATATCTGAAAATTTACACCTATTTAACTTACAGTTTGGTACCCTATACTTTTTTTGAACAGGTTTAAAACATTTACGGTTTTCTTCTTCTCTATTTGCAATTTTGTTAAATAAATGGTTAAAACCCCCCAAATCATTCTATTTTTAGAACAGTTTTTCTTCTATCAGCTATTTATTTGTAGATGCTGTGTTAAACAGGGTAGAATATTTGCTTATCCAAATAAGAGTGCCATTAATTTCCTTGCGATCTATGGATTGATAATAACTCACAGCGTGACTGGTGAGTTTGGTCTAGTCCAGGGGTCTGCAACCTTTAACACCCAAAGAGCCATTTGGACCCGGTTTCGACGCAAAAGAAAACACTGGGAGCCGCAAATACTTTTTGACATCTAAAATGAAGATAACACTGTATATATTGTTTTTTACCTTTATGCTTTGTGTGAACAACGAAGGTGTGTTGCTTATGAAATCCATGAAGTGCTACAGAGAAAATTACATTTTATGTAATTGTGTTAATTATGTAATTAATACATTTTGAACTCTTAAAGAAATATAACCAAAGGAAAGACACCCAGCTGAAATAAAATGATCCATGTAGCAAACAACAACTGTTGTGAGTCGCCACCCTTATATCGCCTTTGGGCCTGTGGAGCCTTGACCTGACTTTTAAAAAATAATTGGAAAAAAAGCACTATGCTGCTAAAAGATGAAAAATAGATATTTGCAAAATTCTGCCTAAATATGTATTTTATGTGTGAGGCGGGGCGTGGTCTGCAGCGCCGCTGCAGGAGAGGCCAACGCAGCTGAGCGGCACCCACAATCACGCCTCGCCGCCTTAACGTCTGTGCTATCTATGCTGTTGTGTTGGTGTGTGTCGGGCTGTATACGTACAGCAACCGTGTGTGTAAAGTGTTCAATAAAGAGATGCTGAAAAATGTTCATGGAAACATCGTCGGGTCTGCTGTGATATGTTTACAATGGGACTTCTGCTCCTGAACCTCTGTGCACAGCGTCTGCAGATCGGAGCTGTACGAAGTCACTTTCATCTTTACACAGGACTGTAAGCTGTCATCTGTGAGGCGTGAGCGGTTTTTGTTTTTAACATAGTTCATGGTGGAGAACAGCTGCTGACATAATGTTGGCCTACCTGGAGTTGAAAGTCTCGATAAATGCATGGCATTTTGGTGGGTACACCAGCTTCCGCAAGTGTGACGCTTATTTTGAGCGAGGAAAAAATAATAGTATATAATTTTATTTTTATATTTCAATATCACAATAATCTTCCAATTTAGAACTACAAGTTAAAAAAGAACTAACATAAATAAAATACACTTCAGCTAAATACATCTAATTTATTTTCCCAAACCACGTGGAGCCGCACTATAAGGACTAAAGAGCCGCATGCGGCTCCGGAGCCGCAGGTTGCCGACCCCTGGTCTAGTCTGTAACGTCACCTGCGTTAGTGTGGGGCAAAATTTGCAAAACAGGAAATTCTTGTTCTGACATGCCGACTTGCTGCTAGGCGTTTCAGTGGGGAGTGCTTTACACTCAGTGTTAGAACACTTGTGAAAGTGTTTGTTTCTGAAAAGCAGAAAAGGAAGCTTCCAGGATCATGTTTGAAGAGCTTTTTAAGTCCTCCACTTCCGTTTTGCTTTTGGGGGTCATCATTGGCCTGTTGATCATTCAGATTCTTTTATCCAGCTTCAGCTCTAAAGAAAGGAGAGAGCCTCCAGGACCCAGACCTTTTCTTCTGCTCGGCAACCTGCTGCAGGTCGATCTCAAGAGGCTCGACAAATCTCTCTTTGATGTGAGAAACTCTTTGTTTACAGTTTTGTGACTTTGTTGATTTTGTCATTCTTGTTTCGGATTATGAGTCTCACCTATGTGCACATGATTTCTGTTCAGCTTTCTAAAACATATGGACCAGTGTTTGCAGTCTACTTTGGACTAAAGAAGGTCATAGTCATAGCAGGTTACAGGGCAGTCAAAGAGGCTCTAGTAAACCATGCTGAAGAGTTTGGAAACAGAGAAGTCACGCCCATCTTCTATGACTTTAACAAAGGACATGGTAAGAAAATCCTCTTTGAGTTAGTGACTTTATTTATTTTCTCATTTTCTTCTTGTTAAAAAGTCAGTTTTATCTGCTTCCAGGAATACTATTTTCCAATGGTGACTCGTGGAAGGAAATGAGGCGCTTTGCTTTAAGTACCCTGAAAGATTTTGGAATGGGCAAGAGGATTAGTGAGGGAAAAATCATTGAGGAATGTCACTATCTGATCCAAGAATTCGAGCAGCATCAAGGTAACATGAGCTCTACTGAACAATTTGACAAGTTCAAACACAATCACATAGGTTAAACAAATGACTCAATAAACAAAATACTTAGTAACCTTAGCAGAGAGCAATATAAATATACTTACGGCCATTTCATTAGGTACACTATGCTCGTACTGGGTTAGAGCCGATTTAGCAATTAAAAAAAAAATTGGTACTAGTGGTCCCAAAGTGTGCAATGAAAATATGCCACTACACAAACCACCGGCATGATGGATCCATGCTTTCATGCAGTTTACACCAAATTCTGACCATACCATCCAAAGGTCACGACACAAATCCACACTCATTTGCCCGGGCAACATTTTTCCAGTCTTCTCTTGCTCAATTTTGGTGTGTCTGTGCAATCTGTAGCCTTAGTTTCCTGTTCTTGTCTGACAGGAGTGACACCTTGTGTGCCCATCTCTCGCTGTTAGCCCATCTGCTTCAATGTTCAACATGTTGTGCATTCAGAGATGCTCTTCTGCATACCTTGTTTGCAACACGTGGCTTTGTGAGTTACCATTGCCCACCTCTTAACAGTTTGAGAACTGTTGTTTGCTGGATTTTCTCTTTTTTTGACAATTTTTTGTAAACCCTTGAGTAAGTTTTGCTGGAAAATCAGAGTAAAAACGTCATCCTTCATCCTCATTCTGATGCTCATTTTGAACCTCAGCAGGTCTTCTTCACCATGTCTACATGCTTAAATGACAGTGAGATTGTTGTGTTGACAAGCAGTTGTACAGGTGTGCCCAATAAAATGGTCAGTGAGTAGATATTAACATTATCTTGTTCAACTAACAATACATTTGCATTTTTGGCTTATGATGTCTAACACTTCACAACAATCCTACTTCAGTTTTTTTTTAAAAAGTAACCTTAACACTGAGTCAGAACAGCCAGTATGACATTAATGCTACATTATCTCAAAGTGAGCCTAAACTGAGGTATTTATAATGTGTGGCAGTTCATTATATATTTTATATCTAATTACTATTTATCCCTATTTTTTATTACAGGGAAAGCCTTCAACAATAGGCAGACACTACTTTATGCTGCTTCAAACATTATATCAACTATAATGTTTGGAAAGAGGTTTGAATACAAAGATCCTGTCTTCCAAGCTATGGTGGAAAGAGACAATGAGACCATCCGTCTGACGGGATCAGCGTCCCTCCTGGTACTTATATAAATTCATGCTGACATGGAAAATCAGCACAGATATACATTTCTTCTGAAATTAGAAATTGTAAGATTTAAATGAGGTATGTAAATGAGGCTTAACTGAGGCTCATGATTTTCATAGTTATGTTTTCTGGCTATAATTTATTTGTATTGGTCACTCTAACAGATATACAACCTAGTTCCGTGGCTGGGTCCTTTTCTTAAAGACTGGAGGGATTTGATGAAAAATGTTGAAGACAACAAGGCGGACGTGAAAAGGATCATAGGAAACCTTAAAGAGACTTTCAACCCTGAGATGTGCAGATGCTTTGTTGATTCGTTTCTGATTCACAGGCAAAAACTGGAGGTGAGGTATCAGCGGTCACTCCACTCCTATACTGTTAATGTTGTTCATTAACGGCATTTACTCTGCTCCATATGTCGTGCTAGGAGTCTGGAATCAAGGATTCACACTATCATGATGATAACCTGCTCTACAGTGTGATAAATCTGTTTGCAGCTGGAACCGATACCACAGGAAATACACTTCAGTGGTGTCTGCTGTACATGGCCAAGTACCCTCATATCCAAGGTGCAGAAATTCCTCGCCAGGCTTGTTTCAATTTACATGAGCTCAATTTTTTTTTACATGTTGTCAAATTTGATTTATATTTCATTTACATGCAGACCAAGTTCTGGGAGAGCTGACCAGGGTGGTTGGAAATCGTCAAGTTTGTGTCGACGACAGAAAGAACCTGCCGTACACTGACGCTGTTATCTATGAGTCACAAAGACTCAGCAACATTGTTCCCATGGCTATTCCTCACAGAACCAGCAGAGATGTTTCCCTTCATGGATATTTTATCAAAGAGGTTTGCTGCTAACATTTATTCCAATGAACACAAATTATTTTTTATTTCTTTATTATATATTAACTTACATTTTGAACATTATGCTTTTCTTCTGCTACAGGGAACTACTGTATTTCCCCTTCTCACTTCAGTCCTATATGATGAGAGTGAATGGGAGAACCCGTTTACTTTTAACCCTTCTCATTTCCTTGATCAGGAGGGTAAATTTGTCAGGAGAGATGCCTTCATGCCATTTTCTGCAGGTGCCATTAAAAAAAATAAAATAAATAAACAAATATTTTATGCTTGCATATACCTAAGACCATTTTCACCTCTGTCCTTGCAGGGCGCAGGGTGTGTCTCGGAGAAGGTCTGGCCAGAATGGAGATCTTCCTGTTCTTCACGTCTCTCCTTCAGCACTTTCGATTCACGCCCCCTCCTGGAGTTTCAGAGGATGAACTGGACCTGACACCAGTTGTGGGCTTCACACTCTCTCCTTCACCTCAGAAGCTGTGTGCTGTCAGACGCCAATGAAAAAGAACCAGAAACTTTTGATAACTATGTGTTTTTTCTTATGAATTGGCATTAGCCTATAGAGTGAAGTACCCGTAAATCTAATGCACAGTGATGGTATTCTATGTACTGACATCTACTTTAGTCTACATATCCTCCTTGATTAATCTTTTCTAATGACAAATTAAGACCAACAAAAAGACTACTGCTTTCAAAACAGTCTTTTTATTGGTCTCATAATATCTACGCTTATGTTTGTATTGTAAATAAAGTAAATCCATGCTAACACATACACAGTTTCTGTGTTTAACTACTGAATGACACATATTTCTCAGAAACAGGTTATGCAGAAATGTTGCCATGGCAATACTGCTGAAGGATTGCATCAAGCCTCTGATTTAGGCCAAAATTTACTACACAGTTACAGAATAGCAGCCTATTATTGCTAAAATCAGCACATTTCAGCTGGGGCCCTACCTGTGTCTGCAGAAGTTCCCCTGCCACTGTTTACTTAAATTACAGAGCCCTGACCATGTTTTTCTCATGACTTTAACTCCAATCCAACAAGCAGAAATGAAGACCACACTAATTCAGAGTTCAGACATTTAAACTGTATCAGTCTTTGTTATAGTGTTCACTTACTTAATAACATAACATGTAAGCCACAGACTAAAGTCTCTTTTAGTAATTCCATGAGAAATTGACTTTAAAAGACAAAATAACCTTTGGCAACCAATAATAATGCCCACTGATTTTGCTCTTTCTCCTGCACAGTTACATAATAGATATAAGCCAAGTGCTCTACAAAGTAGCAGTTTAGAATCAACAGACATGTGATGAGGAATATGTTTCTGTGACACCACGGGCACACAAACAGCCTAGTGAACAAGAAGCTGATAGCATGCAGTGGTTAACCTCCAAAACCACCAAATCGCCTGCACACATCTTCATGTCCTCATCTTTGCTACATGTTAATAAGATGTGTACATGAAGTGTTCCTGAGGTTATCCAATTAATTCATAGTTTTAGATGACAGATGTGAAAATAAATACGTTCATGTTCATTAAAGGCATTAAGCACAGACTAAACTGTATGGCTACAGTAGGCAATATTGTGGTCTATGTAACTCATGATAGTCAAAGAATGCTTTAATGTAAATAAAACAAAACACACACACAATCACATATGCACATGCTCATGCTCATGTCACTGAACGAATGTATTAATTCCTGTTGTATAAATAAAGAAAGCAGACGGTGACAGAGCACAAGTCCGTGAGTGTCTCTTACGTGTAGGAGCGCTCTGTCACTTGTCCTCGCGAGTAAAGAAAACTGCAGTGTTTGTGTTTTCTAACTCAAGTGTCTCAGCTGAAGAATTGCGGGGTGATTTTAAGAAATCCCCTGTCATTTAAATTGGTCCTTCGAGCTTAGCGATGGAAACAACAGACACGTTTCTGTGACTCCAATCCAAGGTCTGACTGCTGTATCCTGGCATTGTGGGAAGCCAGCACCGAAGTCTGTCGACAGCCCTCTCCAGGTAGAGGTGAAAGTCCTGGACGTTAATTCGCATCCAGGTCGGTCTTGGTCCACGACACTGGGATCCAGCCAGAGGACCTGGACAACCAGCAAAAGATGACTGAGGGTGAGAAAACACTGTTTGGTCTTAAACCGCCGGAAGGGTTTAGAGAAATGCGCAAAAGAGGTTAGAAGTAGCCGCAATTACTTCGTGAAACACGTGAAATAGATTGAGTTTGCCGAAAGGAACTAAATTTAGGCTGGGTTTCAGAAGTAGCCGAAAGTACTTCGTGACAAATTATAAAAGCGCGCAAATGTCTATGTGTGAATGTGTATGTGTTTTGGAAGTAAGTTGATTTTACAGCACAATACGCTGCTGAACTACTTCCATTGTTTTATTTTTTTCTTTGTGTATCCTGCAAAGGCCCATGTACTGGTGACAAAGGGGAAAAGGTTGAGTTCCGCCTCATAAAACCCCTGAGTCTAATACCAGAGAAAGCTTTGCAGTTCTGTGATAATGGGGAATCAGCCCACAAAACTCACTGCTGACGAGCAGTGGCTAGAAAAGTAATGCCCAGGCGCCGGACAAATCAGTGCTTGTAGATGGAGAAATCCTCAGAAAACAAACCCACTTGGGAGGGGGAATGCAGCCCCTCAGCACTAACACAGCTGAAGGAAGCTCTTTTGAAAGAAATAGCAGAAACAAAAAACTTAAAAAAGAAATCAAGAAGAATCACAATATTTCCAGGCCTGGAAAGAAGAAGTAGATAGGCGAGAGGAAAACAAAAAGACAGAACAAGAGGAAAAAGATAAAAAAACAGAACTTAACCGCCAGTTTAGTAAAACCAGAGGATGAGACACCGTGCGGTGCTCGCAATACGTGTACTAATCCACGTACTAATCCACCGCCATATGCAGCGCCACCACCCAGTTCTGCAGCCACAGCTGCAGCACCACCCACTATACACTCACCCATATCAGGAACAGTGTTGGGTAAGTTACTTTAAAATAGAAACTTAGTTACATTACTAGTTACTTCTATTAAAAGTAACTCAGTTACTTCAAGTTACTCGTTACTTTCAAAGTAACTAGTTACTAGGGAAAGTAACTTTGGGTTTACTCAGAATTCTCTTGTTAATGTGTTGCTTCCATAACTTTGCCAGTCTTCTAGCTTGCTTACTTGCCACAAGTGCACTGTGCCACCTACCAATAGAAAGGAAAAGATAATGTGCATATTTCCACGAGAGAAATCCCACGCCTGGACCGTCATTGACTGCTGCCATGATTCTAGCCTACGTCACAGTGTCATGTGCGCCTTTTACATCCAACACAAAAACTGCAGTCGTGGTGCTTTCGATTGTACTCAGAACTCTGAAATTCTGCCTTCTGAATAGGAAGATGTAGGTAACACCAGACTGCAGATGAGCTGCATACAGGGCTGGACTGGGACAAAAAATTGGCCCGGGCATTTTGACTAGAGACCAGCCCGCCATTATAGGAAAAATCATAAAGCCTTTGAATGAAAACAATTGCTGTTGTGACAGTGATGTACACTGTTTTGATGGTATATATGCATCAATCGATCAATCATTTGTTGTAAGATTCAGATAATTATTTTTTAAAAGCTAGATATTTTAAATGAGAATAAGAAAGAAAAGTATTTCTTTGTGTCCACCTCTCCCTGTTAATGCTCTACCTGGCCCCCCTGGCAAAACCTTGCTAGATCCGCACCTGCACAGTTACCAGCTGTCAGCTACCTAAAAAAGGATCCTGGGGTTATTTGTCTCTCAGAAACAGTTCATAAGTTCCCTTCAACTCATTTATTGTCACCTAAAAGATAAACCTGTTTCTCCATCACCTGCTCAGCTCTGATGATTCAGTAAGGACATCTCCTGGTTTCATCTTCATGTTTCCCTCTCACCACATATCCAAACCGACATCATGACCAGCAGCTTTTTTGCAGCTGTGGCTCCAGCAAACATCAGCTGATACTAGAAATTAATATTAAATAAATTCTAACAACAGCTGATCAAGCTTAAACGTGCTGCTGTTGTTTAACGCGACATCGGCTGGTTTCCTCTTTCTGGCGCAAAGTGGGCGATAAACAAACAAGAGAGCTGATCAGCTGATCATTGATCAGTTTCATGATTGAAGTAGAAGCAGGAGAGGGAGGGGGAGAATGAGAGAAGAAGAGGCAGCTGTGCAGCAAAGACACAGAATAACTCCAGCTTTGTGTTTTTTTCATTGTAGCTGAATTACGGGACAAACTGTTCCTTTTCACCTCAATAAGAAACGCGTAATATTTTCTCTGAATAGTAGGGATGGGTATCGTTTAGGTTTTATCCAATACTGGTGCCAAACCGGTACTTTTGAAACGGTGCCGGTGCTTAAACGGTGCTCAAACCGGTGCTTAAAGAATGGAGAACACAAACTTTGTCCAAAAACCTCTCATGTTCAGCTGTTTTTTTGTAAAAAGATAACAATGTTAGCCTTTTCTGCAGCTATAGGGTATATATGGCATCACTCTTGGCAGGAAGCAGTGCTTAAACAATGGAAAAAACAAACTTTGTCCAAAAACCTCTCATGTTTAACTGTTTTCCACTTTTTCTTTGGTCATTTTAGCCTTTTTGGCCAGGGTGAAGGGAGTATCTGCCATCAAACAAGAAGACAGCCGCATGTAACTACAACGGTGTTTGCTAGTTCAACATTAAGCTACTCACGCAGAGAAGAACGGCTGCTGCTGCCATTATCATCCTCATCATTTCTGCTACACTGGCAGGGCTAGGGGCCAGGACTCTCCTCTTTGGGTTTTTGGGGGATGTTGCTAACTCCGGGTCCGATAACAGGCAACCCACCCGCAGTAGATGTGCTCGGTGTGAGGTCTTGCAGCAAGCTATCAAATACGGTGCATTTCTCGGCTTTTAAAAAAAACGCTATGCGTCGCCAGGTGTTTCATCGGATTTGAGGTGTTACCTCCTTTGACAGTATCACAGTATCACCTTAAAGCACCTGTTGCAGGCTGCTGAGTTTGCATCTTTTGCTGTGAAGTACAGCCAGTGGCGGTCCTAGCCTGTTTGGCGCCCTGGGCAAACACCCCCTCTGGCGCCCCCCCCCCCCCCCCCCACACACACACACACACACACAACACACACATGAAGAGAGAGACAGAGTATGCATTGTATGCAAATGTTGTATGCAAACGGCTACTAAACAGACATCATAATTCGTCATACAATGAGAACAGGACAAATCAACAATTGACACTGACTAATTAATATTATATTATTGTATATATTGTTTGGAGTTTAGTCTGTTACTGTTACTATTTTTACCATTTCTTCTTGGAGGAACTGTAACCCACATAATTTCCTTAGGGATTAAGAAAGTATTCTGATTCTTAATGTTTTAGGATACATGACCTGCCATTATCCAATGACACATCTGCTTACCTGTATCTTTTGCTCGTTTCTCCTTGTAGGAGTCATAATTAAATGTATTGAATTTTAAGGATCACTGCGTTTTCATTTGTTTGGTTGCTATGGTGATGTGTAATGGGAGTCACGTGGGTGCTAGCAGCGACATTAAGAGGGCGTTGTCAGTCTGTCTTTCACTGGTTTGATTTTGACAGAGCAGGGCTGGGTAGCCGTAGTTTTTGTTGACCGCAGCAGAACGACTTTCCCCTTGTTGCATTAGAGCCTGTGATGTTTTAAGAGTTTGAATCGCGAGCCGATCACATTGCTCTGTAAACTTTCCAAGCACTTTAATAAACAAGCAAGCAAGTCCACCTCTGGCATTATTGCGTAAAGTTGACAGGCAAATAGGCAGGCTCAGTCCCCGGCCTCTAGCGACTGTGGAAGTCGCTACGCTCCTCCTCTTCTTTTCTCTTTTTTTAGAGTTTAAAAACGGGTTGTGTGTGAGACTTTAGATCAACAAAATATAAAATATACATTTTCAATTGTTATTGATCCCTTTACCCCTAGTCCTAAAGTGTATATTTATTTTCTTACTCTTCTTATATATATTGTTTGTTTACTTGCACTGCTGTAACTGGAGCCTCGTCGTCTCGTCTCTCTATATACTGGACTGTATGTAGCGGAGATGACAATAAAGTTTACTTTGACTTCAGCAGCAAGCTGGCGCACCGAGCGCTCTCGCGCTCACTTTTCGCGTATAGAATTTTGAAAAAACATCGGTGCAAATTATAAGTCTGTATCATGATGTCTGGTGTTTTTGTAACCAATACGTCTACTCACAAAAGAATGAGTGAAGCAATATGGATAACAGCAGAGGACAATTTATTTAGGGTCTGATGGCAATTTACCATCGGTGTCCAGCACTTTAAGGGATTGATGGACTGGAGCACATCTGTCCTTAACATACCCTCTTAAACATCAGCTTGACACTGATACATCAAAGGAAACTTAACAGACTTTAAGTGCAAATGTTTCAACCTGAACAACTTAAAACTTCTCTGGGATACAATATAAACAAAGACAAGAAGAAGAAAAAAATATTTCCATCAATAGTCACTTCTCCTAACCAAGAGACAAGTGAATATATTATGTAAAGAGTCTTTTTTCTCAGTCCTGGGGTTGTAACACCACAACCTCCTCAGTCCGTAATCAGAGAGTGTCTATTTGACAATAACCAAAATGTCTTTGGATAGTCTTTGTGAATGCAAAAAGAAAACAAAACAATGGTGTTAGCTGGCCAGCAAAATAAAGAGAATGTATGGCACTGAGTGCGGGCGTGTGTGAGTACTTCGGTCCAAATAATCGAGGTCCGGATGGATGAATGGATGGCAGCCGCCGGTCCTTTAATGGCACCAGCGAGGCAGCACAGCAGTAAGGCAGCACAGCAGCGAGGCGTCTGGCAGGAGAACGAACAATAGTCTTTTAAGGCTACTGCAGAAGGCGATATTCCCCGCTAGCTCACCCAAGCTTGCTCTCTGGCACAGCTACAAGCCACGTGAGCTCCTAACCCCACAGTGACATACGAACTTGGCTACGGAGGGCGCCCTTACTCCCAGCAAATGGGCGATAGAAAACCAATGCCATTCCCAATATGCGCTGGCATGATGTCGGGGCAGCATGAGAACGAGCCGTGATGCCGCCCCCATGATGCCGCCCTGGGCAACCGCCCGTGTCGCCCGTATCTAAAACCGCTACTGCTTAAAGAACTATAACAAAAGGAAAGACACCCAGCTGAACTAAAATGATCCAGCAAACAAAAACTGTTGTGAGCCGCCACCCTTATATCGCCTTTGGGCTTTTGGAGCCTTTACCTGACTTTTAAAAAGTAATTGGAAAAAAGCACTATGCTGCTAATAAAGGAAAAATAGATATTTGCAAAATTCTGCCTAAATATGTATTTTACCTGGTTAATGTGTGTGGCGGGGCGTGGTCTGCAGCGCCGCTGCAGGGGAGGCGGACGCACCTGAGCTGCACCCGCAATCACGCCTCGCCACCTTAAAGTCTATGCTCTCTCTGCTGTTGTGTTGTCAGGCTGTGAGCTGAAAAGCTACAGCCGGCTGTATGCGTACAGCAACCGTGTGTGAAAAGTGGTCAGTAACGAGATGCTGAAAAGCATGTTCATGCAAACATCGTCGGGTCTGCCGTGATATGTTTACAATAAGACTTATGGTCCCGAACCTCTGCGCACAGCATCTGCAAATCGGGGCTTTCATCTTTACGCAGGACTTTAAGCTGTCATCTGTGAGGCGTGAGCGGTGTTTGTTTTAACATAGTTCATGGTGGAGCTGCTGACATAATGTGGATCCGAAAATCCATAACTGGCCTACCTGGGGTCGAAAGTCTCGATAAATGCACGGCGTTTCGGCGGGTATACCGGCTTCCGCGAGTGTGACGCTTATTTTGAGCGGTGAAAAAATAATATAATATAATTTTATTTTTATATTTCAAAATCACAATAATCTTCCAATTTAGAACTACAAGTTTAAAAAAGAACTAAACACAAATAAAATACACTTCAGCTAAATACTTCTAATTTATTTTCCCAAACCACCCGGAGCCGCAGTATAAGGACAAAAGAGCCGCATGCGCAGGTTGCTGACCCCTGGTCTATTCTGTAACGTCACCTGAGTTAGTGTGGGGCAAAATCTGCAAAACAGGAAATTCTTGTTCTGACATGCCGACTTGCTGCCAGGCGTTTCAGTGGGGAGTGCTTTACACTCAGTGTTAGAACACTTGTGAAAGTGTTTGTTTCTGAAAAGCAGAAAAGGAAGCTTCCAGGATCATGTTTGAAGAGCTTTTTAAGTCCTCCACTTCCGTTTTGCTTTTGGGGGTCATCATTGGCCTGTTGATCATTCAGATTCTTTTATCCAGCTTCAGCTCTAAAGAAAGGAGAGAGCCTCCAGGACCCAGACCTTTTCTTCTGCTCGGCAACCTGCTGCAGGTCGATCTCAAGAGGCTCGACAAATCTCTCTTTGATGTGAGAAACTCTTTGTTTACAGTTTTGTGACTTTGTTGATTTTGTCATTCTTGTTTCGGATTATGAGTCTCACCTATGTGCACATGATTTCTGTTCAGCTTTCTAAAACATATGGACCAGTGTTTACAGTCTACTTTGGACTAAAGAAGGTCATAGTCATAGCAGGTTACAGGGCAGTCAAAGAGGCTCTAGTAAACCATGCTGAAGAGTTTGGAAACAGAGAAGTCACGCCCATCTTCTATGACTTTAACAAAGGACATGGTAAGAAAATCCTCTTTGAGTTAGTGACTTTATTTATTTTCTCATTTTCTTCTTGTTAAAAAGTCAGTTTTATCTGCTTCCAGGAATACTATTTTCCAATGGTGACTCGTGGAAGGAAATGAGGCGCTTTGCTTTAAGTACCCTGAAAGATTTTGGAATGGGCAAGAGGATTAGTGAGGGAAAAATCATTGAGGAATGTCACTATCTGATCCAAGAATTCGAGCAGCATGAAGGTAACATGAGCTCTACTGAACAATTTGACAAGTTCAAACACAATCACATAGGTTAAACAAGTGACTCAATAAACAAAATACTTAGTAACCTTAGCAGAGAGGAATATAAATATACCCACGGCCATTTCATTAGGTACACTATGCTCGTACTGGGTTAGAGACGATTTTGGGCTCAGAAGTGGTTTAACTCATCATGGCACAGATTCAACAAGGTGCTGGAAACATTTCAGATTTTGGTCATTAACGAGACTGCATCACTGTTGTAGATTTGCCAGCTTCACGTTGTGGATTTAAATCCCACATCCCAAAGGCACTCTATTGCATCTGTTGACTGTGAAGGGCATTTGAGTACAGGGAACTCACTGTGATGTTCAAGAAACTATAAATGAGCTAAGCTTTGTTACGTGGTTAACCTGTTGGAAGCAGCCACCAAACGGGTATATCATTCTTGTAAATTAATGGATATAATCAAAAATACTTGGACAAACGGTAGCAATTTAAAAAAAAAAAAAAAAAACAGAAAATTTGGTAGTGGTCCCAAAGTGTGCAATGAAAATACGCCACTACACAAACCACCAGCATGATGGATCCATGCTTTCATGCAGTTTACACCAAATTCCGACCATACCATCCAAAGGTCACGACACAAATCCACACTCATTTGCCCGGGCAACATTTTTCCAGTCTTCTCTTGCTCAATTTTGGTGTGTCTGTGCAATCTGTAGCCTTAGTTTCCTGTTCTTATCTGACAGGAGTGACACCTTGTGTGCCCATCTCTCGCTGTTAGCCCATCTGCTTCAATGTTCAACATGTTGTGCATTCAGAGATGCTCTTCTGCATACCTTGTTTGCAACACGTGGCTTTGTGAGTTACCATTGCCCACCTCTTAACAGTTTGATAACTGTTGTTTGCTGGATTTTCTCTTTTTTGACAATTTTTTGTAAACCCTTGAGTAAGTTTTGCTGGAAAATCAGAGTAAAAACGTCATCCTTCATCCTCATTCTGATGCTCATTTTGAACCTCAGCAGGTCTTCTTCACCATGTCTACATGCTTAAATGACAGTGAGATTGTTGTGTTGACAAGCAGTTGTACAGGTGTGCCCAATAAAATGGTCAGTGAGTGGATATTAACATTATCTTGTTCAACTAACAATACATTTGCATTTTTGGCTTATGATGTCTAACACTTCACAATAATCCTAGTTTAGTTCAAAAAAGAAAAAAAAAAGTAACCTTAACACTGAGTCAGAACAGCCAGTATGACATTAATGCTACATTATCTCAAAGTGAGTCTAAACTGAGGTATTTATAATGTGTGGCAGTACATTATATATTTTATATCTAATTATTATTTATAACTATTTTTTATTACAGGGAAAGCCTTCAACAATAGGCAGACACTAGTTTATGCTGCTTCAAACATTATATCAGCTATAATGTTTGGAAAGAGGTTTGAATACAAAGATCCTGTCTTCCAAGCTATGGTGGAAAGAGACAGTGAGTCCATCCGTCTGACGGGATCAGCTTCCCTCCTGATACTTATATAAATTCATGCTGACATGGAAAATCAGTACAGATATACATTTCTTCTGAAATTAGAAATTGTAAGATTTTCCTTGTTTTTCTAACGAATACATTTAAATGTTAACAAGACAAACGTGTTCAATTAATAGCACAACAATGTGTAGAAAACCATCATTACACATCTTCAAACATAACGAAAAAGGCAAATATTCAAAGATTATCAGCATCAGGATGAATAGGTCAAAATTTGAAACCCATGTTCAAACAATAATAAGTAAATGAGGCTCATGATTTTCATAGTTATGTTTTCTGGCTATAATTTATTTGTATTGGTCACTCTAACAGATATACAACCTAGTTCCGTGGCTGGGTCCTTTTCTTAAAGACTGGAGGGATTTGATGAAAAATGTTGAAGACAACAAGGCGGACGTGAAAAGGATCATAGGAAACCTTAAAGAGACTTTCAACCCTGAGATGTGCAGATGCTTTGTTGATGCGTTTCTGATTCACAGGCAAAAACTGGAGGTGAGGTATCAGCGGTCACTCCACTCCTATACTGTTAATGTTGTTCATTAACGGCATTTACTCTTCTCCATATGTCGTGCTAGGAGTCTGGAATCAAGGATTCACACTATCATGATGATAACCTGCTCTACAGTGTGATGAATCTGTTTGCAGCTGGAACCGATACCACAGGAAATACACTTCAGTGGTGTCTGCTGTACATGGCCAAGTACCCTCATATCCAAGGTGCAGAAATTCCTCCCCAGGCTTGTTTCAATTTACATGAACTTAAAAAAAGGTCACATATTGTCAACTTTGATTTATATTTCATTTACATGCAGACCAAGTTCTGGAAGAGCTGAACAAGGTGGTTGGAAGTCGACAAGTTTGTGTCGAGGACAGAAAGAACCTGCCGTACACTGACGCTGTTATCCATGAGTCACAAAGACTCGGCAACCTTGTTCCCATGGCTATTCCTCACAGAACCAGCAGAGATGTTTCCCTTCATGGCTATTTTATCAAAGAGGTTTGCTGGTAACATTTATTCCAATTAACACAAATTATTTTTCTTTCTTTGTTATATTAACTTACATTTTGAACATTATGCTTTTCTTCTGCTACAGGGAACTACTGTATTTCCCCTTCTCACTTCAGTCCTATATGATGAGAGTGAATGGGAGAACCCGTTTACTTTTAACCCTTCTCATTTCCTTGATCAGGAGGGTAAATTTGTCAGGAGAGATGCCTTCATGCCATTTTCTGCAGGTGCCATTAAAAAAAATAAAATAAATAAACAAATATTTTATGCTTGCATATACCTAAGACCATTTTCACCTCTGTCCTTGCAGGGCGCAGGGTGTGTCTCGGAGAAGGTCTGGCCAGAATGGAGATCTTCCTGTTCTTCACGTCTCTCCTTCAGCACTTTCGATTCACGCCCCCTCCTGGAGTTTCAGAGGATGAACTGGACCTGACACCAGTTGTGGGCTTCACACTCTCTCCTTCACCTCAGAAGCTGTGTGCTGTCAGACGCCAATGAAAAAGAACCAGAAACTTTTGATAACTATGTGTTTTTTCTTATGAATTGGCATTAGTCTATAGAGTGAAGTACCCGTAAATCTAATGCACAGTGATGGTATTCTATGTACTGACATCTACTTTAGTCTACATATCCTCCTTGATTAATCTTTTCTAATGAAAAATTAAGACCAATAAAAAGACTACTGCTTTCAAAACAGTCTTTTTATTGGTCTCAATATATCTACGCTTATGTTTGTATTGTAAATAAAGTAAATCCATGCTAACACATACAGTTTCTGTGTTTAACTACTGAATGACACATATTTTTTTCAGAAACAGGTTATGCAGAAATGTTGCTGTGGCGTGGGTGTGGTCTCTGGCCAGCTGCAGAGGAGGGGTGGCACAGTGAGCTCCCGGGGCAGCGCAGGGGCGGGGTCAACAGGTGTGCTGGGTTCTGACATTGATTGTGTGTCTTTTTATGTTGGCAGTGACAGTCGGAGGGGGGGCGGACGTGACAGCACAAAGAGAGCGGGAGTGGCTGTGAATGAAACCACAACTCCAAATAAAAGTTTTGCTGTCAACATAATCGCTCCAGCGTATGTTTATTGGGTCAAACGCTACAGTTGCCATGGCAATATTGCTGAAAGATTGCATCAAGCTTCTGATTTAGGCCAAAGGTTACTAAACAGTTACAGAATAGCAGCCTATTATTGCTAAAATCAGCACATTTCAGCTGGGGCCCTACCTGTGTCTGCAGAAGTTCCCCTGCCACTGTTTACTTGAATTACAGAGCCCTGACCATGTTTTTCTCATGACTTTAACTCCAATCCAACAAGCAGAAATGAAGACCACACTAATTCAGAGTTCAGACATTTAAATTGTATCAGTCTTTGTTATAGTGTTCACTTACTTAATAACATAACATGTAAGCCACAGACTAAAGTCTCTTTTAGTAATTCCATGAGAAATTGACTTTAAAAGACAAAATAACCTTTGGCAACCAATAATAATGCCCACTGATTTTGCTCTTTCTCCTGCACAGTTACATAATAGATATAAGTCAAGTGCTCTACAAAGTAGCAGTTTAGAATCAACAGACATGTGATGAGGAATATGTTTCTGTGACACCACGGGCACACAAACAGCCTAGTGAACAAGAAGCTGATAGCATGCAATGGTTAACCTCCAAAACCACCACATCGCTTTCAGACACTTTCAGTTAATGACTGTTAGCTTCTGTCATGGGAGGTTACAACAGCTGAGTGGTGCTTCGACCTAATGCATGTAAGTCCTGCCTGCACATGTCTTCATGTCCTCATCTTTGCTACATGAACATCTGCACATGAACTATTCCTGAGGTTATCCAATTAATTCATAGTTTTAGATGACTGTGAAAATAAATACGTTTTTACGGCATTAAGCACAGGCTAAACTGTGTGGTTACAGTAGGCAATGTTGTGGTCAATGTACTCTGATGTCCATGTAACTCATGATACTTAAAGAATTGTCAATGTAACTATATGGGAGAATTTGACAACACAAAAAGATGGTGGTAGTAAATTTTTTGGTCACTTTGTGTGGAACCTGTCTCTTGTGGACTTTGTGGGGCATGTATGAGTTACTGCATCATGCAGTTTTTATTGTGAAACGTGCCTGATTGTATTTTTCCAACACACATAGTGTATATTTATATAAGGCAATAACACATAAATAGAGTTCAGTGTCCTGTTGGGCAACAAGACCAAGGACCTCAGTTATTGGCTTACTGACATTTTAGCATGTGATATCAGAGAGATAAGGCAAAAAATTATGAGCTTTTTCTTTGTTACTACCGGCCAGTGAAAAATAAATACTCAACATATCATATGCAAACATGTACACTATATATTTTGTGTATAATTTTAGGAATTTGTTTTTACACATTTTAGCAGGTCTGTTAAAACTAATGCAGACAAATGCATTTCTTTCATTTTTCTCTGCAGAGCAGGTCCATGAGGCGCTGAGCCGGGTAGTAGGAAGCCTATGGGCTCAAATTGTGGCCATAAATATTTTGTACTTGTAAATCAGTTTTGTATGTGTAAAAAGAATTTGTGTGTGTGTAAAAAAGATTTACAAGTACGAATTTTGACCCTATTTTTCTTCCTTGGTCAATGTCATGTCAATCACAAATTTAACTATCCAATCAGAGAACAGATGGGTTTGGCTATTGAATTCAATTTTCAATTCAATTTTATTTATACAACGCCAAATCACAACAAAAGTTGCCTCAAGACTCTTCATAGATACAGAGAAAAACCCAACAATCACATGACCCCCTATGAGCAAGCACTTTGGCAACAGTGGGAAGGAAAAACTCCCTTTTAACAGGAAGAAATGATATGGTGATATCATTTCTTCCTGTCTACAAGGTCATTAAGATAAGATGGGGCCTTATTATTTAAGACCTTGTATGTGAGGAGCAGAATTCAATTCTGGATTTAACAGGAAGCCAATGAAGGGAAGCCAATACAGGAGAAATAGGCTCTCTCTTTCTAGTCCCTGTCAGGACTCTTGCTGCAGCATTTTGGATTAGCTGAAGGCTTTTCAGTGAGTTTTTTGGACATCCTGATAATAACGAATTGCAGTAGTCCAGCCTGGAAGTAATAAATGCATGAAGTAGTTTTTCAGCGTCACTCTGAGACAGGATATTTCTAACTTTAGAGATGTTGCGCAAATGGAAGAAAGCAGTCTTACATATTTGTGTAATATGTGCATTGAAAGACATGTCCTGGTCAAAAATGACTCCAAGGTTCCTCACAGCATTACTGGAGGCCAAGGTAATGTTAATAGTAATAGTTAAATTTGTGATTGACATGAAATTGGCCAATCAGATGAAAGGAAGAAAAATAGGGTCAAAATTTGTACTTGTAACTTGCAGAGTTTCACACATATTTTTTTGGCTAAGTCCACATACAAATCTTTTTTACACGCACACAAATTCTTTTTACACATACAAAACTGATTTACAAGTACAAAATATTTATGACCACAATTTGGGCCCATAGAAGCCAACAAGTTTGTGTAGATGACCGGAAAAACCTGCTGTACACTGATGCAGTCATTGACGAGAGTCAGAGAGTCTGTTCCTCACCAATCTAGCCAACATGTCACCTTCAGGGGATACTTTATCAAAAAGGCCAGCTGCTGTAAATATATTTTAATAGATATCTTGATTCACTTCTGATAACCTGAACTGGTTCTGTAGATATACATCTACATGAAAAATCTTCTTGGTTTCCTACAGGGAACTATTGTGTTTCCCCTTCTCACCTCTGTCCTGTATGATGAGAGTGAATGGGAGAGCCCACACACTTTTAACCCTTCACATTTTCTGGACAAAAAGGGTCAATTTGTCAGGAGAGATGCCTTCATGCCCTTTCCTGCAGGTATGACAACTTTGATAAAATGTACACTTCCACAGACGTGATTGGATTTAAATGAGTGTAAACTGCTCTTGCAGGTCGCAGGATGTGTTTCGGAGAAGGTCTGGCTAAGATGGAGCTCTCTTCTTCACCTCCCTCATTCAGCGCTTTCGTTTCAGGTAATTTCAATTGCAACTTTTCTATCAGCTCAACAAACATGACAAACACACAAAGTGTTTGCGTGCAGTTTTTTCTCAAAGTGTGTCGCTAGCTAAAGGCCCAGCTGCTGTATTTCACAGGGAGAGAACAGAAAGAGAGCCAACTTCACTCAGAGATGGAGAAAGATAAGAAAGATAGGAGAGGAAGAAGAGAGGTTCGATTTAAAGGTAAGGACTGCTCAAAGGTATCTGATAAACTGGAAATTTAAAGCTTACGTGTAAGTCCTCAGGTTTTTGAATCAGATGTTGTTTTTGTACATGTGACATTATGCTTTTTCATAAAAACAAACTGAGGTAGACTAACTTTATTATCTAAAGGTTACATGAAAACCTTGCTGCAGGTTAGTGCAGGATAAACAGGTTCATTTGTTGTACTGTGAAAAGTGAAGAACACACTGCTCTTTAAGAACAGTGTGTGACTAGTGCACAGTGGCTGTGGTTTCATGTGGAGAGTGGGCTACATCAAGTGTAGCAGGGAGTCATCTGCATTTTAGCTGATGATGCTGAAATCCATTGATCAAATTCCACCTTCATATCAACCTAATACTATCTGGATAAAAGCCAGGATAAACAGTGCACTGTAGAGGATGGTTGAATCCAGTTGTGTACATCCACAAAGAGCAGCAGGTCAGCTGATCATAGCCTGTACATTAAGAAAATCTACTGAAGCTCTCAAAAGAAGACATTGTGAGTTATGATTCTTTTCCCGACACTAAACCATTACAACTGATTTTAGGGTTCTCCCACCTACTGAATCCCACATTAACCCTTGACTGTACACATAAACAATGTAGGTAACAGAAAATATTTTTCTTTAATTGGATTAAAAAATGTTAGACTAAAGTTTCCCATCTACTGATATTAATCATTACAGAATTTTATTCAATTTTTTGTTTGAAAAGGAATAGGCAGAAGTGTATACTTATTTTCTTTGAGTCTTAAATTAAACAAACAACATATGAAGCAGAAGTAAAGCAAAGCAAAACAAACAAGCAAACATACACACACAAAAAAAACCAAGAAATAAACAAGTCTCAAAACTGTTTAGTTTCTTTCATATAAATAAAGACAGAATGTGTAAATTTACACACTGACAATTTATGAAACAAACAAATGAACAAACAAACAAACAAAAAACCCACCATTACCAACAACATTACCGTCCTGGGTTAACCCCGTTTTCTTCATTCTTATATATTTTTTAAATTAGGTTTTCATATTTTATTTTAAACTGGTTTATGTTGTTACTTCCTTTTATTTCTTCTGTTAGACTGTTCCATAATTTAAATCCTGCTATTGAGATAGACATACTTTTTAAAGTTGTCCCAGCACTTTGTATTTTTAAATTCCATTTCCCTCTTAAGTTATACCCATCTTCTCTTTCTATAAACAATTTCTTTTGGAAGTATTTTATTTCTTACTTTATATATTCTTTGTGCTGTTTTAATCTTCACCATGTGTTGGAATTTAATAGATTGCATTTGGACAAAGGGTGCATTTGTATGGTTCCTGTACCCCACATTATTTATTAATCTAATGGACCTTTTCGGATTATAGTTATTGTTTGTGTATTACTTTTGTATGTGTTTCCCCAGATCTCTACACAGTAGCTCACATATGGCAGTAGTAAAGCACAGTATAATATGTGCAGTGCTTTCTGATCCAATATTTGCTTTGCTTTCTCCAGGACGGCAATGCCCCCCGTGCCAATTTCCCCCGAACATAAATAATGTGTGGTTTTCAACAGACCTTGTGGTCAATGATTACACCAAGAAATTTTATTTCATTTACTATTTCTAAGTATACATTACCAACCCATATTTCTACTTTGATGTTTTGGTTTCCAGATAACATACATTTGGTTTTATCTAGATTCAATGATAATTTATTTATATCAAACCACTACGAGTGGTGTCGGGAAAATAACCTGACTCTCAACATCAACAAAACTAGAGAAATGATAGTGGACTACCGGAAACGACCAGTCAGGGAACACCAGCCCATCCACATCAACGGTGTCAAGGTCGAAAGGGTCAGCAGCTTCAAATTCCTTGGAGTCAACATCACCGAGGACTTCTCCTGGACCCTTCACACAGACACTGCTATCAGGAAAGCTCGCCAGCGGATTTACTTCCTGAGGAGGCTGAGGAAGTTTGGCATGAACGCCAACATCACCTCAGATTTCTACAGGTGTGCAATCGAGAGCTTGCTGACGAGCTGCATTACAGTTTGGTACGGAAGCTGCTCTGCCAGCAGCCGTAAATCACTATAGAGGGTGGTGAAGGTAGCAGAGCACATCACTGGCATGAGGCTTCCTGGCATTCAGGACATTTATCTTCAGCGATGCCTCCGTAAAGCACACAGCATCATCAAGGACCAGAGCAACCCAGCACATCAGCTGTTCTCCTTGTTACCATCTGGCAGACGTTACAGGAGTCTGTCTGCTCGGACTACAAGACTTAAAAACAGTTTCTACCATCAAGCCATACGACACCTCAACCACAACATTTAAACACACACACACTCCACAGGACGCACTCAGAAGCTACCCTGCAGCTTCACAAGTACTCTGTACAATCTGCACTGGTCACTCCACTTTATTGATATTTATATATTTTTTTAAAAATACTGCAACAACTGCCACAAAAAATAAAAACTTTTGTACTGTTTAGTTTGTACTGCTGCTCATTCCTGTGCAATATCCCATCTGCCCCCCCCCACGTTCCGATTTAAGATTTTCTTTATTTAATCACTAGTGTGTACATATATATATATATATATATATATATATATATATAGTCAGTTAACTGAAAATCTCTTTTTTCTTTTACTACATCTTATTAATATTTTGCTCTTTACTATTTTTCTATTTATTTTTTATTATTTTATTTCATTTTATTTTTTTCTACTGTAGCATTCTGCTGAGTGACTGTCTTCTGCTCGTCAAATACATTTCATTGCGATGTTGACCCTGTGCTAACTTGCATATGACAAATAAAACTGAAAACTGAAAACTTCTTTAATATTGTTCATTCTTGTGTGATCATCTCCAAACATTCTCCTGTGTGAAAACATTCTCCAAAGAGCTATTTTTACTTTCTTTCATCAGTACATTTCAGAGCCTGTACTTTTTTACTTTTACTTGAGTAAAGAAGTTGAATCAGTAGTTTTACTTTTACTGGAGTATTTTCTTTAGCAGAAGTATTTTTACTGCTACTTAAGCACAGAATTCTGTACTTTTGACACCTCTACAAAGGAACCCTTTATTTCAGCCACTTCTAACAAGTAAAATAAAATTTTAATTCACACAATGAGTTCTGTCATTCAAATTTGGGATCACCAACCAGAATTTTGTTCTAATGTGTGCTTTTACTAAGTGATCAACACGATACATTGTATTTGTGCATCATGTCACTGTTTTTGTCTCTGACTGTTATTTTTAGAGTGTGATTTGTTAGAGGTTCATTCTTTCAATTGCAGAAAGATTGAGACAAATTTTGTTTTCTGCAGATAAATTTGGAAATGTGCATTTTCAATAACGGATCTAAAATGGCAATAAACTAAAGTCTTTAGCTTTTCAGTTTGCTTTTTGCATGCAGTGAAACACATCATGAACATAAAGAAGACACACTTTTACCAAAACAGTGAAGATACTACCAATGGAATGTAAAAATACAGCATGTTGGATCAGGTTTAGATAGGGATGGGTATCGTTTAGGTTTTATCCGATACCGGTGCCAAACCGGTACTTTTGAAACGGTGCCGGTGCTTAAACGGTGCCCAAACCGGTGCTTAAAGAACGGAAAACACAAAATTGGTCCAAAAACCTCTCATGTTCAGCTGTTTTTTTGTAAAAAGATAACAATGTTAGTCTTTTCTGCAGGTATACGGCATATATGGTATCACTCTGGGCTGGAAGCAGTGCTTAAACAATGGAAAAAAACACAAACTTTGTCCAAAAACCTCTCATGTTTAGCTGTTTTCCACTTTTTCTTCGGTCATTTTAGCCTTTTTGGCCAGGGTGAAGGGAGTATCTGACATCAAACAAGAAGACAGCCGCATGTAGCTATGATGGTGTTTGCTAGTTCACGTTACATGCATTAATTTAATAACGCGGTTAGCTTACTCAACGTAAATTACACACGAACAACATTAAGCTACTCACGCAGAGAAGAACGGCTGCTGCTGCCATCATCATTTCTGCTACACTGGCAGGGCTAGGTTCATCGGATTTAAAGTGTGACCTCCTTTGACAGTATCAGCTTAAAGCACTTGTTGCAGGCTGCTGAGTTTGCATCTTTTGCTGTGAAGTACAGCCAGACTTTTGACCGCTTTGCCTTGGGCATTTTTAATCTGTAGCTCTGCTCTAAAAGAACGTACGTACCTGGACCCGCCTACTATCCTCGAAACGTAAAATGATTGGCTAGAATCTAAAGTGTATCATTCCATGCCAGTTGGTGGCGGTAATGCACCTTTCAGTTGTTTGCCAACCGCCAATAGAAATGTAAGGAAGAAGAAAGTGTATCACAGCTCAGGAAAAAAAAGCACCGAAATAAAGCACCGAAATGCGCGCTGCTTTTCGGTCTGGTTACTACCGTTTATGTCAGAACCGGTACCATGATGGCACCGGATACCGGTACCCATCCCTAGGTTTAGATAGGTATTCTTACATTGTACTCTAATTTATTCAATATTTAAATTTTTAGTGCAACAAACCTTTGGAGGAAACTGAGCTCTATAATGAACACTCACAGTGACGGAAGCGACGGGTAAGGTAAGCGACCCATGTTGTAGGTGACGTCAGACGCCGGAGATTTGGCGGAAAAAAAAAAGCGAATGGTAGCGTAGAGTTTAACAAAGTTTCCTTAAGCTTCAGTACTGCCAAATAAACTAACCAACTGTCATATAACTAACAACATCTGTCTTATCATCTCTAACACCCTGGAGGACAACGGGGAGAGTTTAGACGCTCTCCAAGAATACATCGACCGCTGCTTCCAAGATTTAGTAATGAAGAAGGCCCAGAGTGCATCTTCCCCGGCCAAAACCGAGACGCCGTCATCGAAGAGATGTCGCCCGGCAGACTCCCCCGGCACAACATCGCCTGCCGGCAAAGACATCGCAGATATCCTGGAGTCAATCGACAAGCGATTGTCCAGTTTCGATGCGAGGCTGTCCCTGGTGGAGATTTTACACCGGGAATTTAAATCTCTGAGAGAATCCCTGGAATTCAGCCAGCAGCAGGTGGAAACGCTTGCCGCTGAAAATGCCACGCTACGGGAGTCGGTCAAATCTCTCGCCGATAACGTGACCCAGCTAAACACTGAAAATAAAAAAATAAAAGAGTCCGTTATCGATCTACAAGCCCGTAGCATGAGAGATAATCTTGTTTTTTCTGGTATTCCAGAATCTACCGGAGAGGACGCGGAGGCAACGGTGAAAAGCTTCATTAAAATCCACCTGAAGCTGCCGGAGGACACCGTAAAGAACATCGCCTTCGATAGAGTGCATCGCTTGGGGGGCGTGAGGTCGCGGACCGGGAGACCACGTCCTATTGTGGCCAAATTTGGTCAATTCAAACAGAAGGAACAGGTGAAGAGTCGCGGCAGGGAACTGAAAGGAACGGACTTCAGCGTGAACGACCAGTTCCCCAAAGAGATCCTGGAACGACGCAAGGTCCTGTTCCCAGTCCGACGTAGCTTCATGCAGAAAGGCTCCCGCGCTGTCATCGCCGTGGACCGGCTCTACGTGGACGGACAGCTCTACCGCGACCCCGGCACCACACCGTGGTTATATTGACTGCACTCCAGATAAGAACCCGCTACACTCTTTTCTTATTCATTCACACTTTCTCCTTTAACATGGGTTTAACCTAGTAATATCAGTATGATGTCATAGCAGATATAACACCGTCACCCTCCGTCATTACTTTAATTGGAATGTTTCCGTTTCTTTTCTTTTTTTTGTTGTCGCTCACAGTTTATGTGGTTTCTTTCTTTCTCTTGTCTTTCACTGCTGTGATCACCTACTTCCCCACTCACCTACAAACAACACCTTCTATTTCTCCATATTTTCACACCACGATCACGCAAACACATGCGCTCAACGGCAGCACATTTACAACAGCCTCACAGCAAGCACAGACTTACAGGACACATACGCAAGCCACGCTTGTTCATATTAGTGAATAGTCACACACATAGTCAGACTTATGGAGCCTATCACCACACTTTTTTCTCTTTCTATTTACAAACAAGTGATGTTTCCACATTTTCTCCACCCGTCTAAACGAAACACCCAGCTTACATCATTAGACATACACACACAATTATGGGCATGCTGAGGTTTGTCACATGGAATGTAAATGGGGCTGGCACCAGAGGAAAGAGGTTAAAGATATTTAACCAGCTTAAAAAACTACAGGCAGATGTTGTTTTATTACAAGAAACTCACAGACCTGTTACAGCTTTAAACGAACTTAAAACACCTGAGTTTCCTAATGTGTTTGCAGCTTGTTATAATTCTAGACAAAGAGGAGTAGCAATTTTAATACATAAAAATGTTAATTTTACAGTACTCGATACAGTTATAGATCCAGAGGGTAGATTTCTAATTATTAAACTATGAATATTGAACAAAAAACTATGTATTGTAAGTATATATGGTCCAAATGTTGATGAACCCTCATTCTTCCACGGATTTTTTAGTGCACTCTCTGAACACCTTGATTGCACACTCATTCTTGGAGGCGACCTCAACCTTGGACTAAATGAAGAAATGGATAGGCTCAACACAACAGGAACTCAGCGCAATTGGCAATCCACAAATATAATCAAACAGTATATGAGCGACTATGGCCTTTGCGATGCATGGCGCTCCCTTCACCCCAACAGTAAGGAATATACTTTCTTCTCACATGTTCATCACTCCTACTCTCGTCTGGATTATTTTTTGGTCAGCAGCTCACTGCTGAGTGACATTTGAGACACTGAGATTCACCCTATAGCTGTCAGCGATCATGCTCCTGTATCTTTAACACTAATACACAAGAATAATACTACGCCAAGTAAAAACTGGAGATTTAACACATCACTACTTAAAGATGAAGACTTTATTAAATATTTTAAAAAGGAATGGACTTCATATTTAGACTTTAATGACACTCCCGGAACATCTGCTTCTGTTCTATGGGAAGCAGGAAAAGCTGTGATGAGAGGTAAAATAATTTCTTTCTCATCACACAAAAAGAAAGAAGAAAACAAAAATATTCAGGAATTAGAAAAAACTATCAAATCCTTAGAAGAAGCCTACGCGTTCCACCAAGATCAAGAAATAATGAACAAAATATGCAAAACAAAACTAGAATTAAATGAAATTATTAATAGAAAAACACAATTCCTTGTACAAAGACTTCGCTTGCAGAATTTTGAACACAGTAACAAATCAGGTCGATTTCTAGCAAACCAGTTAAAAATAAATAAAGAAAAAACAACTATATGTGCTACTAAAGATTTATCGGGGAACACAATATATGACCCTGGAAGAATAAACAAGATTTTTAGGGATTTCTATGAAACTTTATATTCACCACAAATAAACCCGTCTAAAAATGAAATTGATTTGTTTCTTGACAACGTAACTCTTCCAAAATTACTAGACAGTCAAGCAATGGCACTGGATTCGCCACTGACGCCAGGTGAACTCCAGGAAGCCCTGATAAGTATGCCCAATAATAAGGCTCCAGGTCCAGACGGCTTTCCTGCAGAATTCTACAAAGAATTCTGGACAATTTTGGCACCAGTATTCCATGGAATGTTGCAGGAAATCAAGGAAAATGGCAGACTACCACCAAATATGAATTCTGCTAACATTAGTCTCCTGCTAAAACCAGGAAAAGACCCTTTATTTCCCTCAAGTTATCGTCCAATATCCCTTATAAATGTAGACCTTAAAATAATCTACAAAGCTCTCTCAAAGAGATTAGAGAAAATAACCCCCCTCTTAATTCATCCTGACCAAACTGGTTTCATAAAAGGTCGGCACTCCTCAACAAACACTCGTAGATTACTTAATTTAATAGACTACTCATACAATAAAAACATTGAAACCATAATATTATCTCTAGATGCAGAAAAAGCATTTGACAGAGTTAACTGGAAATTTTTATTTGCAACTTTACACAAATTTGGTTTTGGAAACTCTTTCATAAATTGGATAAGAATATTATACAATTCCCCAACAGCTCGTATCAGAACAAATGACCAGACATCCTCCAGCTTTTGTCTCCTGAGGGGCACCAGACAGGGATGCCCACTCTCCCCTTCACTTTTTGCAATTTTTATCGAACCTCTAGCAGCAGCACTTAGACAGGCTACAACAATTAAGGGCATAAAATGTAATAACGTAGAACATAAAATCAGTCTCTATGCGGATGATGTGTTGCTTTTTCTGCAAAACTCACAAATCAACCTCTCTGAGGTAATTACTCTAATAAACTGGTTTTCAAGAGTTTCAGATTATTCAATTAACTGGCCAAAATCTACAGTTCTTCCCATTAACTGCTCCTTCCATAATTCATCTTCTGCCCCACTACAATCTGGAAATATTAAATATTTAGGTATTAATGTTTCTCCTAAGCTTTCAGACTTAATTAAATTAAACCACATCCCACTTCTAAAGAAAGTAGAAGGCGATCTGACTAGATGGAAATCTCTACCCATATCACTCATGGGAAGGGTCGTCACTATAAAAATGATGATCTTGCCAAAAATAAATTACTTATTTTTAATGATCCCTAACAAACCATCACAAGATTGGTTCAGATCTCTGGATTCACATATTTCTAAATTCCTTTGGAAAGATAAACCCCCGCGCATCAGCTTAAAAACGCTACAAAGAACCAAGGATAGAGGAGGATTAGATCTGCCTAATTTTCACCAATACTTCTTAGCCAACAGGCTTCAGTTCATCTCAGAATGGTTAAAATGTACCCTCTTAGATGAGCCCTGGCTAGATGTTGAACAGGCACTATGCAATGATCTAGAGATTTCAGACCTACCATTTATTAGCTCAAACATCAAAAGACATGAATGCTTTAAAAGCATCAACATCAGCTTTTCTCTGACAGCATGGTGGGAGTTTCTAAAAATAACGGAGTCTTCATTAATCCCATGCAAACGTACACCTATCTGGAATAACCCTGACATATTACAAAACAATAATATGATTAATTTCCCAGAATGGAGTTGTAAAGGAATTAAATACTTAGAACATATATTAGAGGGAACAGAATTTATTCCATTTGACAGACTAGTTACACAATATGGGATCAACAAGAAAAGATTTTTAGAATATCAACAAATTAAATCCATAGTAAAAAAGAAATTTAACCTCAGTCAAGTTGAATTACAAACACCACCAAGTGTGGTTCAATTTCTTACTCTTAAATCCCCCAAACTATTATCTAAAATATACAGAACACTTTCTAAAATAGATGAATCAATATCCCTTCCTATTGCAAAGTGGGAAGCAGATTTATCAGTCAGCTTAGACCAAAACGTCTGGTCTCAGATTTGCTTAAAAACCTTTAAATTGATTAAAAATCCCAATCTGCAATTAATACAATACAAAATACTGCATAGAGTGCACTATACAGGTCATCGAATGTTTAAGATGGGCTTTACATCCGCCAACAACTGCTCACACTGTCAAGGCAATACACCAGACAGTTACATCCACGCTCTTTGGTTCTGTCCACCAGTGCAGAAGTTTTGGCACGAGATATGTGAGGACTTATCAAAGTGTCTGAAATGTAAAATTCCAACCTCCCCTTTAGTATGCTTGTTGGGAAATTTGGATGATGTCACTACAGAAATTAATACAGTCCACATGGTTTTTATTGCCCTATGCATCGCCAAGAAAACGGTCCTCATGAACTGGAAAAATAAAAATAATCTTAATTCTAGCCAATATAGAAACTATCTAATAGATCACATTAGTCTCGATATAGCCTCTGCCACCACATTAGATCAATCCCTCTGGGCTCCTTTGATCGGCTCCATCACCTAGCGGGGGTGGGGGGTCGTGGTTTGGTCCCGCCTTGGCTATTGTGGTTGATGTGGAGGTTGGGATGGGCTTAGGGCACCTGGAGGACCCCTAGAGACGTTATCCCTGGAGGGCTTAACCCGGGGGTTGTGTTCATAACCTGATTAGTGGCTCTGGTCGCTCTCAGAGGTTGTTCTCCTCGTGGCCGCGTGCAGCGGGGCTGGAGGATGGTCTGTGCTGGCAGACGTAGGTTACTGGCCTGGTGGCCTGGCTGCCCCTGAGTGGATCCGGGGCGGGCGTGGGGGTTTGGGGTTCGGGGGTGGTCGCCTCCGTGCTGGCGCTCTGGCTGGGCCTTGGGGGCTTCGGTCCTCGTCGGTGTGTCGCCGAGGTTGTGGGCGGGTGGGTGCACGGGGGCTCAGCCCTGGCGCAGGGGGCCTCTTGTGCATCGGCCTAACCGGGGGGCTCTTGAACTGGCAGGGAGGTTGTTCCATCTTTGCAGGAGTCCACTCTGCAGGTGGGGGAGAGACATAGGAGAGGTGGAGAATAAACTTAACCTGGGTGTCTGTGTCTTGTGTAGTCTGGAAGATGATTGAATGTTGGGGTGGGTACAGTTTCCTCTGCGGTGGGGTGGGGTGGGCTGCCCCGGGTCCTGTGGGGCTTGGCGGTGCTGCTGCCGTAGGCCCCGGTCTGGATGGGCCTGGGCTCCCTTGCCTTGGTGGATACCAGAGGACGGGGGTGCATATTGGGGTCAGCGGGGGAGCTGGCCCTAGGGAGGGACACCCTCCCCTCCCTTCTTTTCCTCCCCATCCCCGGCTGCCTCCCTCTTCCCGCTCCACCACACCCACCCACACAGGTAGGGCTTTGGGGTGCGGGTGTGTCACCAGGGTGCAGGGGAGACATTCCCCCCCCTCTGTCCTCTTCTGGCCACCTGTGCCTCAATTTTATCTCACAACTTAGACATCCACATTACTTACACTCTCAAAACACACACATATATATATATATATATGTGTGTATATATATATATATATATATATATATATATATATATATATATATATATATATATGTATATATATATATATATATATATGTATATATGTGTATATATGTGTGTGTGTGTGTATATATATATATATATATATATATATATATATATATATATATATATATATATATATATATACATATATACACTGGCTGTAGCTCAGGTGGCAGAGCGGATCAGCCACTAACCAGAAGGTCAGTGGTTCAATCCCAGGCTGCTCCAGTCTGCATGCCAAATATCCTTGGGCAAGATACTAACCCCATGTTGCTCTCCGATGCATCCATCGGAGTGTGAATGTGTATGAATGTTAGATACTTAGCACTTAAGATTAGAAGTGCTTGTGTGAATGGGTGTGATTGGGTGAATGAATTAGCTGTATAAAGCGCTTTGAGTGCTCGGACAGAGTAGAAAAGCGCTATATAAGAACCAGTCCATATATATATATATATATAGGGCCTTGAGGGTGGGCACGTTAACGGTGTCCAGTAGACGGTCTGTGTATTCAAACCTACCTCTGGCGCCGGTGCCCACCTCTCAATTTTAAATCCATGTAGACATTGAGGGTTCTCGGGAGGGGCCGTGCTAACACCTGCTGCTCTCTGGCAGCAGCACCATGCTCTCCCTTGTTTTAAATACACTTTAGAGCAACACGCAGCAACACTACACTTGAGCGGGAGGAGGGAGGTATGGGGTCTTAACACACCCCCGTTCTCTGCTAGCCATCGGGGCGGGGGGGCTGGGAAGAGATGCTGGCTGTCTGATTGGCCTCCCTGCTGCCGCGGAGCCTGGGGCGGTCTGCTTGCCTCCACCCCGGAGGGAAGGGTAACATCTCTTGGGTCTGGGTGCCGTTTCCATCTCTGGGGGTGAGGATACCTGGACCCGGGGTATAGAGTATGTTTGGGGAGTGTGATTGTGTGTACATGTCCATTTACATGTCCGGGTTTATTCCTACGTTGGGTGAGTGCTGAGTGTTTGTATATGTGTGCATGAGGGTGGGAATGCATGTCTGTGTCTGTGTGTGCCTGTTTGTCTGTGTCTATATGTCAGGTCGGGTCTTAGACTCCACCTCTCTGGGAACTCCCAGGCCCTCCAAAGTGTGGAGGCCTATCTCCCCTCACCACACTCCCTGCCGGTGACTGATGCCCTCAGGGGTCGGTGCATTGTTGGTTCTTGGTGTCCGGGGCTGGGCGCTCAGGTCATGTGCCAGCTCACTCCCGGTGGCTACTTGGCGGGGCCTGGCGCCTGCTGCTCGGTCAGGCCTCTTCCGGGGCGCGGGGGGCCCTCGGGCCTCCGGCCTCTGTGCCTGCGGCTCGGTTCACTCTGGCACAGCTGGCTGCCGGCGGAGCCGGCGGGCACGCCGGTGCAGCCCCCTCTAGCTTCTGCCCGGTGGCTACTGGGTGACCCCTCGTCTGGGGATCCTCAGCCCTTCCCATGAAGGTGGCACGGATGCCCCTCAGGTGGTCCTCCTTGGGCTCTTGCACTCTGGGGCCTCTGGATGTCTGGGGCCTGGATCTCCTCCATGCCTGCTTCATGCCCTGGGGGACAGGGCTATGGCTCTCTACATCCTCTAGCAGACCATTACATGGGGAAACCATTTGAATACAAGCGCGCCGATCCACACAGGTGTGCACATGGGTGTTCACTGTTCGTAGACTTAAATCACACCTTTCTTGGCTGCTACTTCAAAGCACATTGTGCGCTGTCTGTGCTGCACAACAACATTCAATATTTAGTATTTACTGCTGTTTACACTTAGCTAGATTAATGCGATGGTGTTGTGTATAGTATGTTGCTTTGTTTTGGTTTTTTTGCTTGTTTTCTATTCTTTTTCTCTCAACAGGTGATCCCGGAGATATTTTTTCTTCCCCCCTTTCTCACTGTCCCTCTCCCCTTCTGTTTTTCTTTTCCTTCCTCTTTCTTTCTCCCTTTCCTATCCCTCACTCATGTCTGTCCCGTCTGTAACAACTGAAAATAAAATAAATAATAAAAACAAAGGTCGATCAAATGGACCAATACGGCAATGCCATGATGATCCATTTGGCAAAATAAATCCATTGGGTATCCTTGTTGGTCTTCAGACAACAATTCTGACGGCTAAAGAACCAAATGGGACAGGCGGAAGAAAAAAAAAAAAAAAAAAATGAACACTCACAGTCCAAGCCATTAAGGGTCAGATTTAGGGTCGACCAGACCTTTGTTTTAATTTGTTTTGTTTTGTTTTTGTTTTTAGTCAATAATTTATTAACAGCGTTATCTTTTCCATTGGTGCAATCTTTTAACTTCTTTTTTTAAATTTACCTATGTTGTGTCTATGTTTAGTAGTTAATATCCAGGTAACATCCTTAAACATATTAATCTACAGTCTTTTAACCTTTTATTTACATTACTTTTTGTTTTCGAGGTTGAGGACTCATGCAGAGAATATCTGCTTATTTAAAAAACAACAACTGGTTTATCACCTCTTTAAAAGATCTTTGTATAAAAGATGGATGTATGAGAACATTTACAGTTATTTATCTAAATATCCAGTTTGAGGACTCAGTGAAGAATTGAAGAACAGAGTCAAGGCTTTGGCGCTTCCTTTGGGCTTCGGGCTTACTTGTTGTTCCTACAGTATTTAAAAATAGGATGGGAGGCAGAGCCTTCAGCTTTCAGGCTACTTTTAGAACCAGCTTCCAATTTGAATTCAGGAGGCAGACACCCTTTCTACTTTTAAGATTGGGCTTAAAACTACTGATAAAGCATATTGTTAGGACTGGTGACCCTTAATCCTCCCTTAGTTATGCTGCAATAGGTGGAGACTTCTGTTTTCTTTGTAACATCAAGAACTTGAATTGAATTTAATTAAAAATTCATAACAGCATTTATCACAGCCACATCAGGCACAATGTAAGCTGTGCTCTTTCAGCATTCATTTTGAAGTAAATTACCTGCTGCAAACTTTAGAAAACTGTTTTTGTATGACTCATTTAAATACTTACCTCCCAAAATGTTGCACTCTGTAATGGAAACTCCAACCAGAAGCACTATAACTCCTTCCCATTTTCACCCAAACACACCCACAAAGAAAAAAGGTTTCTTTTTCATACTAAGGTGCAATGGTGACAGTGAGGTTAAAATAAGTAAGGCGTTGTGAAGAAATCGTGATCCCATTCTTGGAAGCACAAAGAAGAGGTGGAAGAACCTAACCTGGATGACTTTTGAGAAGATTAGTCTTTCCCTTTAAAAGTTGCAGGGGATACATATTCCTTCATACTTTGTGTTTCAGTATTCATAGTTTACACTGAGTGTGCACATGTTTATTGACATCAGAGCAGTAGCGGTTTTAGATACGGGTGACACGGGCGGTTGCCCGGGACGGCATCATGGTGGGGGCGGCATCACGGCTCGTTCTCATGCTGCCCCGACATCATGCCAGCACATATTGGGAATGGCATTGGTTTTCTATCGCCCATTTGCTGGGAGTAAGGGCGCCCTCCGTTTGCGAGGTGCGCCTGCTGCTTGGCACAGGGAGGAGAGGGCGGGGCGGCGGGGGATGCTCTGGCTGGCTGGAGCAGCAAAAATGACCAACTCGCAAAATAAAACAAATTACAAAAAAAAAACAACAAACACGAAAACACCAGACATCATGATACAGACTTGCACCGATGTTTTTTCAAAATTCTATACGCGAAAAGTGAGCGCGAGAGCGCTCGGTGCGCCAGCTTGCTGCTGAAGTCAAAGTAAACTTTATTGTCATCTCCGCTACATACAGTCCAGTATATAGAGAGACGAGACGACGAGGCTCCAGTTACAGCAGTGCAAGTAAACAAACAATATATATAAGAAGAGTAAGAAAATAAATATACACTTTAGGACTAGGGGTAAAGGGATCAATAACAATTGAAAATGTATATTTTATATTTTGTTGATCTAAAGTCTCACACAACCCGTTTTTAAACTCTAAAAAAAGAGAAAAGAAGAGGAGGAGCGTAGCGACTTCCACAGTCGCTAGAGGCCGGGGACTGAGCCTGCCTATTTGCCTGTCAACTTTACGCAATAATGCCAGAGGTGGACTTGCTTGCTTGTTTATTAAAGTGCTTGGAAAGTTTACAGAGCAATGTGATCGGCTCGCGATTCAAACTCTTAAAACATCACAGGCTCTAATGCAACAAGGGGAAACTCGTTCTGCTGCGGTCAACAAAAACTACGGCTACCCAGCCCTGCTCTGTCAAAATCAAACCAGTGAAAGACAGACTGACAACGCCCTCTTAATGTCGCTGCTAGCACCCACGTGACTCCCATTACACATCACCATAGCAACCAAACAAATGAAAACGCAGTGATCCTTAAAATTCAATACATTTAATTATGACTCCTACAAGGAGAAACGAGCAAAAGATACAGGTAAGCAGATGTGTCATTGGATAATGGCAGGTCATGTATCCTAAAACATTAAGAATCAGAATACTTTCTTAATCCCTAAGGAAATTATGTGGGTTACAGTTCCTCCAAGAAGAAATGGTAAAAATAGTAACAGTAACAGACTAAACTCCAAACAATATATACAATAATATAATATTAATTAGTCAGTGTCAATTGTTGATTTGTCCTGTTCTCATTGTATGACGAATTATGATGTCTGTTTAGTAGCCGTTTGCATACAACATTTGCATACAATGCATACTCTGTCTCTCTCTTCATGTGTGTGTTGTGTGTGTGTGTGTGTGTGGGGGGGGGGGGGGGGCGCCAGAGGGGGTGTTTGCCCAGGGCGCCAAACAGGCTAGGACCGCCACTGGCTGTACTTCACAGCAAAAGATGCAAACTCAGCAGCCTGCAACAGGTGCTTTAAGGTGATACTGTGATACTGTCAAAGGAGGTAACACCTCAAATCCGATGAAACACCTGGCGACGCATAGCGTTTTTTTTAAAAGCCGAGAAATGCACCGTATTTGATAGCTTGCTGCAAGACCTCACACAGAGCACATCTACTGCGGGTGGGTTGCCTGTTATCGGACCCGGAGTTAGCAACATCCCCCAAAAACCCAAAGAGGAGAGTCCTGGCCCCTAGCCCTGCCAGTGTAGCAGAAATGATGAGGATGATAATGGCAGCAGCAGCCGTTCTTCTCTGCGTGAGTAGCTTAATGTTGAACTAGCAAACACCGTTGTAGTTACATGCGGCTGTCTTCTTGTTTGATGGCAGATACTCCCTTCACCCTGGCCAAAAAGGCTAAAATGACCAAAGAAAAAGTGGAAAACAGTTAAACATGAGAGGTTTTTGGACAAAGTTTGTTTTTTCCATTGTTTAAGCACTGCTTCCTGCCAAGAGTGATGCCATATATACCCTATAGCTGCAGAAAAGGCTAACATTGTTATCTTTTTACAAAAAAACAGCTGAACATGAGAGGTTTTTGGACAAAGTTTGTGTTCTCCATTCTTTAAGCACCGGTTTGAGCACCGTTTAAGCACCGGCACCGTTTCAAAAGTACCGGTTTGGCACCAGTATTGGATAAAACCTAAACGATACCCATCCCTACTATTCAGAGAAAATATTACGCGTTTCTTATTGAGGTGAAAAGGAACAGTTTGTCCCGTAATTCAGCTACAATGAAAAAAACACAAAGCTGGAGTTATTCTGTGTCTTTGCTGCACAGCTGCCTCTTCTTCTCTCATTCTCCCCCTCCCTCTCCTGTTTCTACTTCAATCATGAAACTGATCAATGATCAGCTGATCAGCTCTCTTGTTTGTTTATCGCCCACTTTGCGCCAGAAAGAGGAAACCAGCCGATGTTGCGTTAAACAACAGCAGCACGTTTAAGCTTGATCAGCTGTTGTTAGAATTTATTTAATATTAATTTCTAGTATCAGCTGATGTTTGCTGGAGCCACAGCTGCAAAAAAGCTGCTGGTCATGATGTCGGTTTGGATATGTGGTGAGAGGGAAACATGAAGATGAAACCAGGAGATGTCCTTACTGAATCATCAGAGCTGAGCAGGTGATGGAGAAACAGGTTTATCTTTTAGGTGACAATAAATGAGTTGAAGGGAACTTATGAACTGTTTCTGAGAGACAAATAACCCCAGGATCCTTTTTTAGGTAGCTGACAGCTGGTAACTGTGCAGGTGCGGATCTAGCAAGGTTTTGCCAGGGGGGCCAGGTAGAGCATTAACAGGGAGAGGTGGACACAAAGAAATACTTTTCTTTCTTATTCTCATTTAAAATATCTAGCTTTTAAAAAATAATTATCTGAATCTTACAACAAATGATTGATCGATTGATGCATATATACCATCAAAACAGTGTACATCACTGTCACAACAGCAATTGTTTTCATTCAAAGGCTTTATGATTTTTCCTATAATGGCGGGCTGGTCTCTAGTCAAAATGCCCGGGCCAATTTTTTGTCCCAGTCCAGCCCTGTATGCAGCTCATCTGCAGTCTGGTGTTACCTACATCTTCCTATTCAGAAGGCAGAATTTCAGAGTTCTGAGTACAATCGAAAGCACCACGACTGCAGTTTTTGTGTTGGATGTAAAAGGCGCACATGACACTGTGACGTAGGCTAGAATCATGGCAGCAGTCAATGACGGTCCAGGCGTGGGATTTCTCTCGTGGAAATATGCACATTATCTTTTCCTTTCTATTGGTAGGTGGCACAGTGCACTTGTGGCAAGTAAGCAAGCTAGAAGACTGGCAAAGTTATGGAAGCAACACATTAACAAGAGAATTCTGAGTAAACCCAAAGTTACTTTCCCTAGTAACTAGTTACTTTGAAAGTAACGAGTAACTTGAAGTAACTGAGTTACTTTTAATAGAAGTAACTAGTAATGTAACTAAGTTTCTATTTTAAAGTAACTTACTCAACACTGTTCCTGATATGGGTGAGTGTATAGTGGGTGGTGCTGCAGCTGTGGCTGCAGAACTGGGTGGTGGCGCTGCATATGGCGGTGGATTAGTATGTGGATTAGTACACGTATTGCGAGCACCGCACGGTGTCTCATCCTCTGGTTTTACTAAACTGGCGGTTAAGTTCTGTTTTTTTATCTTTTTCCTCTTGTTCTGTCTTTTTGTTTTCCTCTCGCCTATCTACTTCTTCTTTCCAGGCCTGGAAATATTGTGATTCTTCTTGATTTCTTTTTTAAGTTTTTTGTTTCTGCTATTTCTTTCAAAAGAGCTTCCTTCAGCTGTGTTAGTGCTGAGGGGCTGCATTCCCCCTCCCAAGTGGGTTTGTTTTCTGAGGATTTCTCCATCTACAAGCACTGATTTGTCCGGCGCCTGGGCATTACTTTTCTAGCCACTGCTCGTCAGCAGTGAGTTTTGTGGGCTGATTCCCCATTATCACAGAACTGCAAAGCTTTCTCTGGTATTAGACTCAGGGGTTTTATGAGGCGGAACTCAACCTTTTCCCCTTTGTCACCAGTACATGGGCCTTTGCAGGATACACAAAGAAAAAAATAAAACAATGGAAGTAGTTCAGCAGCGTATTGTGCTGTAAAATCAACTTACTTCCAAAACACATACACATTCACACATAGACATTTGCGCGCTTTTATAATTTGTCACGAAGTACTTTCGGCTACTTCTGAAACCCAGCCTAAATTTAGTTCCTTTCGGCAAACTCAATCTATTTCACGTGTTTCACGAAGTAATTGCGGCTACTTCTAACCTCTTTTGCGCATTTCTCTAAACCCTTCCGGCGGTTTAAGACCAAACAGTGTTTTCTCACCCTCAGTCATCTTTTGCTGGTTGTCCAGGTCCTCTGGCTGGATCCCAGTGTCGTGGACCAAGACCGACCTGGATGCGAATTAACGTCCAGGACTTTCACCTCTACCTGGAGAGGGCTGTCGACAGACTTCGGTGCTGGCTTCCCACAATGCCAGGATACAGCAGTCAGACCTTGGATTGGAGTCACAGAAACGTGTCTGTTGTTTCCATCGCTAAGCTCGAAGGACCAATTTAAATGACAGGGGATTTCTTAAAATCACCCCGCAATTCTTCAGCTGAGACACTTGAGTTAGAAAACACAAACACTGCAGTTTTCTTTACTCGCGAGGACAAGTGACAGAGCGCTCCTACACGTAAGAGACACTCACGGACTTGTGCTCTGTCACCGTCTGCTTTCTTTATTTATACAACAGGAATTAATACATTCGTTCAGTGACATGAGCATGAGCATGTGCATATGTGATTGTGTGTGTGTTTTGTTTTATTTACATTAAAGCATTCTTTGACTATCATGAGTTACATAGACCACAATATTGCCTACTGTAGCCATACAGTTTAGTCTGTGCTTAATGCCTTTAATGAACATGAACGTATTTATTTTCACATCTGTCATCTAAAACTATGAATTAATTGGATAACCTCAGGAACACTTCATGTACACATCTTATTAACATGTAGCAAAGATGAGGACATGAAGATGTGTGCAGGCGATTTGGTGGTTTTGGAGGTTAACCACTGCATGCTATCAGCTTCTTGTTCACTAGGCTGTTTGTGTGCCCGTGGTGTCACAGAAACATATTCCTCATCACATGTCTGTTGATTCTAAACTGCTACTTTGTAGAGCACTTGGCTTATATCTATTATGTAACTGTGCAGGAGAAAGAGCAAAATCAGTGGGCATTATTATTGGTTGCCAAAGGTTATTTTGTCTTTTAAAGTCAATTTCTCATGGAATTACTAAAAGAGACTTTAGTCTGTGGCTTACATGTTATGTTATTAAGTAAGTGAACACTATAACAAAGACTGATACAGTTTAAATGTCTGAACTCTGAATTAGTGTGGTCTTCATTTCTGCTTGTTGGATTGGAGTTAAAGTCATGAGAAAAACATGGTCAGGGCTCTGTAATTTAAGTAAACAGTGGCAGGGGAACTTCTGCAGACACAGGTAGGGCCCCAGCTGAAATGTGCTGATTTTAGCAATAATAGGCTGCTATTCTGTAACTGTGTAGTAAATTTTGGCCTAAATCAGAGGCTTGATGCAATCCTTCAGCAGTATTGCCATGGCAACATTTCTGCATAACCTGTTTCTGAGAAATATGTGTCATTCAGTAGTTAAACACAGAAACTGTGTATGTGTTAGCATGGATTTACTTTATTTACAATACAAACATAAGCGTAGATATTATGAGACCAATAAAAAGACTGTTTTGAAAGCAGTAGTCTTTTTGTTGGTCTTAATTTGTCATTAGAAAAGATTAATCAAGGAGGATATGTAGACTAAAGTAGATGTCAGTACATAGAATACCATCACTGTGCATTAGATTTACGGGTACTTCACTCTATAGGCTAATGCCAATTCATAAGAAAAAACACATAGTTATCAAAAGTTTCTGGTTCTTTTTCATTGGCGTCTGACAGCACACAGCTTCTGAGGTGAAGGAGAGAGTGTGAAGCCCACAACTGGTGTCAGGTCCAGTTCATCCTCTGAAACTCCAGGAGGGGGCGTGAATCGAAAGTGCTGAAGGAGAGACGTGAAGAACAGGAAGATCTCCATTCTGGCCAGACCTTCTCCGAGACACACCCTGCGCCCTGCAAGGACAGAGGTGAAAATGGTCTTAGGTATATGCAAGCATAAAATATTTGTTTATTTTTTTTATTTTTTTTAATGGCACCTGCAGAAAATGGCATGAAGGCATCTCTCCTGACAAATTTACCCTCCTGATCAAGGAAATGAGAAGGGTTAAAAGTAAACGGGTTCTCCCATTCACTCTCATCATATAGGACTGAAGTGAGAAGGGGAAATACAGTAGTTCCCTGTAGCAGAAGAAAAGCATAATGTTCAAAATGTAAGTTAATATATAATAAAGAAATAAAAAATAATTTGTGTTCATTGGAATAAATGTTAGCAGCAAACCTCTTTGATAAAATATCCATGAAGGGAAACATCTCTGCTGGTTCTGTGAGGAATAGCCATGGGAACAATGTTGCTGAGTCTTTGTGACTCATAGATAACAGCGTCAGTGTACGGCAGGTTCTTTCTGTCGTCGACACAAACTTGACGATTTCCAACCACCCTGGTCAGCTCTCCCAGAACTTGGTCTGCATGTAAATGAAATATAAATCAAATTTGACAACATGTAAAAAAAAATTGAGCTCATGTAAATTGAAACAAGCCTGGCGAGGAATTTCTGCACCTTGGATATGAGGGTACTTGGCCATGTACAGCAGACACCACTGAAGTGTATTTCCTGTGGTATCGGTTCCAGCTGCAAACAGATTTATCACACTGTAGAGCAGGTTATCATCATGATAGTGTGAATCCTTGATTCCAGACTCCTAGCACGACATATGGAGCAGAGTAAATGCCGTTAATGAACAACATTAACAGTATAGGAGTGGAGTGACCGCTGATACCTCACCTCCAGTTTTTGCCTGTGAATCAGAAACGCATCAACAAAGCATCTGCACATCTCAGGGTTGAAAGTCTCTTTAAGGTTTCCTATGATCCTTTTCATGTCCGCCTTGTTGTCTTCAACATTTTTCATCAAATCCCTCCAGTCTTTAAGAAAAGGACCCAGCCACGGAACTAGGTTGTATATCTGTTAGAGTGACCAAAACAAATAAATTATAGCCAGAAAAACTATGAAAATCATGAGCCTCAGTTAAGCCTCATTTACATACCTCATTTAAATCTTACAATTTCTAATTTCAGAAGAAATGTATATCTGTGCTGATTTTCCATGTCAGCATGAATTTATATAAGTACCAGGAGGGAAGCTGATCCCGTCAGACGGATGGACTCATTGTCTCTTTCCACCATAGCTTGGAAGACAGGATCTTTGTATTCAAACCTCTTTCCAAACATTATAGTTGATATAATGTTTGAAGCAGCATAAAGTAGTGTCTGCCTGTTGTTGAAGGCTTTCCCTGTAATAAAAAATAGTTATAAATAGTAATTAGATATAAAATATATAATGAACTGCCACACATTATAAATACCTCAGTTTAGGCTCACTTTGAGATAATGTAGCATTAATTTCATACTGGCTGTTCTGATTCAGTGTTAAGGTTACTTTTAAAAAAAAAAAAACTGAAGTAGGATTGTTGTGAAGTGTTAGACATCATAAGCCAAAAATGTAAATGTATTGTTAGTTGAACAAGATAATGTTAATATCCACTCACTGACCATTTTATTGGGCACACCTGTACAACTGCTTGTCAACACAACAATCTCACTGTCATTTAAGCATGTAGACATGGTGAAGAAGACCTGCTGAGGTTCAAAATGAGCATCAGAATGAGGATGAAGGATGATGTTTTTACTCTGATTTTCCAGCAAAACTTACTCAAGGGTTTACAAGAAATTGTCAAAAAAAGAGAAAATCCAGCAAACAACAGTTCTCAAACTGTTAAGAGGTGGGCAATGGTAACTCACAAAGCCATGTGTTGCAAACAAGGTATGCAGAAGAGCATCTCTGAATGCACAACATGTTAACCATAGAAGCAGATGGGATAACAGCGAGAGATGGGCACACAAGGTGTCACTCCTGTCAGATAAGAACAGGAAACTAAGGCTACAGATTGCACAGACACACCGAAATTGAGCAAGAGAAGACTGGAAAAATGTTGCCCGGGCAAATGAGTGTGGATTTGTGTCGTGACCTTTGGATGGTATGGTCGGAATTTGGTGTAAACTGCATGAAAGCATGGATCCATCATGCTGGTGGTTTGTGTAGTGGCATATTTTTATTGCACACTTTGGGACCACTAGTACCAATTTTTTTTTTTAATTGCTAAATCGGCTCTAACCCAGTACGAGCATAGTGTACCTAATGAAATGGCCGTAAGTATATTTATATTGCTCTCTGCTAAGGTTACTAAGTATTTTGTTTATTGAGTCATTTGTTTAACCTATGTGATTGTGTTTGAACTTGTCAAATTGTTCAGTAGAGCTCATGTTACCTTCATGCTGCTCGAATTCTTGGATCAGATAGTGACATTCCTCAATGATTTTTCCCTCACTAATCCTCTTGCCCATTCCAAAATCTTTCAGGGTACTTAAAGCAAAGCGCCTCATTTCCTTCCACGAGTCACCATTGGAAAATAGTATTCCTGGAAGCAGATAAAACTGACTTTTTAACAAGAAGAAAATGAGAAAATAAATAAAGTCACTAACTCAAAGAGGATTTTCTTACCATGTCCTTTGTTAAAGTCATAGAAGATGGGCGTGACTTCTCTGTTTCCAAACTCTTCAGCATGGTTTACTAGAGCCTCTTTGACTGCCCTTTAACCTGCTATGACTATGACCTTCTTTAGTCCAAAGTAGACTGTAAACACTGGTCCATATGTTTTAGAAAGCTGAACAGAAATCATGTGCACATAGGTGAGACTCATAATCCGAAACAAGAATGACAAAATCAACAAAGTCACAAAACTGTAAACAAAGAGTTTCTCACATCAAAGAGAGATTTGTCGAGCCTCTTGAGATCGACCTGCAGCAGGTTGCCGAGCAGAAGAAAAGGTCTGGGTCCTGGAGGCTCTCTCCTTTCTTTAGAGCTGAAGCTGGATAAAAGAATCTGAATGATCAACAGGCCAATGATGACCCCCAAAAGCAAAACGGAAGTGGAGGACTTAAAAAGCTCTTCAAACATGATCCTGGAAGCTTCCTTTTCTGCTTTTCAGAAACAAACACTTTCACAAGTGTTCTAACACTGAGTGTAAAGCACTCCCCACTGAAACGCCTGGCAGCAAGTCGGCATGTCAGAACAAGAATTTCCTGTTTTGCAAATTTTGCCCCACACTAACGCAGGTGACGTTACAGACTAGACCAGGGGTCGGCAACCTGCGGCTCCGGAGCCGCATGCGGCTCTTTAGTCCTTATAGTGCGGCTCCACGTGGTTTGGGAAAATAAATTAGAAGTATTTAGCTGAAGTGTATTTTATTTATGTTAGTTCTTTTTTAACTTGTAGTTCTAAATTGGAAGATTATTGTGATATTGAAATATAAAAATAAAATTATATACTATTATTTTTTCCTCGCTCAAAATAAGCGTCACACTCGCGGAAGCCGGTGTACCCACCAAAATGCCATGCATTTATCGAGACTTTCAACTCCAGGTAGGCCAACATTATGTCAGCAGCTGTTCTCCAACATGAACTGTGTTAAAAACAAAAACCGCTCACGCCTCACAGATGACAGCTTACAGTCCTGTGTAAAGATGAAAGTGACTTCGTTCTGCAGACGCTGTGCACAGAGGTTCAGGAGCAGAAGTCCCATTGTAAACACATCACAGCAGACCCGATGATGTTTCCATGAACATTTTTCAGCATCTCTTTATTGAACACTTTACACACACAGTTGCTGTACGTATACAGCCGGCTGTAGCTTTGCAGCTCACAGCCCGACACACACCAACACAACAGCATAGATAGCACAGACGTTAAGGCGGCGAGGCGTGATTGTGGGTGCCGCTCAGCTGCGTTGGCCTCTCCTGCAGCGGCGCTGCAGACCACGCCCCGCCTCACACATAAAATACATATTTGGGCAGAATTTTGCAAATATCTATTTTTCATCTTTTAGCAGCATAGTGCTTTTTTTCCAATTATTTTTTAAAAGTCAGGTCAAGGCTCCACAAGCCCAAAGGCGATATAAGGGTGGCGACTCACAACAGTTGTTGTTTGCTACATGGATCATTTTTATTTCAGCTGGGTGTCTTTCCTTTGGTTATATTTCTTTAAGAGTTCAAAATGTGTTAATTACATAATTAACACAATTACATAAAATGTAATTTTCTCTGTAGCACTTCATGGATTTCATAAGCAACACACCTTCGTTGTTCACACAAAGCATAAAGGTAAAAAACAATATATACAGTGTTATCTTCATTTTAGATGTCAAAAAGTATTTGCGGCTCCCAGTGTTTTCTTTTGCGTCGAAACCGGGTCCAAATGGCTCTTTGGGTGTTAAAGGTTGCAGACCCCTGGACTAGACCAAACTCACCAGTCACGCTGTGAGTTATTATCAATCCATAGATCGCAAGGAAATTAATGGCACTCTTATTTGGATAAGCAAATATTCTACCCTGTTTAACACAGCATCTACAAATAAATAGCTGATAGAAGAAAAACTGTTCTAAAAATAGAATGATTTGGGGGTTTTTAACCATTTATTTAACAAAATTGCAAATAGAGAAGAAGAAAAACGTAAATGTTTTAAACCTGTTCAAAAAAAGTATAGGGTACCAAACTGTAAGTTAAATAGGTGTAAATTTTCTCCAGCGGTATTATCAAGCAAATATTTCAATGGCAATAGGTAAAATGTGCGTGTGTGTGTGTGTGTGCATGTTCCTGTCTAGCTATCTTTGTGAGGACCAAAATCTGCATTCTACTATACTTGTGAGGAACAACAGTCACTTGTGAGGACACACTCACCGGTCCTCAAAAGATTGAAGGCCTTTTTGTTTCTCAAAAAGGCTAAGGAAACTATTATGTAAATGAAGATCCTCACTAAGACAGCTGAACGGGCTTGCGTGTGTGTGTTATCTTATGTGATGTGTTTTCAACATTTGTCCAAGATAAATTCCGAGACAGTAAGGGTAATCTAAAAAAAAAAATGGAATGCACTTGTTTTGTCTGGATGTACTCATTTTAATGATTCATAGATTCAAAAGGGCGACAGGAAAGAAAACAACACAAAGAACACTCACAAGTGCTATAATTGTATACCATGTCCCTTTTCAACATCAGAAATTTGATCTCTGCCTTTTCTTTATTTCAGCAGAGAATAAAAACTGGCTGGGCTGAACGGTGTCGTGAGGAATTTTAATACCAGAAGTTTCACTTTATTTATTTATTTCAAGAGAAAATTTAACCCCAACTTGACGTTTGTCTGGAATGATCTGCAAATGTAAAAGACGCATTTGTAAGTTTAGCTAAATCGATTTTTTATTGATTTGGCAATTTCATTTTGGCATAATATCAGATATTTTATCTGATATTTTATACATTAAATTCTAGTTTGATGCCAAGAATTTGTAATTTTATTTTCCTGAAACATAGTTATTAATAGCCATTTACAAAATCATAATTCAAATCTTTAATACTTTAATCATTTATGTGAATGTGTTTGGAATTTTTTCTTAACAATATTATTCTTAAATACCCAAAGTGATGAAAATGAAAGGCCATTAGAAGAGTTACTTTGTCCAAATGTATTTGCAGTATTCAAATAACATGATAGAGCTCTTTTTTATAAATATTAAACCCAGAACAATATAAAATTATTCCATAACAATTCAATTCAATTCAATTCAATTCAATTTTATTTATATAGCGCCAAATCACAACAAAAGTCGCCTCAAGGCGCTTCATAGATACAGAGAAAAACCCAACAATCATATGACCCCCTATGAGCAAGCACTTTGGCGACAGTGGGAAGGAAAAACTCCCTTTTAACAGGAAGAAACCTCCGGCAGAACCAGGCTCAGGGAGGGGCGGCCATCTGCTGCGACCGGTTGGGGTGAGAGAAGGAAGACAGGATAAAAGACATGCTGTGGAAGAGAGACAGAGGTTAATAACAGATATGATTCAACACAGAGAGGTCTGTTAATACATAGTGAGCGAGAAAGGTGACTGGAAAGGAAAAACTCAATGCATCATGGGAATCCCCCGGCAGCCTACATCTATTGCAGCATAACTAAGGGAGGATTCAGGGTCACCTGGTCCAGCCCTAACTATATGCTTTAGCAAAAAGGAAAGTTTTAAGCCTAATCTTAAAAGTAGAGATAGTGTCTGTCTCCCGAATCCAAACTGGAAGCTGGTTCCACAGAAGAGGGGCCTGAAAATTGAAGGCTTAACAGTCCATGGAAATAGAAAATATAGTACAATATGTATAGTACAACAACTCCAGGAACTCACTCTGCAGGTGGGGGAGATATAGGAGAGGTGGAGGAAGAACTCAGCCTGGGTGTCTATTGTCTTGTGTAGTCTGGAAGATGAGTGGATAACGGGGTGGGTGCAGTTTTCTCTGTGGTGGGGTCGGGTGGGCTGTTCCGGGCTCTGTGGGGCCAGGCGGCACTGCTGAACTGGGCCCCGGTCCGGATGGGCCTGGACCCCCTTGCCTTGGTGGGTTGCAGAGTATGGGGGTGCCTACTGGGGTCAGCGAGGGAGCTGGCCCCAGGGAGGGGCCACTTGCCCCTCCCTTCCTTCCCTCCCCATCTCCAGCTGCCTCCCTGAAGGAGGAGTTGGCCGTCCGATTGGGGTCTGGAATGTGGGGCCTCCCTGCTGCTGCGGAGTCGGGGCGGTCTGCTTCTCTCCACCCCAGGGAGGAGGCTAACACTTCCTGGGTTTGGGTGCAGTTTCCCCCTCCAGGTGCAAGGGTACCTAGACCTGGGGTATACAGTATGCTTGGGGAGTGTGATTGTGCAGTGTCTATTTATGTCTGTCTCCACGTTGGGTGAGTGCTGAGTAATTACATATGAGAACACGAGGGTGGGAATGGATGTCTGTATCTGTGTGTGCCTGTTTGTCTGTGTCTATATGTCAGGTTGGGTATCAGACGCCACCTCTCTAGGGATATCTCAGGCCCTCCAAGGTATGGAGGCCTATCTCCCACACCACTCCCCCTGCCAGTGGCAGGCACCCTCAGACATTGGTGCATTGCTCGGGCCCCTTCGGGGGTGGGGTGCCCTCGGCCTCTTGGCCTGGGGCTCGGTCACTCTGGCACAGCTGGCTGCTGGCGGAGCTCACGGGCACGTCACTGCAAACCCCCTGGCTTCTGCTCCGCGGCTGCTGAGTGATCCCTCATCTGGGACTCTCATCAGCTCTTTCCGGGATAGTGGCGCGGCTGTCCCTCCGTTGATCTTCCTTGGTCTCTTGTGTTCTGAGGGCCTCTGGATGTCTGGAGCCTGGATCTCCTCCATACCTGCTTCATGCCCTGGAGGACGGGGCTATGGCTCCTCACACCCTCTAGCACAGTGGTTCCCAAACCTTTTTTGCTGGGCCCCCCTTGTTTTACAAGAAAAATGTTTGCGCGCCCCCCCCCCTTGCGCGCGCGCACGCGCACGCACGAACACACAAACACATCCTCCAACCACACACACCCATATTTTGCTCCATTGTGGTTGATTTCACACCTCAAACATTTAGTAAACAATTAAGCAAATACAAGTAATCTGCAATAAATTACAGGTAGTAAAAAAATAAACTACTAAGTCTTTTACACTACGTCCACACCTACACGGGTATTTTTGAAAACGCAGCTGTTTCATCCACACGTAAACGGCGTTTCGAATCCCTCTGCAAAATGGGTTCAAAAACATAAATAACTGTAGGATGCTGTTTGTCCGTGATTTGAACCGGGGGAACAAATCGTGGCAGGATCAGCCTGATGTTATTTGTATCCCGCTGTAACTTTACTGTATAAAGAGCTAACATCTCCAAAATGTCAGGAGTAGTTAGTCATTACAACAAGTGTTGGTGAACTACAAATCAAGAATGTGGGATACTGTTTGTCGGTGATTTAAACAGCCCAGCGCTGCTCCCAACAAAGGGAAAACCAATCCTGCAGGGAGACCTACCTTGGCACTTGTGCAGGTGAAACCAAAGGGAAGATTTGCTTCACCATATTTTCTAGTCTTTGGCTTAGAATGAAGTTGGTTTGGAAACATATTCAGCTATGCTTCATCTCCTGCTTTGCGTTTGTGTGGGCGCCCGTGCTAGCAGTGTCCAAGCGTTTTGGGTTTTTTTTTTTCCCTTTTCATGCCGCGCCCCCCCTGCAATGGCTCTGCGCCCCCCCTAGGGGGCGGGCCCCACACTTTGGGAACGTCTGCTCTAGCAGATCTAGCAGAAGGAAACTTTTAAATACAAGCACGCTCATGCTCACAGGTGTACACACGGGTGCTCACATACACAAACTACACCCTTTTTGGCGCCTACCTCAAAGCACACTGTGCGCTGTCGATATTACGTGCTGCACAATAATATTCAATATTTAGTATTTACTGTTATATTCACATAGATCATCGCGATGATGTTGTTTATTATATTGTGCTGGTTTTTTGCTTGTTTTCTCTTTTTTCTTTCTCAACAGGTGATCCAGGTGATTGATATATGTATTTTTTGTTTGCTTATTTTGTTGGTTTTTGTTTTTTGCCCTTTATCCCCGTCCCTCTTCCCCGCTGTTTTTCTTTCCCTCTTTCTTTCTCCCCTTTCTTTTCCCCAGTCAAATCTGTCCCGTATTTAGCAAGTGAAAATAAAATAAAATAAACAATAAAAGCAAAGGTGAATCAAATAGACCAATAGGGCAAGGCAGGGATGGTCCATTTGGTAAAGTAAATCTGTTGGGCATCTTTCTTTGCCTTTAGACAATAATTCTGATGGCAAAAGAACCAAACCGGAGAGGCGGGGGAAAAAAGAGAGCGAGATTTTATTGTCAAGTAGTGAAACTGCAGCAGTTAACCTGTTCGATAAAGTTTCCCTGGAAACTCAAATCTTGGCTGGTTTAATAAGGAAAGAGAGCTAGCCAGCCACTGTGCTCATTACAGACAGACGAAGGCAGTAGCAGTTTTAGATACGGGCGACACGGGCGGTTGCCCGGGGCGGCATCATGGTGGGGGCGGCATCACGGCTCGTTCTCATGCTGCCCCGACATCATGCCAGCGCATACTGGGAATGGCATTGGTTTTCTATCGCCCATTTGCTGGGAGTAAGGGCGCCCTCCATTTGCGAGGTGCGCCTGCTGCTTGCGGCACAGGGAGGAGAGGGCGGGGCGGCGGGGGATGCTCTGGCTGGCTGGAGCAGCAAAAATGACCAACTCGCAAAATAAAACAAATTACAAAAAAAAACAACACACACGAAAACACCAGACATCATGATACAGACTTATAATTTGCACCGATGTTTTTTCAAAATTCTATACGCGAAAAGTGAGCGCAAGAGCGCTCGGTGCGCCAGCTTGCTGCTGAAGTCAAAGTAAACTTTATTGTCATCTCCGCTACATACAGTCCAGTATATAGAGAGACGAGACGACGAGGCTCCAGTTACAGCAGTGCAAGTAAACAAACAATATATATAAGAAGAGTAAGAAAATAAATATACACTTTAGGACTAGGGGTAAAGGGATCAATAACAATTGAAAATGTATATTTTATATTTTGTTGATCTAAAGTCTCACGCACAACCCGTTTTTAAACTCTTAAAAAAGAGAAAAGAAGAGGAGGAGCGTAGCGACTTCCACAGTCGCTAGAGGCCGGGGACTGAGCCTGCCTATTTGCCTGTCAACTTTACGCAATAATGCCAGAGGTGCAATTGCTTGCTTGTTTATTAAAGTGCTTGGAAAGTTTACAGAGCAATGTGATCGGCTCGCGATTCAAACTCTTAAAACATCACAGGCTCTAATGCAACAAGGGGAAACTCGTTGTGCTGCGGTCAACAAAAACTACGGCTACCCAGCCCTGCTCTGTCAAAATCAAACCAGTGAAAGACAGACTGACAACGCCCTCTTAATGTCGCCGCTAGCACCTACGTGACTCCCATTACACATCACCATAGCAACCAAACAAATGAAAACCCAGTGATCCTTAAAATTCAATACATTTAATTATGACTCCTACAAGGAGAAACGAGCAAAAGATACAGGTAAGCAGATGTGTCATTGGATAATGGCAGGTCATGTATCCTAAAACATTAAGAATCAGAATACTTTCTTAATCCCTAAGGAAATTATGTGGGTTACAGTTCCTCCAAGAAGAAATGGTAAAAATAGTAACAGTAACAGACTAAACTCCAAACAATATATACAATAATATAATATTAATTAGTCAGTGTCAATTGTTGATTTGTCCTGTTCTCATTGTATGACGAATTATGATGTCTGTTTAGTAGCCGTTTGCATACAACATTTGCATACAATGCATACTCTGTCTCTCTCTTCATGTGTGTGTGTGTGTGTGTGTGTGTGTGTGTGTGAGGGGGGGGGGGGCACCAGAGGGGGTGTTTGCCCAGGGCGCCAAACAGGCTAGGACCGCCACTGGACGAAGGAAAGTTCAGTTTCTTCTTTTCCAGACCAAAATAATACATCAGTCTGAAAATTGTTGTTTACATGTGCAAAGGAATAAGCTAAATGGAGATGCCAACCTATGTTAAACCAAATCTGATCAGGTTTAAATATTACAACTTTTGAATTCACAGTAAACAGAATTGAATTGATTTGAAATGTTCTCATATTATGAGATGCTTTGTCTTTCTGTAACATCGTGTGGCATTTTATATATTTTTGGTATTTCTTAAGGAACATTTTCTTTCTGATTTAATAGATATTAATAGAAAATAGAAAAACTAATAGAAAAACAACAAATTCAAGCAAAAAATTAGACCAGTTTTTCCCATCTCTAAAGAACACCACTCATTCCTGTTAATACAGTTTTATTTGCTTTAATGTGAAGGACTGAAATACATGTTTCTCCTTTTATCTCACAACATCTGCTTTTGCTCAACAATCCAGGTGTTCAGGATCGTGACATCTGCTGGTGGTGGCTGAAAAATGATCCTTCTGCTTGCCGCAGGCATTCACTTTAACCTCCTAGAACCTGGCGTCCACATATGTGGACATCACATTTTGGGTTATTTAGACCAAAATACTCAATTTTGCTCTACAAGCGCCTGATATCCACTTACGAGGACATTATACTGCTACTGTTCTATCGAAATTTTAAACAAATATCCTCATATGTGGCTCTCATTTTTCTTAGAAACAAAAATGAGGTAAAAACAAAATCTGGTAATTCTTTGTTTTTACATTCATCGGGTCCCAATATGCCCAAATATCAAAGAGAAATTAAAAATGCATGCGATGGAAGAGTTCGGGTCTTAGGAGAAGCCCTGCTTAAGCCCTCGCTCACTGGCGACTGACAGCACACAGCATATGAGATGAAGGAGGGGTGGTGAATCCCACAGCTGGTGTGAGATCCAGTTCATCCTCTGTAATTCCAGGTGGAGGAGTGAAGCAAAAGCGCTGAACGAGGGAGGTGAAGAAGAGGAAGAGCTCCATCTTAGCCAGACCTTCTCCGAGACACATCCTGCGACCTGCAAATGCAAAGAGTTTACGCTTATTTAAACGAGTCATGTCTGTGCAAGTGCAAATTTTCTTGACAAAAGCCTGATAAAGTTGTCATACCTGCAGAAAAGGGCATGAAGGCATCTCCCCTGACAAATTTACCTTCCTTATCCAGGAAATGAGAGGGGTTAAAAGTGTGTGGGCTCTCCCATTCACTCTCATCGTACAGGACGGAAGTAAGAAGGGGAAATACAATAGTTCCCTGTAGGCAAAAGAGCACATTTAACATAGATGCGCAATTCAAGTTATCAGAGGTGAATCAAAATATCTATTAAAGGGTATTTTTTTTGGATGAGCAGTTGACCTTTTTGATAAAGTATCCCTGGAAGGTGACATCTCGGCTAGTTTGGTGAGGAAGACATACAGGTAGAATATTAGCCAGTCTCTGGCTCTCGTGAATGACTGCATCAGTGTACGGCAGGTTTTTCCTAACATCAACACTGACTTTTCGGCTTCCTACTACATGTCTCAGCTCCTCATGGACCTGCTCTGTAGACACAAAATAAATAGATAGGTTTTGTCTGCATTCATTTTACCACATATTACCAATGATCACTTTATATTATAACACAAAACCCTTACAATATTACAGAGCAAAACCCAAAGATCAGACCATCCACTATGAACAAGTTATTGGTGGTAGTGGGGAGAAAGAACTCCCTTTTAACAGGAAGAGGTCTCTAGGAGACACAAGCTCAGAGTGGGACAGTCAAACTCTCCATCATGAGTACAAACAGAGTTCAGGAGCAGACTGCCGTATTACAGTGGCTTGCAAAAGTATTCGGCCCCCTTGAACTTTTCCACATTTTGTCACATTACAGCCACAAACATGAATCGATTTTATTGGAATTTCACATGAAAGACAATACAAAGTGGTGTACACGTGAGAAGTGGAACGAAAATCATACATGATTCCAAACATTTTTTACAAATAAATAGTGGGGTGTGTACAAAGATTTCTAACTCATATTTCCTGTGGAAACCCTTCAGCTCTGGAAGTTTGGAATCACCTCCCTTGTTGGACTTTGTAAATAAGAGACTCTTGAATTGTGACTAGCTAAAAGACTTTGTAAATAGCACAATTCACCGTCACTGTAAATGAAATCACTTAACTTGCACAAGTTCTGCATTTGAGTCTGGCCCAACACATTATGATAGTCCCAATATAGAAAAACCAGGTGTTTTTTCCCCCCACTAAGAAGAATTTAAATTTAAAATCAGGATCTGTAAAGGCTGAAAAAGACTCAAGAGCTGTATCTTTGTCAAAGCAGGCTCCAATAAACATTTACTGAAAGTTTAACAAAAGATTTCATATCAGAAATGTATTATCTTTTTACAACTTCTTAACTGAAGAGTTTATACTATAAGGTAAATGCATAGAACAAAGACTGAAGAAACTGAAATACTACCAGAGGAACGGAAATCAGTGGATACTTACTGCTAACCCCAGCTCCTTTTTCCTCTCATTGCCAGATTGTTGACTTCTCAGTGAAGTAGTATTGCTCAGGCCACTTAGGTTTTCCAGGTAAGTAAACTAAAAGACTATCAACCCTATCCATCATCCTGCACTGGAGAGATCAACTCCCAGTGCAAGAGCCTGCTCATTCTTAAGGGCACCTGCCTGTTCCACTCTCACACTGTTGGAAGCTTAAGTTTTAGCTTTAGGAAACCCTAACCCTCCACCTACTGGAAAGGAAATGAAGTTCTAGAAAATTAACCATAGTTTTTGAGTCGTGTGTTTGGTCCTGTTGTTGAGTTCCTTGTTGTACTTACCTGAGCTGAACATTAAACTTTAACCAACACTATCCTGCCATTAAGTCTGTAGTATGGAAACCATAAGACAAAGAGCTGTGGCTAAACCAAAGCTCCTGTATGCATGAAATACCTTGATGAAAGGTATTTTTTTTGCCTTTGTCGACATCTATCTTGAAACTATTCAGTTTTCTAATGGCTGAGGGGCTTTATGAAAACAGAAATGAAATTTCTGGAGGAGAGTTCTACCTCCTTACCCTGTATGTGTGGATATTTAGCCATTAACAGCAAACCCATCTCAGTGTGGCTGCTGTGGTGTCAGTACCAGCAACAAACAGGTCAATCACTGTGAATATCAAGTTCTCCTCACTGTAGTGAGAATCGTCAATACCAAATTCCTAAAAAAAAAAAAAAAATGAAAAAGAAAAGGTATAATAACAAAACTGAAACACTGTTTTGAACACTGAGCCACTTTTTAAAATGTTAGAAAAGACAAAACATGCTGTCTTACTTCCTCTTTCTGCTTCCAAATCAAAAAACAGTCCACAAACCCTTGGCACATGTCAGGGTCCAGTGTCTCCTTCAGGTACGTAATTAAATACTTTACATCTCTGATGGTCATCTCAACATTTTTTAACACCACCTGATGGTTTTTAATCCATCTGAACAGCCGGGGAAACATGTTATAAAGCTGTAAAATTAAACAGTAACAAAGTAAAGATTCAAGTAATGCTTTCATTTTTACAAAAGCACCATCGTCATGCATTGTTTTACGTATACATTTGGTATTTTCCGTATCTTTGTGACCACTTTATGCTTTCAATCACTATTTTATATTTTGCCTTCCCATCATGACGTGAATATTTTTGTTTGGCTCAATGGACAACAGTAAAACACTCCAAATATATTTCACCAAAAGTATAAATTTGTTAACTGATATGCAGACAGAGTCTGATTCAACATAAAATCAGATGTTTACCATTCAGTTTATGCCACACAGGTAACAATAGTCACTTAATATTTTATGTCATTCATTTTTTTTAAAAAAAAGAGAGTAAAAAAAAGGGGGGGGGAGGTGAAAAAGCAAACCTGGACTGATGCAGAACCTGTGACACACGTGGCATGATTGGCTCGCTTCACCATTTTTGTGAATATCGGGTCATTGTAGTCAAATCTGCATCCGTACACAGCAAATCCAGCATGTCCAAATTAACACTGTCAGATTTGATTTCAACACTTTTAAAGTGTCTATATGGGTCCACACCAGAGAGTGTTAATTTAACTCTTTTTGGAGAGTTGGTATGTTAACTCTGATTTAGTGTTAAACACCAAATCTCTCTGGAGTTGATAATTTAACACTTGGTGTTAAGAGTTTATATATTAACTCTCAAAGAGTATTTTAGTTTAACTACGTAAGAGTTATCTTCTAATTAATTCTAAAAAGCGGGAATTTTACTGTTCTGAACTTCTAGAAATTTCTTTTGGAAATAAACATTTACTAAAAAGACGCAATGGTTTTTGAAAAACATTTATTCTGAACTGTGCACCACAATTTCAAAACATTTTCTGAAAGATGTAACAGTGTACATGTTCTCACTTTCATTAGAATTTCGTTTATCAAAAGGTCTGACATAGGTGAGCTGGTAAATGCAAATAACAGCATTCTCATCACTTATTTCAATAAATACAAAATACAATATGCATGTCCTTCATTCATGACTTTGTGGAACTTCAACGCACTTCTGCTCTCCCCCATATTCCATCTTCACAAGCATATCCTATGTGGAGATTGAATAAAAATTAGTTGACACTAATTAATGGCACAAATCAATTGCAGCACAGTAAAAAAAAAAAAAAAAAAAAAAAAAAAAAAAAAAAGGGAATCCTTTTTGAGACATTACTTGTGTAAAGTATTTTCCCAAAAGATAAGGACACAGGCAACAGGTAGTACTGAACTAAATGTAAAACCTCAACCTTTTTCATTTTTACCTAAACCGTGTGCACAAAACTCTGGAGGGATCTAAATGCTAACGTAGAACCCAGTCAGGACATCTGCTACTGCTGTTTGCTCGTTTTTTATGGGAGATCGTTTTCAGGCTTCAAGTAGCACCATTATACCAACATTTCACATTCTAGACATTGTTTTAGGTGTATTTGACCAAAAAATTTAACCGAAAATTCACATGCAAGCTTTTTTTCAAGGCTGTGGTATTTGCCGAAAACAATACCTTTCAGCTAGCTAAAACAGCGAGCGGTGCTATCAGCGAGCAACATGGCTAATGCCTTTCACACAGCTTTGTCTCAACTCCAAAGAGCCACAGAAGTAAAAGCTAATAATAATAATTGAAACAATCTTTGAAAAAATGACTTACCAAGCATGGCAAACAACTCAAATATGTAGAGCAAAATGTTCTGAAACGGCTTCACTTCAGCTTCGATCGGAGCCGTGCTGGGGGCGGAGTCTGTGAATTTACTCTATTAGTGTCATAGCCCCTCTAGGAGTTCAGAGTTAAGAGGTCAAGAGTTAATGTTTCCATTGTAACACCTCCAGATTTGAAATAGAAACACTCATTTTTAACACTCGATTTTAACTACTATCATTTTACACCTCAGAGTTACATTAAATGCATGTGACTCTACTTAGAGTAAAATTAACTCTAAGACTACTAACACCAAAACATTTAACACTTTTGAATTTGCTGTGTACACAACGGAGAAGATAATATTGGCTGTTGCATAATTTATTGGAAGTGCTGTATCAAATGGTTCTCCTGTAACCCAACATGTGGACAAGATTAAGACATTAATAATTAATTCTAATAGCATTAAATCAAACCTCAGCAAAATTAAATTGGTCTTTGTTTTTATACTGCGTATACATGCTATCTCCATACCTTTATGCTCTTCGATCACTTGAATGAGATAGCTACACTCTGCCAAGATTTTATGAGAAAGTCTTTTGCCGAACTCAAAGTCTTTGAGGGTGGTGAGGGCAAAATATCTCAGCTCTTTCCATGATTCTCCATTTGCAAACAGAATCCCTACAAGACATAAAATTTTACAACAGAGGGTCAGTTAATTACAGTTTACAAGCAGTGTTGGGTTTAACATATTAATTTGTTGCTTTGTGACCCTTTACATCCTGATACAACCCTCCCAGGGATGCGTGTTCCACTTGGTTTCAGACTGGGAATCTTTCCCTGCCCGTTAGGTGAACATGTTAACGTTGAAACAGGTTGCAAAGTAACGCGTTACTGTAATCTCATGAGATTTTTCAGTAACGTACTAAAACGTGTTATGCTACAAAATTCAGTAATTACATTACAATTACAATTATGTCTTTACTTGCATTATAACACCTTTTTAGTTATCTGCAGGACAATAGACAAATAGAAAGAACAAGATATCAAACTTGCTTTTTACACGCTATAAACTGATTTCCGTTTGTGTTCAAGAGGAGGAAAGACAGCATGCTAACATAAAGCTATCCAAGTCAAGTCTCGTGGCTTTATTGTCATTCCAACCATGTGAAGTGGTACAGTACAAAGTGAAACGTTCCTCCAAGATCAAGGTGCGACATATGACTTAGACAATCAACACAGGACTACATAAATTGCAATGTCCAAAATTGCAAAAATAGCCAAAAACAAAACAAAGACAGTGCAACACCAGACAAAACAGAACGATACAGTCAGTAGACAGTACAGACACACCTGTGCAATAGAAATGTGCAAAAGGCTGAACATCCAAAAATCTAAAGTCATATCATAGCTGTCCAGTAACCCCAGTCCAGCTGCCAGAGTCCGAAGTTCAACAGATTACAGAGTCAGTGGTCAGCAATCAGGCTTGCAGCACTGAAGCCTCCTTATCTACTTGTTGATGTCTCAGTAGTAGTAGTAGTAACCGTAATTATGTGATTGTTGTGTTTCATGTCATTTTGCAGAGTAACGGGAAGGTAATGTAACAAGTAGTGTAATTAATTAGTTTATATAGCAGGAAATTAAGTGGCATACTGCATTTTTTTTAAAGAAAAGTAATAAGTAATGTGTAAATCATTATATTTTTTGAGTAGTGACTCTGATGGACCTGCAGATAATGGAGACATACAGCCCTGTTTCTACCAGTTGAGAAGCTGTGTAAAATATACATAAAATAAAACTCATTTTTAATGTATTGGCAGCGATGTGTTTCAGCATGTATTTCTCATTCTCCGCTGTATGTTGTAATGCATGACAGCACTAAGCTATAGTGCAAATGGTGGCATAGACTCTGTTTTGCATTATTTGTTATTTTATATGGGTATGTGTTATATTAAATATATTTCAGTTCTTTCTGAGTTACCTGGCTTCCGCACCAGTCTTTCCTGGTTTGGCTGAAAGAGGAGGCTGAGGGTGGAGCTGGTTTAAATGCAGAAGCCAATAAAATGGACTGGACCATCTATTGCGATCATGTAGGGGGAATGGGCTTCTTCTTAAATGAGGGTTAGCTGTTATCTCTCTAGTTTTCACCTTTGGAGTATATAAGGATTTATTCATTTGCTATATAACTGGAGCTTTTTCTCGTTGGGGCAGGTCAGTTTGTTGAGTTATGTTTTGTTAAGTGACTTTTGAGTAGAGTGTTGTTCGGTTAACCTCTTTTATGGGCCGACTTGGTTCTAAAAAAAAAAGTTTATTTTTATCATTTAAATTTTTTGTAATCATCTTGTCCTTTTGGGGGTATAATAAAAACTATTTTTTTGAAGATTACATTTGTGCCTGTGTGTTCCTAGATGCTTGGTTCATGATAGTGAGTGACAGGTCTGAAATGCAGACAGGTCGGTGTAAACTCTGTGACCGGTAGAAAAGAGCATGTTTAACAGACCTGGATATCTTTTTTCTTTTTTCATGGGTAAATTTACTTTAACATCAGCAATCAGGTAAGAGGTCAGATGACTGTAGTTATCAACTCGAAAACTCAGTCCAAGGTTTTCCAATCATGTGGTAATACCTTCAAACATGGATAAGTCTGCAGGCAGCAGATAATGTGATGTGTGCTATTGTGCTAAAGTTTCTTCACAAAGAAACATCACCCTGGTTTAAATATTTCAAACATAACTCAGTAGGTCTTTATTTGTTTTGTTTTTTTGCATTTCAGGGTCATTTTATCACTTTTGATCTGGCGTTTCCATCTGTGTCATTGGTGAAATGTTATTATAAGCCAACTATCAACTGAACTCAAAGTTCAACACAATGTTGTCACAAACAGCAGAACTTAACTCACAGCAGACATCAAGAACAAAGGAATATGTAACACTAAACCTTTAAAATATTATTTAGTAATATTAGTTTTCTGACTGAAAGGAAACCTGGACTTCATGATATTGGTCAACTCACAAAACATGAGGAAACATGCTGTTAATTGTGTAGCCTGTTTCTATCATGTTTTCTTATATCTCTAGTGATCACAAATAACAAAACCTGCAATTTCCCTGGGCTCACACAGAATGGGTGGATGATTTGTGAACATGAAATTAAACTTAATAAACCACAATATAAAAGAATCTTACCATGACCTTGGTTTACATCATTAAGTATTGGGGAGATGTTGCGCTCTCCAAACTCCTCTGCATAGTTGACCAGTGCCTCTCTGACTGTCTCATATCCAGCCAGGACCACGACTTTGTTGGTTCCAAAGTAAAGAATAAATACAGAGCCATATTCCTTTGAAAGCTGGAAGAATCATTAAAAAAAAATAATAGTTAAATAGCATGTTACGTTCCCCTAACATTTCACAGGAGACCCTGCTAGGGCCATAACATAGCATTAGGTATTGTAATATGTTTAAACTGGCTTCTTTTAATTCAGATCTTGAGAAGAGTTACCTTACCTCACACAGAGTTTTGTGGGGTCTCTTGAGATCTAATTGCAACAGGTTACCAAGCAGGGGCAGAGGTCTCGGTCCTGGGGGTTCATTTCTTTTTTCCTTAGAGATGAAAATGATAGAAACAAGATAAAGTACAAGCAGGAGAACAACAGCTCCCAGCATTGTGGTGGGACTGAACAAAATGAAAAAGATAAAATCCCCAAAATGTTCCATTTGCTCTGGTGTTGATGGTTCTCCTCTGTGCTGTCCTTGCAGGTAACACACTTTGCTTTGTGCCAGACTGCAGGGGCAGGAGGCTTTCTTTGTCATATATCTTTACAATCTCCTAGATTTTGACTGCCTTTGCAAAAATTAGACACTGCATGGCTTTTTCCAATGACTGATAAAAAGACCAAGAAGGGTATCTCTCAGACACTCTGATGTCAATAAATATGTGCACACTCAGTGTAAACTATGAATACTGAAACACAAAGTGTGAAGGAATATGTATCCCCTGCAACTTTTAAAGGGAAAGACTAATCTTCTCAAAAGTCATCCAGGTTAGGTTCTTCCACCTCTTCTTTGTGCTTCCAAGAATGGGATCACGATTTCTTCACAACGCCTTACTTATTTTAACCTCACTGTCGCCATTGCACCTTAGTATGAAAAAGAAACCTTTTTTCTTTGTGGGTGTGTTTGGGTGAAAATGGGAAGGAGTTATAGTGCTTCTGGTTGGAGTTTCCATTACAGAGTGCAACATTTTGGGAGGTAAGTATTTAAATGAGTCATACAAAAACAGTTTTCTAAAGTTTGCAGCAGGTAATTTACTTCAAAATGAATGCTGAAAGAGCACAGCTTACATTGTGCCTGATGTGGCTGTGATAAATGCTGTTATGAATTTTTAATTTAATTAAATTCAAGTTCTTGATGTTACAAAGAAAACAGAAGTCTCCACCTATTGCAGCATAACTAAGGGAGGATTAAGGGTCACCAGTCCTAACAATATGCTTTATCAGTAGTTTTATGCCCAATCTTAAAAGTAGAAAGGGTGTCTGCCTCCTGAATTCAAACTGGAAGCTGGTTCTAAAAGTAGCCTGAAAGCTGAAGGCTCTGCCTCCCATCCTATTTTTAAATACTGCAGGAACAACAAGTAAGCCCGAAGCCCAAAGGAAGCGCCAAAGCCTTGACTCTGTTCTTCAATTCTTCACTGAGTCCTCAATCTGGATATTTAGATAAATAACTGTAAATGTTCTCCTACATCCATCTTTTATACAAAGATCTTTTAAAGAGGTGATAAACCAGTTGTTGTTTTTTAAATAAGCAGATATTCTCTGCATGAGTCCTCAACCTCGAAAACAAAAAGTAATGTAAATAAAAGGTTAAAAGACTGTAGATTAATATGTTTAAGGATGTTACCTGGATATTAACTACTAAACATAGACACAACATAGGTACATTTAAAAAAAGAAGTTAAAAGGTTGCACCAATGGAAAAGATAACGCTGTTAATAAATTATTGACTAAAAACAAAAACAAAACAAAATAAATTAAAACAAAGGTCTGGTCGACCCTAAATCTGACCCTTAATGGCTTGGACTGTGAGTGTTCATTATAGAGCTCAGTTTCCTCCAAAGGTTTGTTGCACTAAAGATTTAAATATTGAATAAATTAGAGTACAATGTAAGAATACCTATCTAAACCTGATCCAACATGCTGTATTTTTACATTCCATTGGTAGTATCTTCACTGTTTTGGTAAAAGTGTGTCTTCTTTATGTTCATGATGTGTTTCACTGCATGCAAAAAGCAAACTGAAAAGCTAAAGACTTTAGTTTATTGCCATTTTAGATCCGTTATTGAAAATGCACATTTCCAAATTTATCTGCAGAAAACAAAATTTGTCTCAATTTTTCTGCAATTGAAAGAATGAACCTCTAACAAATCACACTCTAAAAATAACAGTCAGAGACAAAAACAGTGACATGATGCACAAATACAATGTATCGTGTTGATCACTTAGTAAAAGCACACATTAGAACAAAATTCTGGTTGGTGATCCCAAATTTGAATGACAGAACTCATTGTGTGAATTAAAATTTTATTTTACTTGTTAGAAGTGGCTGAAATAAAGGGTTCCTTTGTAGAGGTGTCAAAAGTACAGAATTCTGTGCTTAAGTAGCAGTAAAAATACTTCTGCTAAAGAAAATACTCCAGTAAAAGTAAAACTACTGATTCAACTTCTTTACTCAAGTAAAAGTAAAAAAGTACAGGCTCTGAAATGTACTGATGAAAGAAAGTAAAAATAGCTCTTTGGAGAATGTTTTCACACAGGAGAATGTTTGGAGATGATCACACAAGAATGAACAATATTAAAGAAGTTTTCAGTTTTCAGTTTTATTTGTCATATGCAAGTTAGCACAGGGTCAACATCGCAATGAAATGTATTTGACGAGCAGAAGACAGTCACTCAGCAGAATGCTACAGTAGAAAAAAATAAAATAAAATAAAATAATAAAAAATGAATAGAAAAGTAGTAAAGAGCAAAATATTAATAAGATGTAGTAAAAGAAAAAAGAGATTTTCAGTTAACTGACTAAATATATATATATATATATATATATATATATATATATATATATATATATATATATATATACACACTAGTGATTAAATAAAGAAAATCTTAAATAGGAATGTGAGGGGGGGGGGCAGATGGGATATTGCACAAGAATGAGCAGCAGTACAAACTAAAAAGTACAAAAGTTTTTATTTTTTGTGGCAGTTGTTGCAGTATTTTTTTTTTTAAAATATAAATATCAATAAAGTGGAGTGACCAGTGCAGATTGTACAGAGTACTTGTGAAGCTGCAGGGTAGCTTCTGAGTGCGTCCTGTGGAGTGTGTGTGTGTGTTTAAATGTTGTGGTTGAGGTGTCGTATGGCTTGATGGTAGAAACTGTTTTTAAGTCTTGTAGTCCGAGCAGACAGACTCCTGTAACGTCTGCCAGATGGTAACAAGGAGAACAGCTGATGTGCTGGGTTGATCTGGTCCTTGATGATGCTGTGTGCTTTACGGAGGCATCGCTGAAGATAAATGTCCTGAATGCCAGGAAGCCTCATGCCAGTTATGTGCTCTGCTACCTTCACCACCCTCTGTAGTGATTTACGGCTGCTGGCAGAGCAGCTTCCGTACCAAACTGTAATGCAGCTCGTCAGCAAGCTCTCGATTGCACACCTGTAGAAATTTGAGGTGATGTTGGCGTTCATGCCAAACTTCCTCAGCCTCCTCAGGAAGTAAATCCGCTGGCGAGCTTTCCTGATAGCAGTGTCTGTGTGAAGGGTCCAGGAGAAGTCCTCGGTGATGTTGACTCCAGGGAATTTGAAGCTGCTGACCCTTTCGACCTTGACACCGTTGATGTGGATGGGCTGGTGTTCCCTGACTGGTCGTTTCCGGTAGTCCACTATCATTTCTCTAGTTTTGCTGATGTTGAGAGTCAGGTTATTTTCCAGACACCACTCGTAGTGGTTTGATATAAATAAATTATCATTGAATCTAGATAAAACCAAATGTATGTTATCTGGAAACCAAAACATCAAAGTAGAAATATGGGTTGGTAATGTATACTTAGAAATAGTAAATGAAATAAAATTTCTTGGTGTAATCATTGACCACAAGGTCTGTTGAAAACCACACATTATTTATGTTCGGGGGAAATTGGCACGGGGGGCATTGCCGTCCTGGAGAAAGCAAAGCAAATATTGGATCAGAAAGCACTGCACATATTATACTGTGCTTTACTACTGCCATATGTGAGCTACTGTGTAGAGATCTGGGGAAACACATACAAAAGTAATACACAAACAATAACTATAATCCGAAAAGGTCCATTAGATTAATAAATAATGTGGGGTACAGGAACCATACAAATGCACCCTTTGTCCAAATGCAATCTATTAAATTCCAACACTTGGTGAAGATTAAAACAGCACAAAGAATATATAAAGTAAGAAATAAAATACTACCAAAAGAAATTGTTTATAGAAAGAGAAGATGGGTATAACTTAAGAGGGAAATGGAATTTAAAAATACAAAGTGCTGGGACAACTTTAAAAAGTATGTCTATCTCAATAGCAGGATTTAAATTATGGAACAGTCTAACAGAAGAAATAAAAGGAAGTAACAACATAAACCAGTTTAAAATAAAATATGAAAACCTAATTTAAAAAATATATAGGAATGAAGAAAACGGGGTTAACCCAGGACGGTAATGTTGTTGGTAATGGTGGGTTTTTTGTTTGTTTGTTTGTTCATTTGTTTGTTTCATAAATTGTCAGTGTGTAAATTTACACATTCTGTCTTTATTTATATGAAAGAAACTAAACTGTTTTGAGACTTGTTTATTTCTTGTTTTTTTGTGTGTATGTTTGCTTGTTTGTTTTGCTTTGCTTTACTTCTGCTTCATATGTTGTTTGTTTAATTTAAGACTCAAAGAAAATAAGTATACACTTCTGCCTACTCATTTTCAAACAAAAAATTGAATAAAATTTTGTAATGATTGTGAATGTACATGTTTGAAATAAATAATGAACTGAACTGAAAAGTAAATGTTTCCATTTCTGTCCAAAGCTGAATGAACCTTGTGCTATGTTAACATAATGACAAAATAATATCAGTAGATGGGAAACTTTAGTCTAACATTTTTTAATCCAATTATAGAAAAATATTTTCTGTCACCTACATTGTTTCTCTAAACAGGAAAATGTGTTCAGTCAAGGGTTAACGTGGGATTCAGTAGGTGGGAGAACCCTAAAATCGGTTGTAATGGTTTAGTGTCGGGAAAAGAATCATAACTCACAATGTCTTCTTTTGAGAGCTTCAGTAGATTTTCTTAATGTACAGGCTATGATCAGCTGACCTGCTGCTCTTTGTGGATGTACACAACTGGATTCAACCATCCTCTACAGTGCACTGTTTATCCTGGCTTTTATCCAGATAGTATTAGGTTGATATGAAGGTGGAATTTGATCAATGGATTTCAGCATCATCAGCTAAAATGCAGATGACTCCCTGCTACACTTGATGTAGCCCAACTCTCCACATGAAACCACAGCCACTGTGCACCAGTCACACACTGTTCTTAAAGAGCAGTGTGTTCTTCACTTTTCACAGTACAACAAATGAACCTGTTTATCCTGCACTAACCTGCAGCAAGGTTTTCATGTAACCTTTAGATAATAAAGTTAGTCTACCTCAGTTTGTTTTTATGAAAAAGCATAATGTCACATGTACAAAAACAACATCTGATTCAAAAACCTGAGGACTTACACGTAAGCTTTAAATTTCCAGTTTATCAGATACCTTTGAGCAGTCCTTACCTTTGAATCTAACCTCTCTTCTTCCTCTCCTATCTTTCTTATCTTTCTCCATCTCTGAGTGAAGTTGGCTCTCTTTCTGTTCTCTCCCTGTGAAATACAGCAGCTGGGCCTTTAGCTAGCGACACACTTTGAGAAAAAACTGCACGCAAACATTTTGTGTGTTTGTCATGTTTGTTGAGCTGATACAAAAGTTGCAATTGAAATTACCTGAAATGAAAGCGCTGAATGAGGGAGGTGAAGAAGAGAGCTCCATCTTAGCCAGACCTTCTCCGAAACACATCCTGCGACCTGCAAGAGCAGTTTACACTCATTTAAATCCAATCACGTCTGTGGAAGTGTACATTTTATCAAAGTTGTCATACCTGCAGAAAAGGGCATGAAGGCATCTCTCCTGACAAATTGACCCTTTTTGTCCAGAAAATGTGAAGGGTTAAAAGTGTGTGGGCTCTCCCATTCACTCTCATCATACAGGACAGAGGTGAGAAGGGGAAACACAATAGTTCCCTGTAGGAAACCAAGAAGATTTTTCATGTAGATGTATATCTACAGAACCAGTTCAGGTTATCAGAAGTGAATCAAGATATCTATTAAAATATATTTACAGCAGCTGGCCTTTTTGATAAAGTATCCACTGAAGGTGACATGTTGGCTAGATTGGTGAGGAACAGACTCTCTGACTCTCGTCAATGACTGCATCAGTGTACAGCAGGTTTTTCTGGTCATCTACACAAACTTGTTGGCTTCTATGGGCCCAAATTGTGGTCATAAATATTTTGTACTTGTAAATCAGTTTTGTATGTGTAAAAAGAATTTGTGTGTGTGTAAAAAAGATTTGTATGTGGACTTAGCCAAAAAAATATGTGTGAAACTCTGCAAGTTACAAGTACAAATTTTGACCCTATTTTTCTTCCTTTCATCTGATTGGCCAATTTCATGTCAATCACAAATTTAACTATTACTATTAACATTACCTTGGCCTCCAGTAATGCTGTGAGGAACCTTGGAGTCATTTTTGACCAGGACATGTCTTTCAATGCACATATTACACAAATATGTAAGACTGCTTTCTTCCATTTGCGCAACATCTCTAAAGTTAGAAATATCCTGTCTCAGAGTGACGCTGAAAAACTACTTCATGCATTTATTACTTCCAGGCTGGACTACTGCAATTCGTTATTATCAGGATGTCCAAAAAACTCACTGAAAAGCCTTCAGCTAATCCAAAATGCTGCAGCAAGAGTCCTGACAGGGACTAGAAAGAGAGAGCCTATTTCTCCTGTATTGGCTTCCCTTCATTGGCTTCCTGTTAAATCCAGAATTGAATTCTGCTCCTCACATACAAGGTCTTAAATAATAAGGCCCCATCTTATCTTAATGACCTTGTAGACAGGAAGAAATGATATCACCATATCATTTCTTCCTGTTAAAAGGGAGTTTTTCCTTCCCACTGTTGCCAAAGTGCTTGCTCATAGGGGGTCATGTGATTGTTGGGTTTTTCTCTATATCTATGAAGCGCCTTGAGCCAACTTTTGTTGTGATTTGGCGCTATATAAATAAAATTGAATTGAAAATTGAATTCAATAGCCAAACCCATCTGTTCTCTGATTGGATAGTTAAATTTGTGCTTGACATGACATTGACCAATCAGATGAAAGGAAGAAAAATAGGGTCAAAATTCGTACTTGTAAATCTTTTTTACACACACACAAATTCTTTTTACACATACAAAACTGATTTACAAGTACAGAACTGATTTACAAGTACAAAATATTTATGGCCACAATTTGAGCCCATAGGCTTCCTACTACCCGGCTCAGCTCCTTGTGGACCTGCTCTGCAGAGAAAAATGAAAGAAATGCATTTGTCTGCATTAGTTTTAACAGACCTGCTAAAATGTGTAAAAACAAATTCCTAAAATTATACACAAAATATATAGTGTACATGTTTGCATATGATATGTTGAGTATTTATTTTTCACTGGCCGGTAGTAACAAAGAAAAAGCTCATAATTTTTTGCCTTATCTCTCTGATATCACATGCTAAAATATCAGTAAGCCAATAACTGAGGTCCTTGGTCTTGTTGCCCAACAGGACACTGAACTCTATTTATGTGTTATTGCCTTATATAAATATACACTATGTGTGTTGGAAAAATACAATCAGGCACGTTTCACAATAAAAACTGCATGATGCAGTAACTCATACATGCCCCACAAAGTCCACAAGAGACAGGTTCCACACAAAGTGACCAAAAAATTTACTACCACCATCTTTTTGTGTTGTCAAATTCTCCCATATAGTTACATTGACAATTCTTTAAGTATCATGAGTTACATGGACATCAGAGTACATTGACCACAACATTGCCTACTGTAGCCACACAGTTTAGCCTGTGCTTAATGCCGTAAAAACGTATTTATTTTCACAGTCATCTAAAACTATGAATTAATTGAATAACCTCAGGAATAGTTCATGTGCAGATGTTCATGTAGCAAAGATGAGGACATGAAGACATGTGCAGGCAGGACTTACATGCATTAGGTCGAAGCACCACTCAGCTGTTGCAACCTCCCATGACAGAAGCTAACAGTCATTAACTGAAAGTGTCTGAAAGCGATGTGGTGGTTTTGGAGGTTAACCATTGCATGCTATCAGCTTCTTGTTCACTAGGCTGTTTGTGTGCCCGTGGTGTCACAGAAACATATTCCTCATCACATGTCTGTTGATTCTAAACTGCTACTTTGTTGAGCACTTGACTTATATCTATTATGTAACTGTGCAGGAGAAAGAGCAAAATCAGTGGGCATTATTATTGGTTGCCAAAGGTTATTTTGTCTTTTAAAGTCAATTTCTCATGGAATTACTAAAAGAGACTTTAGTCTGTGGCTTACATGTTATCAAGTAAGCGAACACTATAACAAAGACTGATACAGTTTAAATGTCTGAACTCTGAATTAGTGTGGTCTTCATTTCTGCTTGTTGGATTGGAGTTAAAGTCATGAGAAAAACATGGTCAGGGCTCTGTAATTCAAGTAAACAGTGGCAGGGGAACTTCTGCAGACACAGGTAGGGCCCCAGCTGAAATGTGCTGATTTTAGCAATAATAGGCTGCTATTCTGTAACTGTTTAGTAACCTTTGGCCTAAATCAGAGGCTTGATGCAATCTTTCAGCAATATTGCCATGGCAACTGTAGCGTTTGACCCAATAAACATACGCTGGAGCGATTATGTTGACAGCAAAACTTTTATTTGGAGTTGTGGTTTCATTCACAGCCACTCCCGCTCTCTTTGTGCTGTCACGTCCGCCCCCCGTCCGACTGTCACTGCCAACATAAAAAGACACACAATCAATGTCAGAACCCAGCACACCTGTTGACCCCGCCCCTGCGCCGCCCCGGGAGCTCACTGTGGCTGTGTCCCATTTCAGGGTCTGCACGCTTGAAGTACGCGCACTACGCGTGCTACGTACGGTGCGTACTATAAGTACGAGAAGTGCGGAAGTGAGAGGCTTGTGAAATGGGACGGTATATGCTTCTGCTGTGTCCCATTTCAGGGTCTGCACGCTTGAAGTACGCATTTTAAGTGCGGTTACATCACCGCCACGCGACGACGGCTGTCTCAATTCGAAGTGTACTTCAAATGCATACTCCAAATGTGCCGTCGATTTCCCCAAATATCAAGCGTGGTCCGGTGCACGCTTCGTGGTCCCATATATCCCACAATTCATAGCGCGGCGGTGGGTGTGGATAATTTTGCCGCAAAATACGGCAGAAGGGAGCGGCCGACAAGTGAACTGTCAAAAGTAAGTACTGAATATGACGTCACTTATTCATGTGCGAATGTTTAATAACGAAGAACATTAAAACATTGCTGTTGGCCACATGCCGGCAAAGTTATGTGACATTAGTGATGTTTGTACTTTCAGCATTAACTTGGTTTTAAAGCCTCTACTTCTAAATATACATATAGTCGACCTTAATCTTACAGAGAATCTGATGATTTTATGGATAATTAAAGTCCGTCATATATCCACAAACACAACAAGCTGAAAGTCAGTGATATATATATATATATATATATATATATATATATATATATATATATATATATATATATATCATAATAATCTGACAATACTATAATATTGGCCATATGATATTTACATTACCATAGTGAGATGACTTTAGTCTCATGAACAACATTAACTAATTATTATTTACTAGCTAATCTTAAATGACTGTTCAGTACAGAAATGAAGCCCTTGAATCATGTTTTACAGTCCTGTGGTCTCAGCCTCAGATACTCAATTAATCAAAGTGATGTCATGACAAAAATGAATGACCAACAAAACATTTTTATCCTTCATTTATGTCAAACAAAGCTGTATGTAACGTGTCTCGCGGTTAGTATCATGGTTGCTAGGCCATGCGCGCCGAAGCATAGACCGTCCCGTTTCACAAGCCTCTCACTTCCGCACTTCTCGTACTTATAGTACGCACGTACATAGTACGCCTAGTGCGCGTACTTCAAGCGTGCAGACCCTGAAATGGGACACAGCTTTCGTCGCGCTGTTCAGGTTGCCTAGCAACCATGATACTAACCGCGAGACACGTTACATACAGCTTTGTTTGCCAGAAATGAAGGAGAAAATTGTTTTGTTGGTCATTCATTTTTGTCATGACATCACTTTGATTAGTTGAGTATCTGAGGCTGAGACCACAGGACTGTAAAACATGATTCAAGGGCTTCATTTCTGTACTGAACAGTCATTTAAGATTAGCTAGTAAATAATAATTAGTTAATGTTGTTCATGAGACTAAAGTCATCTCACTATGGTAATGTAAATATAATATGGCCAATATTATAGTATTGTCAGATTATTATGATTGATATATATATATATATATATATATATATATATATATATATATATATATATATATATATATATAAAATCTATATCACTGACTTTCAGATTGTTGTGTTTGTGGATATATGACTGACTTTAATTATCCATAAAATCATCTGATTCTCTGTAAGATTAAGGTCGACTATATGTATATTTAGAAGTAGAGGCTTTAAAACCAAGTTAATGCTGAAAGTACAAACATCACTAGTGTCACATAACTTTGCCGACATGTGGCCAACAGCAATGTTTTAATGTTCTTCATTATTAAACATTCGCACATGAATAAGTGACGTCATATTCAGTACTTACTTTTGACAGTTCACTTTTCGGCCGCTCCCTTCTGCCGTATTTTGCGGCAAAATTATCCACACCCACCGCTACGCTATGAATTGTGGGATATATGGGACCACGAAGCATGCACCGGACCACGCTTGATATTTGGGGAAATCGACGGCGCATTTGGAGTATGCATTTCAAGTACACTTCGAATTGGGACAGCCGTCGTCGCGTGGCGGTGACGTAACCGCACTTGAAATGCGTACTTCAAGCGTGCAGACCCTGAAATGGGACACAGCGCGTGTCACCCCTCCTCTGCAGCTGGCCAGAGACCACACCCACGCCACAGCAACATTTCATATGTGTCATTCAGTAGTTAAACACAGAAACTGTATGTGTTAGCATGGATTTACTTTATTTACAATACAAACATAAGCGTAGATATATTGAGACCAATAAAAAGACTGTTTTGAAAGCAGTAGTCTTTTTATTGGTCTTAATTTTTCATTAGAAAAGATTAATCAAGGAGGATATGTAGACTAAAGTAGATGTCAGTACATAGAATACCACCACTGTGCATTAGATTTACGGGTACTTCACTCTATAGACTAATGCCAATTCATAAGAAAAAACACATAGTTATCAAAAGTTTCTGGTTCTTTTTCATTGGCGTCTGACAGCACACAGCTTCTGAGGTGAAGGAGAGAGTGTGAAGCCCACAACTGGTGTCAGGTCCAGTTCATCCTCTGAAACTCCAGGAGGGGGCATGAATCGAAAGTGCTGAAGGAGAGACGTGAAGAACAGGAAGATCTCCATTCTGGCCAGACCTTCTCCGAGACACACCCTGCGCCCTGCAAGGACAGAGGTGAAAATGGTCTTAGGTATATGCAAGCATAAAATTTTTGTTTTTTTGTTTTTTTTTTAATGGCACCTGCAGAAAATGGCATGAAGGCATCTCTCCTGACAAATTTACCCTCCTGATCAAGGAAATGAGATGGGTTAAAAGTAAACGGGTTCTCCCATTCACTCTCATCATATAGGACTGAAGTGAGAAGGGGAAATACAGTAGTTCCCTGTAGCAGAAGTAAAGCATAATGTTCAAAATGTAAGTTAATATATAACAAAGAAAGAAAACTAATTTGTGTTAATTGGAATAAATGTTAGCAGCAAACCTCTTTGATAAAATATCCATGAAGGGAAACATCTCTGCTGGTTCTGTGAGGAATAGCCATGGGACCAATGTTGCTGAGTCTGTGTGACTCGTGGATAACAGCGTCAGTGTACGGCAGGTTCTTTCTGTCCTCGACACAAACTTGTTGATTTCCAACCACCCTGTTCAGCTCTTCCAGAACCTGGTCTGCATGTAAATGAAATCCAAATCAAATTTGACAACATGTAAAAAAAAATTGAGTTAATGTAAATTGAAACAAGCCTGGGGAGGAATTTCTGCACCTTGGATAAGAGGGTACTTGGCCATGTACAGCAGACACCACTGAAGTGTATTTCCTGTGGTTTCGGTTCCAGCTGCAAACAGATTCATCACACTGTAGAGCAGGTTATCATCATGATAGTGTGAATCCTTGATTCCAGACTCCTAGCACGACATATGGAGAAGAGTAAATGCCGTTAATGAACAACATTGACAGTATAGGAGTGGAGTGACCGCTGATACCTCACCTCCAGTTTTTGCCTATGAATCAGAAACGCATCAACAAAGCATCTGCACATCTCAGGGTTGAAAGTCTCTTTAAGGTTTCCTATGATCCTATTCATCGCCGCCTTGTTGTTTTCAAGATTTTTCATCAAATCCCTCCAGTCTTTAAGAAAAGGACCCAGCCACGGAACTAGGTTGTATATCTGTTAGAGTGACCAATACAAATAAATTATAGCCAGAAAACATAACTATGAAAATCATGAGCCTCATTTACTTGTTTGAACATGGGTTTCAAATTTTGACCTATTCATCCTGATGCTGATAATCTTTGAATATTTGCCTTTTTCGTTATGTTTGAAGATGTGTAATGATGCTTTTCTACACATTGTTGTGCTATTAATTGAACATGTTTGTCTTGTTAACATTTAAATGAATTCATTGGAAAAATAAGCAAAATCTTACAATTTCTAATTTCAGAAGAAATGTATATCTGTGCTGATTTTCCATGTAAGCATGAATTTATATAAGTACCTGAAGGGAAGCTAAGCCCGTCAGACGGACGGACTCATTGAGACTTTCCACCATAGCCTGGAAGACAGGATCTTTGTATTCAAACCTCTTTCCAAACATTATAGCTGATATAATGTTTGAAGCAGCATAAACAATTGTCTGCCTATTGTTGAAGGCTTTCCCTGTAATAAAAAAATAGGGATACATAATAATTAGATATAAAATATATAATGTACTGCCACACATTATAAATACCTCAGTTTAGGCTCACTTTGAGATAATGTAGCATTAATGTCATACTGGCTGTTCTGACTCAGTGTTAAGGTTACTTTGTTTTTTCTTTTTTAAACTAAACTAGGATTATTGTGAAGTTAGACATCATAAGCCAAAAATGTAAATGTATTGTTAGTTGAACAAGATAATGTTAATATCCACTCACTGACCATTTTATTGGGCACACCTGTACAACTGCTTGTCAACACAACAATCTCACTGTCATTTAAGCATGTAGACATGGTGAAGAAGACCTGCTGAGGTTCAAAATGAGCATCAGAATGAGGATGAAGGATGACGTTTTTACTCTGATTTTCCAGCAAAACTTACTCAAGGGTTTACAAAAAATTGTCAAAAAAGAGAAAATCCAGCAAACAACAGTTATCAAACTGTTAAGAGGTGGGCAATGGTAACTCACAAAGCCACGTGTTGCAAACAAGGTATGCAGAAGAGCATCTCTGAATGCACAACATGTTGAACATTGAAGCAGATGGGCTAACAGCGAGAGATGGGCACACAAGGTGTCACTCCTGTCAGATAAGAACAGGAAACTAAGGCTACAGATTGCACAGACACACCAAAATTGAGCAAGAGAAGACTGGAAAAATGTTGCCCGGGCAAATGAGTGTGGATTTGTGTCATAACCTTTGGATGGTATGGTCGGAATTTGGTGTAAACTGCATGAAAGCATGGATCCATCATGCTGGTGGTTTGTGTAGTGGCGTATTTTCATTGCACACTTTGGGACCACTACCAAATTTTCTGTTTTGTTTTTTTTTTTTTAAATTGCTACCGTTTGTCCAAGTATTGTTGATTATATCCATTAATTTACAAGAATGATATACCCGTTCGGTGGCTGCTTCCAACAGGTTAACCACGTAACAAAGCTTAGCTCATTTATAGTTTCTTGAACATCACAGTGAGTTCCCTGTACTCAAATACCCTTCACAGTCAACAGATGCAATAGAGTGCCTTTGGGATGTGGGATTTAAATCCACAATGTGAAGCTGGCAAATCTACAACAGTGATGCCGTCCCGTTAATGACCAAAATCTGTGAAATGTTTCCAGCACCTTGTTGAATCTGTGCCATGATGAGTTAAACCACTTCTGAGCCCAAAATCGTCTCTAACCCAATACGAGCATAGTGTACCTAATGAAATGGCCGTGGGTATATTTATATTCCTCTCTGCTAAGGTTACTAAGTATTTTGTTTATTGAGTCACTTGTTTAACCTATGTGATTGTGTTTGAACTTGTCAAATTGTTCAGTAGAGCTCATGTTACCTTCATGCTGCTCGAATTCTTGGATCAGATAGTGACATTCCTCAATGATTTTTCCCTCACTAATCCTCTTGCCCATTCCAAAATCTTTCAGGGTACTTAAAGCAAAGCGCCTCATTTCCTTCCACGAGTCACCATTGGAAAATAGTATTCCTGGAAGCAGATAAAACTGACTTTTTAACAAGAAGAAAATGAGAAAATAAATAAAGTCACTAACTCAAAGAGGATTTTCTTACCATGTCCTTTGTTAAAGTCATAGAAGATGGGCGTGACTTCTCTGTTTCCAAACTCTTCAGCATGGTTTACTAGAGCCTCTTTGACTGCCCTGTAACCTGCTATGACTATGACCTTCTTCAGTCCAAAGTAGACTGCAAACACTGGTCCATATGTTTTAGAAAGCTGAACAGAAATCATGTGCACATAGGTGAGACTCATAATCCGAAACAAGAATGACAAAATCAACAAAGTCACAAAACTGTAAACAAAGAGTTTCTCACATCAAAGAGAGATTTGTCGAGCCTCTTGAGATCGACCTGCAGCAGGTTACCGAGCAGAAGAAAAGGTCTGGGTCCTGGAGGCTCTCTCCTTTCTTTAGAGCTGAAGCTGGATAAAAGAATCTGAATGATCAACAGGCCAATGATGACCCCCAAAAGCAAAACTGAAGTGGAGGACTTAAAAAGCTCTTCAAACATGATCCTGGAAGCTTCCTTTTCTGCTTTTGAGAAACAAACACTTTCACAAGTGTTCTAACACTGAGTGTAAAGCACTCCCCACTGAAACGCCTGGCAGCAAGTCGGCATGTCACTAACTCAGGTGACGTTACAGAATAGACCAGGGGTCAGCAACCTGCGCATGCGGCTCTTTTGTCCTTATACTGCGGCTCCGGGTGGTTTGGGAAAATAAATTAGAAGTATTTAGCTGAAGTGTATTTTATTTGTGTTTAGTTCTTTTTTAAACTTGTAGTTCTAAATTGGAAGATTATTGTGATTTTGAAATATAAAAATAAAATTATATTATATTATTTTTTCACCGCTCAAAATAAGCGTCACACTCGCGGAAGCCGGTATACCCGCCGAAACGCCGTGCATTTATCGAGACTTTCGACCCCAGGTAGGCCAGTTATGGATTTTCGGATCCACATTATGTCAGCAGCTCCACCATGAACTATGTTAAAACAAACACCGCTCACGCCTCACAGATGACAGCTTAAAGTCCTGCGTAAAGATGAAAGCCCCGATTTGCAGATGCTGTGCGCAGAGGTTCGGGACCATAAGTCTTATTGTAAACATATCACGGCAGACCCGACGATGTTTGCATGAACACGCTTTTCAGCATCTCTTTACTGACCACTTTTCACACACGGTTGCTGTACGCATACAGCCGGCTGTAGCTTTTCAGCTCACAGCCTGACAACACAACAGCAGAGAGAGCATAGACTTTAAGGTGGCGAGGCGTGATTGCGGGTGCAGCTCAGGTGCGTCCGCCTCCCCTGCAGCGGCGCTGCAGACCACGCCCCGCCACACACATTAACCAGGTAAAATACATATTTAGGCAGAATTTTGCAAATATCTATTTTTCCTTTATTAGCAGCATAGTGCTTTTTTCCAATTACTTTTTAAAAGTCAGGTAAAGGCTCCAAAAGCCCAAAGGCGATATAAGGGTGGCGGCTCACAACAGTTTTTGTTTACTGGATCATTTTAGTTCAGCTGGGTGTTTTTCCTTTTGTTATAGTTCTTTAAGAGTTCAAAATGTGTTAATTACATAAATAAAATGTAATTTTCTCTGTAGCACTTCATGGATTTCATAAGCAACACACCTTAGTTGCTCTGTGGATTCTTTTAAGAAGCAGTTAAAAACTTTTCTGTTCAAACAAGCCTTTTGTTGATCTACGTATTTTATATTCTTTACATTATTTACATTTGATCGTTTACATTGTGTATAATGTCTATTGATTGTATTGTTTATTTTAATCTTTGTGTACAGCGCTTTGTGACTGCCTCTCTGTGAAAAGCGCTTAATAAATAAACTTTACTTACTTACTTTAGTTGTTCACACAAAGCATAAAGGTAAAAAAAAAAAAAACCCAATATATACAGTGTTATCTTCATTTTAGATTTCAAAAAGTATTTGCGGCTCCCAGTGTTTTCTTTTGCGTGGAAATAGGGTCCAAGTGGCTCTTTGGGTGTTAAAGGTTGCAGACCACTGCTCTAGCAGATCATTACATGAAGGAAACTTTTAAATACAAGCACGCTCATGCTCACAGGTGTACACACGGGTGCTCACATACACAAACTACACCCTTTTTGGCGCCTACCTCAAAGCACACTGTGCGCTGTCGATATTACGTGCTGCACAATAATATTCAATATTTAGTATTTACTGTTATATTCACATAGATCATCACGATGATGTTGTTTATTATATTGTGCTGGATTTTTGCTTGTTTTCTCTTTTTTCTTTCTCAACAGGTGATCCAGGTGATTGATATATGTATTTTTTGTTTGCTTATTTTGTTGGTTTTTGTTTTTTGCCCTTTATCCCCATCCCTCTTCCCCGCTGTTTTTCTTTCCCTCTTTCTTTCTCCCCTTTCTTTTCCCCAGTCAAATCTGTCCCGTATTTAGCAAGTGAAAATAAAATAAAATAAACAATAAAAGCAAAGGTGAATCAAAAAGACCAATAGGGCAAGGCAGGGATGGTCCATTTGGTAAAGTAAATCTGTTGGGCATCTTTCTTTGCCTTTAGACAATAATTCTGATGGCAAAAGAACCAAACCGGAGAGGCGGGGGAAAAAGGAGAGCGAGATTTTATTGTCAAGTAGTGAAACTGCAGCAGTTAACCTGTTCGATAAAGTTTCCCTGGAAACTCAAATCTTGGCTGGTTTAATAAGGAAAGAGAGCTAGCCAGCCACTGTGCTCATTACAGACAGACGAAGGAAAGTTCAGTTTCTTCTTTTCCAGACCAAAATAATACATCAATCTGAAAATTGTTGTTAGAAACAAAAATGAGGTAAAAACAAAATCTGGTAATTCTTTGTTTTTACATTCATCGGGTCCCAATATGCCCAAATATCAAAGAGAAATTAAAAATGCATGCGATGGAAGAGTTCGGGTCTTAGGAGAAGCCCTGCTTAAGCCCTCGCTCACTGGCGACTGACAGCACACAGCATATGAGATGAAGGAGGGGTGGTGAATCCCACAGCTGGTGTGAGATCCAGTTCATCCTCTGTAATTCCAGGTGGAGGAGTGAAGCAAAAGCGCTGAACGAGGGAGGTGAAGAAGAGGAAGAGCTCCATCTTAGCCAGACCTTCTCTGAGACACATCCTGCGACCTGCAAATGCAAAGAGTTTACGCTTATTTAAACGAGTCATGTCTGTGCAAGTCCTGACAAATTTACCTTCCTTATCCAGGAAATGAGAGGGGTTAAAACTGTGTGGCCTCTCCCATTCACTCTCATCTTACGGAAGTAAGAAGGGGAAATACAATAGTTCCCTGTAGGCAAAAGAGCACATTTAACATAGATGCGCGATTCAAGTTATCAGAGGTGAATCAAAATATCTATTAAAGGGTATTTTTTTTGGATGAGCAGTTGACCTTTTTGATAAAGTATCCCTGGAAGGTGACATCTCGGCTAGTTTGGTGAGGAAGACATACAGGTAGAATATTAGCCAGTCTCTGGCTCTCGTGAATGACTGCATCAGTGTACGGCAGGTTTTTCCTATCATCAACACTGACTTTTCGGCTTCCTACTACATGTCTCAGCTCCTCATGGACCTGCTCTGTAGACACAAAATAAATAGATAGGTTTTGTCTGCATTCATTTTACCACATATTATCAATGATCACTTTATATTATAACACAAAACCCTTACAATATTACAGAGCAAAACCCAAAGATCAGACCATCCACTATGAACAAGTTATTGGTGGTAGTGGGGAGAAAGAACTCCCTTTTAACAGGAAGAGGTCTCTAGGAGACACAAGCTCAGAGTGGGACAGTCAAACTCTCCATCATGAGTTCAGGAGCAGACTGCCGTATTACAGTGGCTTGCAAAAGTATTCGGCCCCCTTGAACTTTTCCACATTTTGTCACATTACAGCCACAAACATGAATCGATTTTATTGGAATTTCACATGAAAGACAATGCAAAGTGGTGTACACGTGAGAAGTGGAACGAAAATCATACATGATTCCAAACATTTTTTACAAATAAATAGTGGGGTGTGTACAAAGATTTCTAACTCATATTTCCTGTGGAAACCCTTCAGCTCTGGAAGTTTGGAATCACCTCCCTTGTTGGACTTTGTAAATAAGAGACTCTTGAATTGTGACTAGCTAAAAGACTTTGTAAATAGCACAATTCACCGTCACTGTAAATGAAATCACTTAACTTGCACAAGTTCTGCGTTTGAGTCTGGCCCAACACATTATGATAGTCCCAATATAGAAAAACCAGGTGTTTTTTTTCCCCCACTAAGAAGAATTTAAATTTAAAATCAGGATCTGTAAAGGCTGAAAAAGACTCAAGAGCTGTATCTTTGTCAAAGCAGGCTCCAATAAACATTTACTGAAAGTTTAACAAAAGATTTCATATCAGAAATGTATTATCTTTTTACAACTTCTTAACTGAAGAGTTTATACTATAAGGTAAATGCATAGAACAAAGACTGAAGAAACTGAAATACTGCCAGAGGAACGGAAATCAGTGGATACTTACTGCTAACCCCAGCTCCTTTTTCCTCTCATTGCCAGATTGTTGACTTCTCAGTGAAGTAGTATTGCTCAGGCCACTTAGGTTTTCCAGGTAAGTAAACTAAAAGACTATCAACCCTATCCATCATCCTGCACTGGAGAGATCAACTCCCAGTGCAAGAGCCTGCTCATTCTTAAGGGCACCTGCCTGTTCCACTCTCACACTGTGCGAAGCTTAAGTTTTAGCTTTAGGAAACCCTAACCCTCCACCTACTGGAAAGGAAATGAAGTTCTAGAAAATTAACCATAGTTTTTGAGTCGTGTGTTTGGTCCTGTTGTTGAGTTCCTTGTTGTACTTACCTGAGCTGAACATTAAACTTTAACCAACACTATCCTGCCATTAAGTCTGTAGTATGGAAACCATAAGACAAAGAGCTGTGGCTAAACCAAAACTCCTGTATGCATGAAATACCTTGATGAAAGGTATTTTTTTTTTTGCCTTTGTCGACATCTATCTTGAAACTATTCAGTTTTCTAATGGCTGAGGGGCTTTATGAAAACAGAAATGAAATTTCTGGAGGAGAGTTCTACCTCCTTACCCTGTATGTGTGGATATTTAGCCATTAACAGCAAACCCCATCTCAGTGTGGCTGCTGTGGTGTCAGTACCAGCAACAAACAGGTCAATCACTGTGAATATGAAGTTCTCCTCACTGTAGTGAGAATCGTCAATACCAAATTCCTAAAAAAATGAAAAAGAAAAGGTATAATAACAAAACTGAAACACTGTTTTGAACACTGAGCCACTTTTTAAAATGTTAGAAAAGACAAAACATGCTGTCTTACTTCCTCTTTCTGCTTCCAAATCAAAAAACAGTCCACAAACCCTTGGCACATGTCAGGGTCCAGTGTCTCTTTCAGGTCCGTAATTAAATACTTTACATCTCTGATGGTCGTCTCAACATTTTTTAACACCACCTGATGGTTTTTAATCCATCTGAACAGCCGGGGAAACATGTTATAAAGCTGTAAAATTAAACAGTAACAAAGTAAAGATTCAAGTAATGCTTTCATTTTTACAAAAGCACCATCGTCATGCATTGTTTTACGTATACATTTGGTATTTTCCGTATCTTTGTGACCACTTTATGCTTTCAATCACTATTTTATATTTTGCCTTCCCATCATGACATGTGAATATTTTTGTTTGGCTCAATGGACAACAGTAAAACACTCCAAATATATTTCACCAAAAGTATAAATTTGTTAACTGATATACAGACAGAGTCTGATTCAACATAAAATCAGATGTTTACCATTCAGTTTATGCCACACAGGTAACAATAGTCACTTAATATTTTATGTCATTCTTTTTTTTTTTAAAAAAGAGAGTAAAAAAAAAGGGGGAGGTGAAAAAGCAAACCTGGACTGATGGAGAACCTGTGACACACGTGGCATGATTGGCTCGCTTCACCATTTTTATGAATATCGGGTCATTGTAGTCAAATCTGCATCCGTACACAACGGAGAAGATAATATTGGCTGTTGCATAATTTATTGGAAGTGCTGTATCAAATGGTTCTCCTGTAACCCAACATGTGGACAAGATTAAGACATTAATAATTAATTCTAATAGCATTAAAACAAACCTCAGCAAAATTAAATTGGTCTTTGTTTTAACACTGCGTATACATGCTATCTCCATACCTTTATGCTCTTCGATCACTTGAATGAGATAGCTACACTCTGCCAAGATTTTATGAGAAAGTCTTTTGCCAAACTCAAAGTCTTTGAGGGTGGTGAGGGCAAAATATCTCAGCTCTTTCCATGATTCTCCATTTGCAAACAGAATCCCTACAAGACATAAAATTTTACAACAGAGGGTCAGTTAATTACAGTTTACAAGCAGTGTTGGGTTTAACATATTAATTTGTTGCTCTGTGACCCTTTACATCCTGATACAACCCTCCCAGGGATGCGTGTTCCACTTGGTTTCAGAGTGGGAATCTTTCCCTGCCCGTTAGGTGAACATGTTAACTTTGAAACAGGTTGCAAAGTAACGCGTTACTGTAATCTCATGAGATTTTTCAGTAACGTACTAAAACGTGTTATCCTACAAAATTCAGTAATTACATTACAATTACAATTATGTCTTTACTTGCATTATAACACCTTTTTAGTTATCTGCAGGACAATAGACAAATAGAAAGAACAAGATATCAAACTTGCTTTTTACACGCTATAAACTGATTTCCGTTTGTGTTCAAGAGGAGGAAAGACAGCATGCTAACATAAAGCTATCCAAGTCAAGTCTCGTGGCTTTATTGTCATTCCAACCATATGATGTGGTACAGTACAAAGTGAAACGTTCCTCCAAGATCAAGGTGCGACATGACTTAGACAATCAACACAGGACTACATAAATTGCAATGTCCAAAATTGCAAAAATAGCCAAAAACAAAACAAAGACAGTGCAACACCAGACAGAACAGAACGATACAGTCAGTAGACAGTACAGACACACCTGTGCAATAGAAATGTGCAAAAGACTGAACATCCAAAAATCTAAAGTCATATCATAGCTGTCCAGTAACCCCAGTCCAGCTGCCAGAGTCCGAAGTTCAACAGATTACAGAGTCAGTGGTCAGCAATCAGGCTTGCAGCACTGAAGCCTCCTTATCTACTTGTTGATGTCTCAGTAGTAGTAGTAGTAACCGTAATTATGTGATTGTTGTGTTTCATGTCATTTTGCAGAGTAACGGGAAGGTAATGTAACAAGTAGTGTAATTAATTCGTTTATATAGCAGGAAATTAAGTGGCATACTGCAAAAGTAATAAGTAATGTGTAAATCATTATATTTTTTGAGTAGTGACTCTGATGGACCTGCAGATAACAGAGACATTCAGCCCTGTTTCTACCAGTTGAGAAGCTGTGTAAAATATACATAAAATAAAACTCATTTTTAATGTATTGGCAGCGATGTGTTTCAGTATGTATTTCTCATTCTCCGCAGTATGTTGTAATGCATGACAGCACTAAGCTATAGTGCAAATGGTGGCATAGACTCTGTTTTGCATTGCTTGTTATTTTATATGGGTATGTGTTATATTAAATATATTTCAGTTCTTTCTGAGTTACCTGGCCTCCGCACCAGTCTTTCCTGGTTTGGCTGAAAGAGGAGGCTGAGGGTGGAGCTGGTTTAAATGCAGAAGCCAATAAAACGGACTGGACCATCTATTGCGATCATGTAGGGGGAATGGGCTTCTTCTTAAATGTGGGTTAGCTGTTATCTCTCTAGTTTTCACCTTTGGGGTATATAATGATTTATTCATTTGCTATATAACTGGAGCTTTTTCTCGTTGGGGCAGGTCAGTTTGTTGAGTTATGTTTTGTTAAGTGACTTTTGAGTAGAGTGTTGTTAGGTTAACCTCTTTTATGGGCCGACTTGGTTCTAAAAAAAAAAGTTTGTTTTTGTCGTTTTAAATTTTTTGTAATCATCTTGTCCTTTTGGGGGTATAATGAAACCTATTTTTTTGAAGATTACATTTGTGCCTGTGTGTTCCTAGATGCTTAGTTCATGATAGTGAGTGACAGGTCTGAAATGCAGACAAGTCAGTGTAAACTCTGTGACCGGTAGAAAAGAGCATGTTTAACAGACCTGGATATCTTTTTTCTTTGTTCATGGGTAAATTTACTTTAACATCAGCAATCAGGTAAGAGGTCAGATGACTGTAGTTATCAACTCAAAAAGTCAGTCCAAGGTTTTCCAATCATGTGGTAATACCTTCAAACATGGATAAGTCTGCAGGCAGCAGATAATGTGATGTGTGCTATTGTGCTGAAGTTTCTTCACAAAGAAACATCACCCTAGTTGAAAGATTTCAAACATAACTCAGTAGGTCTTTATTTGTTTTTTGTTTTTTTATTTCAGAGTCATTTTATCACTTTTGATCTGGCGTTTCCATATGTGTCATTGGTGAAATGTTATTATAAGCCAACTATCAACTGAACTCAAAGTTCAACACAATGTTGTCACAAACAGCAGAACTTAACTCACAGCAGACATCAAGAACAAAGGAATATGCACCACTAAACCTTTAAAATATTATTTAGTAATATTAGTTTTCTGACTGAAAGGAAACCTGGACTTCATGATATTGGTCAACTCACAAAACATGAGGAAACATGCTGTTAATTGTGTAGCCTGTTTCTATCATGTTTTCTTATATCTCTAGTGATCACAAATAACAAAACCTGGATGATTTGTGAACATGAAATTAAACTTAATAAACCACAATATAAAAGAATCATACCATGACCTTGGTTTACATCATTAAGTATCGGGGAGATGTTGCGCTCTCCAAACTCCTCTGCATAGTTGACCAGTGCCTCTCTGACTGTCTCATATCCAGCCAGGACCACGACTTTGTTGGTTCCAAAGTAAAGAGTAAATACAGAGCCATATTCCTTTGAAAGCTGGAAGAATCATTAAAAAAAAAAAAAATAGCATGTTACGTTCCCCTAACATTTAACAGGAGACACTGCTAGGGCCATAACATAGCATTAGGTATTGTAATATGTTTAAACTGGCTTCTTTTAATTCAGATCTTGAGAAGAGTTACCTTACCTCACACAGAGTTTTGTGGGGTCTCTTGAGATCTAATTGCAACAGGTTACCAAGCAGGGGCAGAGGTCTCGGTCCTGGGGGTTCATTTCTTTTTTCCTTAGAGATGAAAATGATAGAAACAAGATAAAGTACAAGCAGGAGAACAACGGCTCCCAGCATTGTGGTGGGACTGAACAAAATGAAAAAGATAAAATCCCCAAAATGTTCCATTTGCTCTGATGTTGATGGTTCTCCTCTGTGCTGTCCTTGCAGGTAACACACTTTGCTTTGTCCCAGACTGCAGGGGCAGGAGGCTTTCTTTGTCATATATCTTTACAATCTCCTAGATTTTGACTGCCTTTGCAAAAATTAAACACTGCATGGCTTTTTCCAGTGGCTGATAAAAAGACCAAGAAGGGTATCTCTCAGACACTCTGATGTCAATAAACTTGTGCACACTCAGTGTAAACTATGAATACTGAAACACAAAGTGTGAAGGAATATGTATCCCCTGCAACTTTTAAAGGGAAAGACTAATCTTCTCAAAAGTCATCCAGGTTAGGTTCTTCCACCTCTTCTTTGTGCTTCCAAGAATGGGATCACGATTTCTTCACAACGCCTTACTTATTTTAACCTTACTGTCACCATTGCACCTTAGTATGAAAAAGAAACTTTTTTTCTTTGTGGGTGTGTTTGGGTGAAAATGGGAAGGAGTTATAGTGCTTCTGGTTGGAGTTTCCATTACAGAGTGCAACATTTTGGGAGGTAAGTATTTAAATGAATGCTGAAAGAGCACAGCTTACATTGTGCCTGATGTGGCTGTGATAAATGCTGTTATGAATTTTTAATTCAATTCAATTCAAGTTCTTGATGTTACAAAGAAAACAGAAGAAAATCCCAACAGTCTTGCTCCCTATGAGCAAGTGCTTTGGCAACAGTGGGAAGGAAAAACCTGCTTTTAACAGAAAGAACACTCCAGCAGAACTAGGCTGCCACTGCCAGTTGGGGTGAGGGGAGGAAGACAGGACAAAGACACACTGTAGAATTGAACCAGAGATTAATAATAACTAACAATTAAATGCAGAGAGGTGTAAAGACACATAGTGAGTGCATCATGGGACTCCCCAAGTGTCGACCTATTGCAGTATAACTAAGGGAGGATTAAGGGTCACCAGTCCAAACGATATGCTTTATCAGTAGATTTAAGCCCAATCTTAAAAGTAGAAAGGGTGTCTGCCTCCATTCAAACTGGATGCTGGTTCTAAAAGTAGCCTGAAAGCTGAAGGCTCTGCCTCCCATCCTATTTTTAAATACTGCAGGAACAACAAGTAAGCCCAAAGGAAGCGCCAAAGCCTTGACTCTGTTCTTCAATTCTTCACTGAGTCCTCAAACTGGATATTTAGATAAATAACTGTAAATGTTCTCATACATCCATCTTTTATACAAAGATCTTTTAAAGAGGTGATAAACCAGTTGTTGTTTTTTAAATAAGCAGATATTCTCTGCATGAGTCCTCAACCTTGAAAACCAAAAGTAATGTAAATAAAAGGTTAAAAGACTGTAGATTAATATGTTTAAGGATATTACCTGGATATTAACTACTAAACATAGACACAACATAGGTAAATTTAAAAAAAGAAATTAAAAGGTTGCACCAATGGAAAAGATAACGCTGTTAATAAATTATTGACTAAAAACAAAAACAAAACAAAACAAATTAAAACGGTTGACCCTAAATCTGACCCTTAATGGCTTGGACTGTGAGTGTTCATTATAGAGCTCAGTTTCCTCCAAAGGTTTGTTGCACTAAAGATTTAAATATTGAATAAATTAGAGTACAATGTAAGAATACCTATCTAAACCTGATCCAACATGCTGTATTTTTACATGCCATTTGTAGTATCTTCACTGTTTTGGTAAAAGTGTGTCTTCTTTATGTTCATGATGTGTTTCACTGCATGCAAAAAGCAAACTGAAATGCTAAAGACTTTAGTTTATTGCCATTTTAGATCCGTTATTGAAAATGCACATTTCCAAATTTATCTGCAGAAAACAAAATTTGTCTCAATTTTTCTGCAATTGAAAGAATAAACCTCTAACAAATCACACTCTAAAAATAACAGTCAGAGACAAAAACAGTGACATGATGCACAAATACAATGTATCGTGTTGATCAATTAGTAAAAGCACACATTAGAACAAAATTCTGGTTGGTGATCCCAAATTTGAATGACAGAACTCATTGTGTGTATTAAAATTTTATTTTACTTATTAGAAGTGGCTGAAATAAAGGGTTCCTTTGTAGAGGTGTCAAAAGTACAGAATTCTGTGCTTAAGTAGCAGTAAAAACAATTCTGCTAAAGAAAATACTCCAGTAAAAGTAAAACTACTGATTCAACTTCTTTACTCAAGTAAAAGTAAAAAAGTACAGGCTCTGAAATGTACTGATGAAAGAAAGTAAAAATAGCTCTTTGGAGAATGTTTTCACACAGGAGAATGTTTGGAGATGATCACACAAGAATGAACAATATTAAAGAAGTTTTCAGTTTTCAGTTTTATTTGTCATATGCAAGTTAGCACAGGGTCAACATCGCAATGAAATGTATTTGACGAGCAGAAGACAGTCACTCAGCAGAATGCTACAGTAGAAAAAAATAAAATAAAATAAAATAATAAAAAATAAATAGAAAAATAGTAAAGAGCAAAATATTAATAGGATGTAGTAAAAGAAAAAAGAGATTTACAGCTAACTGACTAAATATATATATATATATATATATATATATATATATATATATATATATATATATATATATATACATATATATGTACACACTAGTGATTAAATAAAGAAAATCTTAAATAGGAATGTGGCGGGGGGGGGGGGGCAGATGGGATATTGCACAGGAATGAGCAGCAGTACAAACTGAACAGTACAAAAGTTTTTATTTTTTGTGGCAGTTGTTGCAGTATTTTAAAAAAAATATATAAATATCAATGAAGTGGAGTGACCAGTGCAGATTGTACAGAGTACTTGTGAAGCTGCAGGGTAGCTTCTGAGTGCGTCCTGTGGAGTGTGTGTGTGTGTTTAAATGTTGTGGTTGAGGTGTCGTATGGCTTGATGGTAGAAACTGTTTTTAAGTCTTGTAGTCCGAGCAGACAGACTCCTGTAACGTCTGCCAGATGGTAACAAGGAGAATAGCTGATGTGCTGGGTTGATCTGGTCCTTGATGATGCTGTGTGCTTTACGGAGGCATCGCTGAAGATAAATGTCCTGAATGGCAGGAAGCCTCATGCCAGTGATGTGCTCTGCTACCTTCACCACCCTCTATAGTGATTTACGGCTGCTGGCAGAGCAGCTTCCGTACCAAACTGTAATGCAGCTCGTCAGCAAGCTCTCGATTGCACACCTGTAGAAATTTGAGGTGATGTTGGCGTTCATGCCAAACTTCCTCAGCCTCCTCAGGAAGTAAATCCGCTGGCGAGCTTTCCTGATAGCAGTGTCTGTGTGAAGGGTCCAGGAGAAGTCCTCGGTGATGTTGACTCCAGGGAATTTGAAGCTGCTGGCCCTTTCGACCTTGACACCGTTGATGTGGATGGGCTGGTGTTCCCTGACTGGTCGTTTCCGGTAGTCCACTATCATTTCTCTAGTTTTGCTGATGTTGAGAGTCAGGTTATTTTCCCGACACCACTCGTAGTGGTTTGATATAAATAAATTATCATTGAATCTAGATAAAACCAAATGTATGTTATCTGGAAACCAAAACATCAAAGTAGAAATATGGGTTGGTAATGTATACTTAGAAATAGTAAATGAAATAAAATTTCTTGGTGTAATCATTGACCACAAGGTCTGTTGAAAACCACACATTATTTATGTTCGGGGGAAATTGGCACGGGGGGCATTGCCATCCTGGAGAAAGCAAAGCAAATATTGGATCAGAAAGTACTGCACATATTATACTGTGCTTTACTACTGCCATATGTGAGCTACTGTGTAGAGATCTGGGGAAACACATACAAAAGTAATACACAAACAATAACTATAATACCGAAAAGGTCCATTAGATTAATAAATAATGTGGGGTACAGGAACCATACAAATGCACCCTTTGTCCAAATGCAATCTATTAAATTCTAACACTTGGTGAAGATTAAAACAGCACAAAGAATATTTAAAGTAAGAAATAAAATACTTCCAAAAGAAATTGTTTATAGAAAGAGAAGATGGGTATAACTTAAGAGGGAAATGGAATTTAAAAATACAAAGTGCTGGAACAACTTTAAAAAGTATGTCTATCTCAATAGCAGGATTTAAATTATGGAACAGTCTAACAGAAGAAATAAAAGGAAGTAACAACATAAACCAGTTTAAAATAAAATATAAAAACCTAATTTAAAAAATTATAAGAATGAAGAAAACGGGGTTAACCCAGGACGGTAATGTTGTTGGTAATGGTGGGTTTTTTGTTTGTTTATTTGTTTGTTCATTTGTTTGTTTCATAAATTGTCAGTGTGTAAATTTACACATTCTGTCTTTATTTATATGAAAGAAACTAAACTGTTTTGAGACCTGTTTATTTCTTGGTTTTTTGTGTGTATGTTTGCTTGTTTGTTTTGCTTTGCTTTACTTCTGCTTCATATGTTGTTTGTTTAATTTAAGACTCAAAGAAAATAAGTATACACTTCTGCCTACTCCTTTTCAAACAAAAAATTGAATAAATTTTTGTAATGATTGTGTACAAGTTTGAAATAAATAATGAACTGAACTGAAAAGTAAATGTTTCCATTTCTGTCCAAAGCTGAATGAACCTTGTGCTATGTTAACATAATGACAAAATAATATCAGTAGATGGGAAACTTTAGTCTAACATTTTTTAATCCAATTAAAGAAAAATATTTTCTGTTACCTACATTGTTTCTCTAAACAGGAAAATGTGTTCAGTCAAGGGTTAACGTGGGATTCAGTAGGTGGGAGAACCCTAAAATCGGTTGTAATGGTTTAGTGTGGGGAAAAGAATCATAACTCACAATGTCTTCTTTTGAGAGCTTCAGTAGATTTTCTTAATGTACAGGCTATGATCAGCTGACCTGCTGCTCTTTGTGGATGTACACAACTGGATTCAACCATCCTCTACAGTGCACTGTTTATCCTGGCTTTTATCCAGATAGTATTAGGTTGATATGAAGGTGGAATTTGATCAATGGATTTCAGCATTATCAGCTAAAATTCAGATGACTCCCTGCTACACTTGATGTAGCCCAACTCTCCGCATGAAACCACAGCCACTGTGCACCAGTCACACACTGTTCTTAAAGAGCAGTGTGTTCTTCACTTTTCACAGTACAACAAACTAACCTGTTTATCCTGCACTAACCTGCAGCAAGGTTTTCATGTAACCTTTAGATAATAAAGTTAGTCTACCTCAGTTTGTTTCACAGCGTGTTTCACAACATGAAAAAGCATAATGTCACATGTACAAAAACAACATCTGATTCAAAAACCTGAGGTCTTACACGTAAGCTTTAAATTTCCAGTTTATCAGATACCTTTGAGCAGTCCTTACCTTTGAATCTAACCTCTCTTCTTCCTCTCCTATCTTTCTTATCTTTCTCCATCTCTGAGTGAAGTTAGCTCTCTTTCTGTTCTCTCCCTGTGAAATACAGCAGCTGGACCTTTAGCTAGCGACACACTTTGAGAAAAAACTGCACGCAAACACTTTGTGTGTTTGTCATGTTTGTTGAGCTGATAGAAAAGTGCAATTGAAATTACCTGAAACGAAAGCGCTGAATGAGGGAGGTAAAGAAGAGGAAGAGCTCCATCTTAGCCAGACCTTCTCCGAGACACATCCTGCGACCTGCAAGAGCAGTTTACACTCATTTAAATCCAATCACGTCTGTGGAAGTGTACATTTTATCAAAGTTGTCATACCTGCAGAAAAGGGCATGAAGGCATCTCTCCTGACAAATTGACCCTTTTTGTCCAGAAAATGTGAAGGGTTAAAAGTGTGTGGGCTCTTCCATTCACTCTCATCATACAGGACAGAGGTGAGAAGGGGAAACACAATAGTTCCCTGTAGGAAACCAAGAAGATTTTTCATGTAGATGTATATCTACAGAACCAGTTCAGGTTATCAGAAGTGAATCAAGATATCTATTAAAATATATTTAGGTACAGCAGCTGGCCTTTTTGATAAAGTATCCACTGAAGGTGACATGTTGGCTAGATTGGTGAGGAACAGACTCTCTGACTCTCGTCAATGACTGCATCAGTGTACAGCAGGTTTTTCCGGTCATCTACACAAACTTGTTGGCATCTATGGGCCCAAATTGTGGTCATAAATATTTTGTACTTGTAAATCAGTTTTGTATGTGTAAAAATAATTTGTGTGCGCGTAAAAAAGATTTGTATGTGGACTTAGCCAAAAAAATATGTGTGAAACTCATAGTTACAAGTACAAATTTTGACCCTATTTTTTTTCCTTTCATCTGATTGGCCAATTTCATGTCAATCACAAATTTAACTATTACTATTAACATTACCTTGGCCTCCAGTAATGCTGTGAGGAACCTTGGAGTCATTTTTGACCAGGACCTTCAATGCACATATTGAACAAATATGTAAGACTGCTTTCTTCCATTTGCGCAACATCTCTAAAGTTAGAAATATCCTGTCTCAGAGTGACGCTGAAAAACTACTTCATGCATTTATTACTTCCAGGCTGGACTACTGCAATTCGTTATTATCAGGATGTCCAAAAAACTCACTGAAAAGCCTTCAGCTAATCCAAAATGCTGCAGCAAGAGTCCTGACAGGGACTAGAAAGAGAGAGCATATTTCTCCTGTATTGGCTTCCCTTCATTGGCTTCCTGTTAAATCCAGAATTGAATTCAGAATCCTGCTCCTCACATACAAGGTCTTAAATAATAAGGCCCCATCTTATCTTAATGACCTTGTAGACAGGAAGAAATGATATCACCATATCATTTCTTCCTGTTAAAAGGAAGTTTTTCCTTCCCACTGTTGCCAAAGTGCTTGCTCATAGGGGGTCATGTGATTGTTGGGTTTTTCTCTATATCTATGAAGCGCCTTGAGGCAACTTTTGTTGTGATTTGGCGCTATATAAATAAAATTGAATTGAAAATTGAATTCAATAGCCAAACCCATCTGTTCTCTGATTGGATAGTTAAATTTGTGATTGACATGACATTGACCAATCAGATGATTTTTACACACACACAAATTCTTTTTACACATACAAAACTGATTTACAAGTACAGAACTGATTTACAAGTACAAAATATTTATGGCCACAATTTGAGCCCATAGGCTTCCTACTACCCGGCTCAGCTCCTCGTGAACCTGCTCTGCAGAGAAAAATGAAAGAAATGCATTTGTCTGCATTAGTTTTAACAGACCTGCTAAAATGTGTAAAAACAAATTCCTAAAATTATACACAAAATATATAGTGTACATGTTTGCATATGATATGTTGAGTATTTATTTTTCACTGGCCGGTAGTAACAAAGAAAAAGCTCATAATTTTTTGCCTTATCTCTCTGATATCACATGCTAAAATGTCACTAAGCCAATAACTGAGGTCCTTGGTCTTGTTGCCCAACAGGCAACACTGAACTCTATTTATGTGTTATTGCCTTATATAAATATACACTATGTGTGTTGGAAACATACGATCAGGTACGTTTCACAATAAAAACTGCATGATGCAGTAACTCATACATGCCCCACAAAGTCCACAAGAGACAGGTTCCACACAAAGTGACCAAAAAACTTACTACCACCATCTTTTTGTGTTGTCAAATTCTCCCATATAGTTACATTGACAATTCTTTGAGTATCATGAGTTACATGGACATCAGAGTACATTGACCACAACATTGCCTACTGTAGCCACACAGTTTAGCCTGTGCTTAATGCCTTTAAATACCATGAACGTATTTATTTTCACAGTCATCTAAAACTATGAATTAATTGGATAACCTCAGGAATAGTTCATGTGCAGATGTTCATGTAGCAAAGATGAGGACATGAAGACATGTGCAGGCAGGACTTACATGCATTAGGTCGAAGCACCACTCAGCTGTTGCAACCTCCCATGACAGAAGCTAACAGTCATTAACTGAAAGTGTCTGAAAGCGATGTGGTGGTTTTGGAGGTTAACCATTGCATGCTATCAGCTTCTTGTTCACTAGGCTGTTTGTGTGCCCGTGGTGTCACAGAAACATATTCCTCATCACATTTCTGTTGATTCTAAACTGCTACTTTGTTGAGCACCAGGCTTATATCTATTATGTAACTGTGCAGGAGAAAGAGCAAAATCAGTGGGCATTATTATTGGTTGCCAAAGGTTATTTTGTCTTTTAAATTCAATTTCTCATGGAATTACTAAAAGAGACTTTAGTTTGTGGCTTACATGTTATGTTATTAAGTAAGTGAACACTATAACAAAGACTGATACAGTTTAAATGTCTGAACTCTGAATTAGTGTGGTCTTCATTTCTGCTTGTTGGATTGGAGTTAAAGTCATGAGAAAAACAAAAAATACGTGTCATTTAGTAGTTAAACACAGAAACTGTGTGTTAGCATGGATTTACTTTATTTACAATACAAACATAAGCGTAGATATATTGAGACCAATAAAAAGACTGTTTTGAAAGCAGTAGTCTTTTTATTGGTCTTAATTTTTCATTAAAAAAAGATTAGTCTACATATCCTCGTTCATTAAAGTAGATGTCAGTACATAGAATACCATCACTGTGTATTAGATTTACAGGTACTTCACTCTATAGACTAATGCCAATTCATAAGAAAAAACACATAGTTATCAAAAGTTTCTGGTTCTTTTTCATTGGCGTCTGACAGCACACAGCTTCTGAGGTGAAGGAGAGAGTGTGAAGCCCACAACTGGTGTCAGGTCCAGTTCATCCTCTGAAACTCCAGGAGGGGGCGTGAATCGAAAGTGCTGAAGGAGAGACGTGAAGAACAGGAAGATCTCCATTCTGGCCAGACCTTCTCCGAGACACACCCTGCGCCCTGCAAGGACAGAGGTGAAAATGGTCTTAGGTATATGCAAGCATAAGATATGTTTATTTATTGTTTTTTTTTAATGGCACCTGCAGAAAATGGCATGAAGGCATCTCTCCTGACAAATTTACCCTCCTGATCAAGGAAATGAGAAGGGTTAAAAGTAAACGGGTTCTCCCATTCACTCTCATCATATAGGACTGAAGTGAGAAGGGGAAATACAGTAGTTCCCTGTAGCAGAAGTAAAGCATAATGTTCAAAATGTAAGTTAATGTATAACAAAGAAAGAAAACTAATTTGTGTTAATTGGAATAAATGTTAGCAGCAAACCTCTTTGATAAAATATCCATGAAGGGAAACATCTCTGCTGGTTCTGTGAGGAATAGCCATGGGAACAATGTTGCTGAGTCTTTGTGACTCATGGATAACAGCGTCAGTGTACGGCAGGTTCTTTCTGTCCTCGACACAAACTTGTTGATTTCCAACCACCCTGTTCAGCTCTTCCAGAACTTGGTCTGCATGTAAATGAAATATAAATCAAATTTGACAATATGTGACCTTTTTTTAAGTTCATGTAAATTGAAACAAGCCTGGCGAGGAATTTCTGCACCTTGGATATGAGGGTACTTGGCCATGTACAGCAGACACCACTGAAGTGTATTTCCTGTGGTTTCGGTTCCAGCTGCAAACAGATTCATCACACTGTAGAGCAGGTTATCATCATGATAGTGTGAATCCTTGATTTCAGACTCCTAGCACGACATATGGAGAAGAGTAAATGCTGTTAATGAACAACATTAACAGTATAGGAGTGGAGTGACCACTGATACCTCACCTCCAGTTTTTGCCTATGAATCAGAAACGCATCAACAAAGCATCTGCACATCTCAGGGTTGAAAGTCTCTTTAAGGTTTCCTATGGTCCTTTTCATGTCCGCCTTGTTGTCTTCAACATTTTTCATCAAATCCCTCCAGTCTTTAAGAAAAGGACCCAGCCACGGAACTAGGTTGTATATCTGTTAGAGTGACCAATACAAATAAATTATAGCCAGAAAACATAACTATGAAAATCATGAGCCTCAGTTGAGCCTCATTTACTTATTGTTTGAACATGGGTTTCAAATTTTGACCTATTCAACCTGATGCTGATAATCTTGGAATATTTGCCTTTTTCGTTATGTTTGAAGATGTGTAATGATGCTTTTCTACACATTGTTGTGCTATTAATTGCACATGTTTGTCTTGTTAACATTTAAATGAATTCATTGGAAAAATAAGGAAAATCTTCTAATTTCAGAAGAAATGTATATCTGTGCTGATTTTCCATGTCAGCATGAATTTATACAAGTACCTGAAGGGAAGCTGATCCCGTCAGATGGATGGACTCATTGAGTCTTTCCACCGTAGCTTGGAAGACAGGATCTTTGTATTCAAACCTCTTTCCAAACATTATAGCTGATATAATGTTTGAAGCAGCATAAACTAGTGTCTGCCTATTGTTGAAGGCTTTCCCTGTAATAAAAGATAGTTATAATAATTAGATATAAAATATATAATGTACTGCCACACATTATAAATACCTCAGTTTAGGCTCACTTTGAGATAATGTAGCATTAATGTCATACTGGCTGTTCTGACTCAGTGTTAAGGTTACTTTTTTTTTATTTAAACTAAACTAGGATTATTGTGAAGTTAGACATCATAAGCCAAAAATGTAAATGTATTGTTAGTTGAACAAAATAATGTTAATATCCACTCACTGACCATTTTATTGGGCACACCTGTACAACTGCTTGTCAACACAACAATCTCACTATCATTTAAGCATGTAGACATGGTGAAGAAGACCTGCTGAGGTTCAAAATGAGCATCAGAATGAGGATGACGTTTTTATTCTGATTTTCCAGCAAAACCTACTAAAGGGTTTCCAAAAATAAAAATAAAAATTGTCAAAAAAGAAAAAATATCCAGCAAACAGTTCTCAAACTGTTAAGAGGTGGGCAATGGTAACTCACAAAGCCATGTGTTGCAAACAAGGTATGCAGAAGAGCATCTCTGAATGCACAACATGTTAACCATAGAAGCAGATGGGATAACAGCGAGAGATGGGCACACAAGGTGTCACTCCTGTCAGATAAGAACAGGAAACTAAGGCTACAGATTGCACAGACACACCGAAATTGAGCAAGAGAAGACTGGAAAAATGTTGCCCGGGCAAATGAGTGTGGATTTGTGTCGTGACCTTTGGATGGTATGGTCGGAATTTGGTGTAAACTGCATGAAAGCATGGATCCATCATGCTGGTGGTTTGTGTAAAGGTGTATTTTCATTGCACACTTTGGGACCACTAGTACCAAATTTTCTGTTTTGTTTTGTTTTAAATTGCTACCGTTTGTCCAAGTATTGTTGATTATATCCATTAATTTACAAGAATGATATACCTGTTCGGTGGCTGCTTCCAACAAGTTAACCACGTAACAAAGCTTAGCTCATTTATAGTTTCTTGAACATCACAGTGAGTTCCCTGTACTCAAATGCCCTTCACAGTCAACAGATGCAATAGAGTGCCTTTGGGATGTGGGATTTAAATCCACAACGTGAAGCTGGCAAATCTACAACAGTGATGCCGTCTCGTTAATGACCAAAATCTGAAATGTTTCCAGCACCTTGTTGAATCTGTGCCATGATGAGTTAAACTACTTCTGAGCCCAAAATCGTCTCTAACCCAGTACGAGCATAGTGTACCTAATGAAATGGCCGTTGGTATATTTATATTCCTCTCTGCTAAGGTTACTAAGTCACTTGTTTAACCTATGTGATTGTGTTTGAACTTGTCAAATTGTTCAGTAGAGCTCATGTTACCTTGATGCTGCTCGAATTCTTGGATCAGATAGTGACATTCCTCAATGATTTTTCCCTCACTAATCCTCTTGCCCATTCCAAAATCTTTCAGGGTACTTAAAGCAAAGCGCCTCATTTCCTTCCACGAGTCACCATTGGAAAATAGTATTCCTGGAAGCAGATAAAACTGACTTTTTAACAAGAAGAAAATGAGAAAATAAATAAAGTCACTAACTCAAAGAGGATTTTCTTACCATGTCCTTTGTTAAAGTCATAGAAGATGGGCATGACTTCTCTGTTTCCAAACTCTTCAGCATGGTTTACTAGAGCCTCTTTGACTGCCCTGTAACCTGCTATGACTATGACCTTCTTTAGTCCAAAGTAGACTGTAAACACTGGTCCATATGTTTTAGAAAGCTGAACAGAAATCATGTGCACATAGGTGAGACTCATAATCCGAAACAAGAATGACAAAATCAACAAAGTCACAAAATTGTATTGTCTAAGTTTTTTTTTTTTAAAGTTTCTCACATCAAAGAGAGATTTGTCGAGCCTCTTGAGATCGACCTGCAGCAGGTTACCGAGCAGAAGAAAAGGTCTGGGTCCTGGAGGCTCTCTCCTTTCTTTAGAGCTGAAGCTGGATAAAAGAATCTGAATGATCAACACGCCAGTGATGACCCCCAAAAGCAAAACGGAAGTGGAGGACTTAAAAAGCTCTTAAAGCATGATCCTGGAAGCTTCCTCTTCTGCTTTTCAGAAACAAACACTCCCCACTGAAACGCCTGGCAGCAAGTCGGCATGTCAGAACAAGAAATTACTTTTCTGCCAATTTTGCCCCACACTTATGCAGGTGACGCTACAGATTAGACCAGGTGTGGGCAATCTCAGTCCCTGCAGGTTTTAGATGTGTCCTCGAACCAACACAGCTGATTTAAATGGCTAAATTAGCTCCTCAACATGTCCTGAAGTTCTCCAGAGGCCTGGTAACGAACTAATCATGTGATTCAGGTGTGTTGACCCAAGGTGAGATCTAAAACCTGCAGGGACACCGGCTCTCGTGGACTGAGATTGCCCACCCCTGGATTAGACCAAACTCAGCAGCAGTGTTGGGGAGAAACGCAATACATGTACCGGCATTACGTATTTAAAATACAAAATATGAGTAACTGTATTCCATTATTGTTGTGGTTTAAAAAGGGGGTATTCAGAATACAGTTACTTTGTTGAAATAAAGGGATTACACGCGATCTTTTCCTGTTTCATATGTTAGGCTATCCCCTCTCTATTTTTGGTAATTCCACACTGGTGGAAACTCAAACAAAACAGGCATTTAGAGTCTCAAATGCTTGTGTCTCAATCTCGTGTCTCATAATGACGTGAAGAAATATTTTTTTTAATGATTTAATATGAAAGCAGAGTGTTCAGGCATCGCCTGGCTGTGACACTCCTGTGACAGAATGTAGCCTCATGGGCAGTGTAGTCCGTGCTGCAGGGAGAATGGACGGCTACCCGTTATGTGTCTGTGAGCACAAGGGACGGAGAAAAAGGAGAGTGGAAAAGTAGGAGCTGTCACCGAGCAGAAACGGGAGCTGGAAGCATGCAAATATAATAATAACCACTGCAGCCAAAAAGAGTGTCTGACGAGCCCAGTTGTAAGTAAGCTATTAGGACTCGACACTTTACACTTTTTTCGTGTTTTCCTCCGAAACAATAAGCTCCGTTGGAGCAGCCTTTCAACGCCTCTCTCTGTCTCTCGCTAGCAAAGTTGACCCAGACAACAAAGTAAAGCTAGTTTTCGGCTACGAGCCCGACATGGAACCTGACGTTTTAGCCAGACCTGTTTTCTATATGAGATCGCTGCAAAAAGTGCAGCCTTACCTAATGTCCACTACTGTTACTCATTTTATATTAAGATTTAAAAATCCAGTTGGTATTGGTATGGCGAGTAACCTTCAGTAATAGTAGTAAATCACACAGCAATACTGCATTCATGTAGTTGTAAAAAGCAATATAATATATTAAGTAATCCAAAGTTCAGAATATGTTACTCTCATTGAGTAACGTAACGGAATGTGTTACAAAATACATTTTGGGGCATGTATTCTGTAATCTGTAGTGTAATACATTTTAAAAGTAACTTTCCCAACACTCCAGTCACACTGTGAGTTATCATCAATCCATAGATCGCATGGAAATCAATGGCAATCTTAGTTGGATAAGCAAGTATTCTACCATGTTGAACACAGCATCTACAAATAAAGAGCTGATTGAAGAAAAAATGTGTGTGTGTTATCGTATGTGGTGTGTTTCCAACATTTGTCCAAGATAAATTCACAGACAGTGAAGGCTAATAAAAAAAATGAAATGCACTTGTTTTATATGGATGTACTCATTTTAATGATTGATAGATTCAAAAGGGTGACGGGAAAGAAAACAACACAAAGAACACTCACAAGTGCTCTAATTGTATACCATGTTCCTTTTCAACAAAGGAAATTTAATCTCTGCCTTTTCTTTATTTCAGGAGAGAATAAAAACAGGCTGGGCTGGACCGCACTGGACGTCTAGGGCTCGCGCCCTAGGCTTCCGTGCTCACCGCGGCGGCCCTCCTACTCGTCATGGCATATCTAGATGGTGAGGAGTTTTAATACCAGAAGTGTCCCTGTATTTATTTATTTATTTTGAGAGAAAATTCAACCCCAACTCGACGTTTGTCTGGAATGATCTGCAAATGTAAAAGACGCATTTGTAAGTGTAGCCAAATCAATTTTTTATCTTCATATCAGATATTTTATCTGATATTTTATAAATTAAATTCTACTTTGATGCCAGGAATTCATAATTTTATTTTCCTGAAACATAGTTATTAATAGCCATTTACAAAATCATAATTCAAAAGTAGATTAAAAACACTTTTTTCCATCTTTAATACTTTAATTGTTTATGTGAAAGTGTTTGGAATTTTATTTTTAACAATATTATTATTAAACACAAAATACCCAAAGTGACGAAAATGAAAGGCCATTAGAAGAGATACTTTGTCCAAATGTATTTACAGTATCCAATTACCATGATAGACCTTTTTTGTCTTGGTTGCTTGTACTATAGGTGTGTTTATTTTAAGAGATTTTATTGTCAAGTAGTGAAACTGCAGCAGTTAACCTGTTCAATAAAGGAAGCCTGGCATGATGAGTTAAAGCCCTGGAAGCTGAAATCTTAGCTGGTTTCATAGGGAAAGGAGACCTAGCCAGCCACTGTGCTCACTACAGACATATGAGGAAAGTTAATTTTTTTTCTTTTCCAAACCAAAATAATACATCAGTCTGAAAATTGTTGTTTACATGTGCAAAAGAGTCAGCTAAATGGAGATGCCAACCTATGTTAAACCAAATCTGATCAGGTTTAAATATTATAACTTTTGAATTCACAGTAAACAGAATTGAATTGATTTCAAATGTTCTCATATTATGAGATGCTTTGTCTTTCTGTAACATGGTGTGGCATTTTATATATTTTTGGTATTTCTTAAGGAACATAAAGAAAAAGAGGGAGGTAAAGGACCAAAATCAAAGGCTATGTAACATTATTTTTTTTTTCTGATTTAATAGATATTTGAAGATGCAGGTTCGGGTCTATATAATATAGTACAAAATTTTAGCCTTAGGTGCAATATCCGGTCGTTAAGTCTGACGTCACTAGCCGTGTCTGGGCCTAAACTCCGCTGCAGGTCCATATATCAAATGATCACTATGGCATTACTGAGAGTTGAAAAACTCTCTAAAGTCTTTCATCTTTAATAAAATGATCAGCGTTCTGCTCTACCAGGTGTAACAATTGAGTTTAACATCCAGGCATCCATGAAAACGGAATTTATGACATTTAACGGAGTTAGAAGTTAGCAGGAAGTTAGCTCGCTAGCTTCTATCTAAATACAATATAGCATGTCCTGACTGCGGGGTTTTGGAAACAAATTAAAACGTACAGCTCTGTTATCACTTCCAACATAAATGAAGACAGAAAACTAAACAGCAGTGACGTTTCTAGGGTTACTGAAGTTTGGCTAGCTGGTATATAATGATGTGCTACGTGACCGCTAGCGACACAGCTATGTTAGCATAATATAAACAAGCTAACTTTTTTTCCACTCGATAAAAGTTAACGTGACTGTTCTCGGTGGTCAGGAACAAATGTAATCGCATGGCAGGATGCTGTAAAAGGACCAAACTTCAGCCAGGAGAACAACTGAGATAATCCATCCACAATACAAGGTTAATCATTCATATACTGCTGCATGGGCTGGGCTGTAGTTACATCCTAAGGTTTTAAAAACTGAGCTTAAATAAATGATTAGCGGTAATAAAAGCCGAGGGAGGTCAACAGTGATTACTGACTGTTATAGGAGCTTTTTGAGATTAAATAGAAGAAAATACAAAACATTAAACATGTCAACAACACAAAAGCTATATTAAATGCAGACTACTTTAGGCCCGGAAGTAGGATTCGTCACGTCATCACTTAGCGACCGGATAAAGAATAATCCTTCAACATACTACAGAGCAAAAATCATTTTTGCAAAACCAGTCAGAAGGTGTGTACTATGTTCATGTCTTGGTGAAAACCACAAATTCAGATGTGTGAAAACATCATTTTGTCCAGTCATCCCACTGCATGAAAACAATCAGAGTGCCAGAAAGCAGAAATATATGGTAAACTGTGTGAATTACTTGGTAAAAACAGCAAATTCAAGCAAAAAATTAGACCAGTTTTTCCCATCTCTAAAGAACACCACTCATTCCTGTTAATACAGTTTTATTTGCCTTAATGTGAAGGACTGAAATACATGTTTCTCTTTTTATCTCACAACATCTGCTTTTGCTCAACAATCCAGGTGTTCAGGATCGTGACATCTGCTGGTGGTGGCTGAAAAATGATCCTTCTGCATGCCGCAGGCATTCACTTTAAAGAAGCCCTGCTTAAGCCCTCGCTCACTGGCGACTGACAGCACACAGCTTATGAGATGAAGGAGGGGTGGTGAATCCCAAAGCTGGTGTGAGATCCAGTTCATCCTCTGTAATTCCAGGTGGAGGAGTGAAGCAAAAGCGCTGAACAAGGGAGGTGAAGAAGAGGAAGAGCTCCATCTTAGCCAGACCTTCTCCGAGACACATCCTGTGACCTGCAAATGCAAAGAGTTTACGCTTATTTAAACGAGTCATGTCTGTGCAAGTGCAAATTTTCTTAACAAAAGCCTGATAAAGTTGTCATACCTGCAGAAAAGGGCATGAAGGCAGCTCTCCTGACAAATTTACCTTCCTTATCCAGGAAATGAGAAGGGTTAAAACTGTGTGGCCTCTCCCATTCACTTTCATCGTACAGGACAGAAGTAAGAAGGGGAAATACAATAGTTCCCTGTAAGCAAAAGAGCACATTTAACATAAATGCGCGATTCAAGTTATCAGAGGTGAATCAAAATATGAGATGAGAGATGAGATAGCCTTTATTTGTCAGTTGCAGGTCTTTTGCTCACAACCGAGATACAATACACAAACATCACATTGGGGAGACAGGTCAGGCTAGGTAGTGAGGGAAAAAAACATCGAAATGTGTAACACAGAAGGATAATACAGGAATGCACAGATATCAACACATCATAGCACAATAAACACAGACAGCAACATGGGAAAGAGTTCCAGTGTGTACATTTGATCTGGGACGGCTGCAATCTTTCGACTGCGCCTCCAACTGACCTGATGTCCACGTCAGAGGGGAGGTAAGTGTTGTAGGTGGCGTTGGATCCGGGGTAGGGAGGGTGATGCGTCAGTGAGTGCTTATCAGTATATGTATGTGTGTGCGTGTCCATAGTTCAACTGAGACAGTGTCCTTCACCCTGCCAGGCTAAGTAAACAGTCTTCCAGCCAACCCAGGTGGCCTTGCATGGAATGGGAAGGAACAGTCTAAACACAGTCGTTATCAGGGAGTTTTTGGTCGGCTCCAGCCTTGAGCCCACAACTGGCGCCGAAGGGGTAGCCAGATTATGATGGTAATTTTTCTTTTGCGACAACTCATGAGTATTTCAAAGCTGTTCTTTAACACATTAAAAGTTTTTTTTTGTGGATGAGCAGTTGACCTTTTTAATAAACTATCCCTGGAAGGTGACATCTCGGCTAGTTTGGTGAGGAAGACATACAGGTAGAATATTAGCCAGTCTATGGATCTCGTGAATGACTGCATCAGTGTACGGCAGGTTTTTCCTATCATCAACGCTGACTTTTCGGCTTCCTACTACATGTCTCAGCTCCTCATGGACCTGCTCTGTCGACACAAAATAAATGGATAGCTTTTGTCTGCATTCATTTTACCCCTTACAATATTACAGAGAGAGCCCCAAAGATCAGACCATCCACTATGAACAAGTTATTGGTGATAGTGGGGAGAAAGAACTCCCTTTTAACAGGAAGAGGTCTCTAGGAGACACAAGCTCAGAGTGGGACAGTCAAACTCTCCATCACGAGTACAAACAGAGTTCAGAAGCAGACTGCCCTATTATGTGCTTCACCCGTTTCTTTACCTCCACCCACTCCTGAACACGCCTGAAGAAATGAAGCACCTGTGAGGCAATTTGCAATCAGCTGACAACTGTCTAAGCTGGGACCTGACTTTCAATTTTCACCTGAGTGCGGTCTAACCGCAGTAGCAATCTCCTCATCATCTCTGTAAAAAACTCTCATTTTCTCTTCACAAAGATTTCTAACTCATATTTCCTGTGTTAAGGACGTCCCAGTGGAGTTTACGGGAGAGAGTTTTGTGTCGTTGAAGAGGAGGAATTTGTTTCTGGAAACCCTTCAGCTCTGGAAGTTTGGAATCACCTCCCCTGTTGTAAATAAGAGACTCTTGAACTGTGAATAGCTGAAAGACTTTGTAAATAGCACAATCCACCGTCACTGTAAATGAAATCACTTAACTTGCACAAGTTCTGCATTTGAGTCCGGCCCAGCACATTATGATAGTCTAATAGTTTAATCCATCTGAACAGCCGGGGAAACATGTTATAAAGCAGTAAAATTAAAGATAAAGATAAAGATAAAAGTAAAGATTCAAGTAATGCTTTCATTTTTACAAAAGCACCATCGTCATGCATTGTTTTACGTATACATTTGGTATTTTCCGTATCTTTGTGACCACTTTATGCTTTCAATCACTATTTTATATTTTGCCTTCCCATCATGACATGTGAATATTTTTGTTTGGCTCAATGGACAACAGTAAAACACTCCAAATATATTTCACCAAAAGTATAAATTTGTTAACTGATATACAGACAGAGTCTGCTTCAACATAAAATCAGATGTTTACCATTCAGTTTATGCCACACAGGTAACAATAGTCACTGTTAATATTTTTTGTCATTCATTTTTTTTAAAGAGAGTAAAAAAAAGGGGGTGAAAAGCAAACCTGGACTGATGCAGAACCTGTGACACATGTGGCATGATTGGCTCGCTTCACCATTTTTGTGAATATCGGGTCATTGTGGTCAAATCTGCATCCGTACACAATGGAGAAGATAATATTGGCTGTTGCATAATTTATTGGAAGTGCTGTATCAAATGGTTCTCCTGTAACCCAACATGTGGACAAGATTAAGACATTAATAATTAATTCTAATAGCATTAAAACAAACCTCAGCAAAATTAAATTGGTCTTTGTTTTAACACTGCGTATACATGCTATCTCCATACCTTTATGCTCTTCGATCACTTGAATGAGATAGCTACACTCTGCCAAGATTTTATGAGGAAGTCTTTTGCTGAACTTAAAGTCTTTGAGGGTGGTGAGGGCAGAATATCTCAGCTCTTTCCATGATTCTCCATTTGCAAACAGAATCCCTACAAGAGATAAAATTTTACGACAGAAGGTTGTGCCACATTGAGTCGTCAATGTAAAATATACATAAAATAAAACTCATTTTTAATGTATTGGCAGCGATGTGTTTCAGCATGTATTTCTCATTCTCCGCAGTTGAGGTCCGACTTTATCATATTTATCATTTCATAATAATCCAAATGTTTTCAGTGAGTGACAGGTCTGAAATGCAGGCAGGTCAGTGTAACCTCTGTGACTGGTAGAAAAGAGCATGTTTACAGTTTTTTCTGAATGCTTAAACCCTAACTGTGATTCTTATTGCACAATTTCTAAAACTATTAATACTTATAGCAAAACCACTCACTGAGTTTGCAAAACTAAAAGCACAAACACTGCTTTGCACTCAGTTTGCCATTTTGTAACACACACTTTGCAAACCTGTAGCTACAATCCACTGCACAGCACTCTTTTTGCAGAACTGTAAACACAACTCACTGCTTTACACTCAATTTCCAAATGATCAACGCACTCCTAGCAAAACTATACACATTTATGGCTATTATTTACACTATTTTGCCAACTGTCTGGCACACTGCCACATGTGAAAACCTTTTTAGATAATTAGTTCACTTTGCAATCAGCCCAAGCACTATAATACAGGTAAGCTTTGTGTGTGGAGTACAATGGAGGGAGCAGGAAGAGTGAGAAGTAGAGGAGGCCGAGGAAGAGGACGTGGAGGTGAAGAAGTAGGACGAAGAGGACGACGAGGACAAGGAGGAGCAAGAGGAGGACGAGGAGGGGGGAGAGGAAGGGTAAGAAGAGTAAGAAATAAAATTGCTGATGACATCAGAGCTACAATAGTGGACCATGTAATCAACCGTGGAATGACCCTGAGGGAAGCTGGCCAACGGGTTCAGCCTAACTCGAGCCGCTACACTGTAGCAAGCATCATAAGGACATTTTGAAATGAGAATCGGTTAGTACAGTCACTTTGCACTAAGATCTGTAGCACTGCCATATTCTAAGGAGAAACACAACAATACCATAGATGTAAAATTCCAGAAGATATTTTCCCCGGTGCTTCGACTAGAGGACATTGCATGTGATGTAGACAAAATTTTGTGGCCAGATCCAGAGAGACGACACGATGTAGACTGATTTCTTTTTTTTCCTCAGTGAAATTACTATTTCGTTTTGACTTGGAAATAAACACTTGTGTTTGTTTTGATGTGTGTGATTAAACACCAGTACTTGAAGTTTGGATCCGTCTATGTTTATGGACCTATGACAAAAGTATGACCTCAATCTGACATAGCCTACCTTGTGCACAGAGAAAGCAAAAGCCAGATGTGTTTTTCATTCATACCACCAGTGTGTAGTTGGTGCATTGTGTGCTTATTAATGTGATGGCTTGAGCACATTTTTTGTAACTATTGGCTATTTTTGCAAAACTCTTCACCCAATCAGCAAAACATTGTAGTTTTCTTGTAAAAGCGAATACCCCTTGCTTAACTCTCCACACTTTTGTAAAAATGGTATTTGTGTATCCAACAGTTAACACAAGCCATTATATTAATAAGCACACAATGCACCAACTACACACTGATGGTATAAATAAAAAACACATCTGGCTTTTGCTTTCTCTGTGCACAAGGTAGGCTATGTCAGTTTGAGCTCATACTTTTGTCATAGATCCGTAAGCATAGAGGGATCCAAACTTCAAGTACTGGTGTTTATTCACACACATCAAAAGAAACACAAGTGTTTATTTCCAAGTATAGGATTATTTGCAATCGCCATATTGACTATATGGGTTTCTTGGTCTGCAGTGAACATGCTTCCTCTGCCCCAGCATCTGGTCGTCTAGCAATTCTGTAAAGTAACAATTTCAGTATTTGTGTCTTTTTAATTTTCAATTAATTGTATTACAACCATCATATGACTCCCTATGAGCAAGTGCAACAGTAGGAAGGAAAAACCCGCTTTTAACAGGAAGAACAACTAATGTGGTTAAGGATGTTACCTGGGTATTAACTACTAAACATAGACACAGCATAGGTAAATTAAAAAAAATAAATTAAAAGGTTGCACCAATGGAAAAGGTAAAGCCTTTAATAAATTACTGCCTAAAAGCCAAAACAAAACAAATTCAAACTAAAGTCTGGTCAACCCTAAATCTGACTGTTAATGGCTTGGACTGTGAGTGTTCATTATAGAGCTCAGTTTCCTCCACAACTTTGGTTGTTGCTCTAAAGTAGCTGGCTAAGCAGATTTACATATTGAAAACCACCCACTCACCTTTCATTGTACCTGGATCAGCTGTTCACTGTTTTCACCACTTTGTAAATAAACCACAATGTTTATCTGCAAGGAGTCCTGCTGTCGAGTCCGCTCTTTCTCCTCTTTTTCTGTTCTTAAAGACCAGTGTGTTCTTCACTTTTCACAGTACAACAAACTAACCTGTTTATCCTGCACTAACCTACAGCAAGGTTTTCATGCAACCATTAGATAATAAAGTTAGTCTACATCAGTTTGTTTCACAGGATGTTTAACAACATGAAAAAGCATAATGTCACATGTACAAATGTACAACATCTGATTTAAAAACATCATGACTTCCATGTAGGCTTTAAATTTCCAGTTTATCAGATACCGCTGAGCAGTCGTTACCTTTGAATCTAACCTCTCTTCTTCCTCTCCTGTCCTGTCTTTCTTATCTTTCTCCATCTCTGAGTGAAGTTGGCTCTCTTTCTGTTCTCTCCCTGTGAAATACAGCAGCTGGACCTTTAGCTAGCAACACACTTTGAAACAAACTGCACACAAACACTTTGTGTGTTTCTGATGTTTGTTGAGCTGAGAGGAAAGTTGCACTGGAAATTAACTGACACTTAAAAACAATCACTTTTAATCCCTGACTTTGACACATGTCATCTTTTTTTTATCAACTGGTGATTAATAAACAAACAAAGGTCCGCAGTCTCCAAAAGTTGATTCTGTTTATCTGGAAGTAGCGTTTTCAGTGGGAGAAACGTTTCGTCTCTCATCCAAGTGACTTCTTCAGTGTCAGCTGAATGCAGGTTTCCCCAATCTTATAAACAGTACATTTGCATAATGACTGAAACCAGCCCAGTGAAGGAACAATGGGCTGGGAGGTCCACAGTGACGAGATAATAACAAGATAATGACTCCCCCCAAATGCGTTACAGCCAAAGTAAGGAGCCTGTTTTGAAAAAGTAATAAGTAGAAAGTACAGATATTTGCTTGAAACTGTAGGGAGTAAAACTAAAAAGTAGCCAGAAAAATCTGTTACCTTGACATCTGCCTTTGCCTATTGTTCAGAATGCTGACATCTGTTTGATGCTATTGCTTATGCTACTGTCACAAGTAAATGCTATAATGTCAAGTTCCATGTGTCTCTCACTGGCGACTGACAGCACACAGCATATGAGATGAAGGAGGGGTGGTGAATCCCACAGCTGGTGTGAGATCCAGTTCATCTTCTGTAATTCCAGGTGGAGGAGTGAAACAAAAGCGCTGAATGAGGGAGGTGAAGAAGAGGAAGAGCTCCATCTTAGCCAGACCTTCTCCGAGACACATCCTGCGACCTGCAAGAGCAGTTTACACTCATTTAAATCCAATCACGTCTGTGGAAGTGTACATTTTATTAAAGTTGTCATACCTGCAGAAAAGGGCATGAAGGCATCTCTCCTGACAAATTGACCCTTTTTGTCCAGAAAATGTGAAGGGTTAAAAGTGTGTGGGCTCTCCCATTCACTCTCATCATACAGGACAGAGGTGAGAAGGGGAAACACAATAGTTCCCTGTAGGAAACAGAAGATTTCTCATGTAGATGTATATCTACAGAACCGTTTCATGTTATCAGAAGTGAATCAAGATGTTAAAATATATTTAGGTACAGCAGCTGACTTTTTTGATAAAGTATCCCTTGAAGGTGACATCTTGGCTAGTTTGGTGAGGAAGAGACATGGGAGCAATATTTGCCAGTCTCTGAGTCTCGTGAATGACTGCATCAGTGTACGGCAGGTTTTTCCGGTCATCTACACAAACTTGTCGGCTTCCTACTACCCGGCTCAGCTCCTCGTGGACCTGCTCTGCAGAGACAAAATAAAGAAACAGATTTGTCCACCTTAGTTTTAACAGATCTGCTAAAATGTGTAAAAAAAAAAAAAAAATCCAAAATATACACAGAATATTGTTATGGTGTACATGTTTGCATATGACATGTTGTGTATTTATTTACCACTGACTGGTAGTAACAAAGACAAAACTCCTAATTTTTTGCCTTTTCTCTCTGATATCACATGCTGAAATGTCAGTAAGCCCATAACTGAAGTCCTTGGTCTTGTACCCCAACAGGACACTGAAGTCTATATATTTGTGTGTTATTACCATACATAATGCACCATGTAGTATTTCTAATCATGCACATCCCTTTATGGTGAGACTTGCATGTCTTGTCCAGTTCCTTACCCTGTATGTGTGGGTATTTAGCCATTAACAGCAAACCCCATCTCAGTGTGGCTGCTGTGGTGTCAGTGCCAGCAGCAAACAGGTTGGCCACTGTGAATGTCAAGTTCTCCTCATTGTAGTGAGTATCCAAAACACAGGAGTCCTAAGAGAAGTAACACTCACATTGCTTATTGCTATCAAACCTAAAGTGTAAATAATGATATCATAATTTTAAAAAACACATATTGTCTTACTTCTTCTTTCTGTTTCAGAACCAGAAAACAGTCCACAAGCCCTCGGCACAGTCCGGGTTCCAGAGTCTCTTTCAGATGCTTAGTTAAATTCTTTATATCTCTGACATTCATCTCAACATTTTTTAACACCACCTGGCGATTTTTTATCCAACTGAACAGCCGGGGAAACATGTTAAAAAGCTGTGGAAAACAACAGTAAAACAAAGCTTATTCCAAGTAAATACACGTAATTATCAGAAATAAAATTAAATACACTTTACTTTGTCATATGACACAGTTTACATACTTAAAAATGTCAATACAGTATTATTACACAATTTTTCACTAAATCATGGTTTTCATTTTTGTGAAAGCACCAATGACTTAACTTATTTCAGAATTTCTCTCACAGAAATCATTGAAATCACAATTAACAAAGTTACTGTTGCTGTGCATCTAAAGATATCTAATATTTTCAGGTAGCGTTACCATGTATTCTCTTAATGACTGTGAGTGCATATTGTGTCATATATACATTTTATTGTATCTCATGATTAAGAATTACTTTCTTTGGGTCAATGAGCAACAAACAAATTTATAAAATAAGAAGAAAAAAAGATTGTGAAAAAGCAAACAGTCAGATTTCCAATGCACCACAGAGCCACATTTGCTAACGGCAACGCTACAGCTTTGGCTCTATCCTGTTGTGGCGGGGTGTGGTCTGCGGGGCAGCCAGTGTGTAGAACAGCAACCGTGAGAGTTTAAAAAGCATAAAAATAACGTCGACTCTGCTTTGGTTCATTTACAGTGGTTCTGAAACCTGGGGGGGGGGAGACCCAGGACTAGTGTTGGGGGCCAGCAAGGGAAGGAGCTGCCCCAAATGGTGGCCGAGCACAGCGGGAGCAGCAGGAAGAACTCCAGGATCCAATCGAGCGTGGGATGCATTGAGAACCTGGCAGCTTGGATCTGGTCCTAGCCACCACCACCGCCACCCCCACTGGCGTTCCCCGAAGGCGTGGAAGTGGAGGAGGTCCTGACTGTTCCGGTGCCCGTCGTCATATATATATGACGTCATATATATTACATACATATATGAATGTATGTAATTGTCATCAAATCTGAATCAGCATGAAAACGGATGCTGATTGCTCTTAAAGCTGTAACATTATCAATTTATACCTCGATCCTGTGCACAGTGGTAATATTAGTGGATTTAAATTTTTTGTGTAATTTATTTTAAAAACAGCATCAAGTCAAAAAGCCAACCTGGACTGATGCAGAACCTGAGGCACATATGGTTTGATTGGCTCGCTTCACCATATTCTTGAATACAGGGTCACCGTAGTCAAATCTGCTTCCGTACACAATAGAGGAGATAATGTTGGCTGTTGCGTAAGTTACTGGAAGAGCTGTATCAAAAGCATTTCCTGTAAATTGACACACAAGGGGGAAAAAATCTAAAATAAATAAATTCATACACGGACTAACAGAAATGCACAAAATTTAGAGGTGTGCTAATTATTTTTAAAAATCCTTTAAGTTGAAGTTCAGGGTTCAAAACTGCTTCAGCACACAATGTCATCACTTACATGTACACACATTATCGCCATACCTTTATGCTCTTCAATCACTTGAATCAGATAACCACACTCCTCCAGGATTTTATCCTGAGAAAGTCTTTTGCCCATCCCAAAGTTTTTGAGGGTGGTGAGGGCAAAACGTCTCAGCTCTTTCCACGATTCTCCATTTGCAAACAAAATTCCTACAAAACATAACGTATAATGCATGTCTGCTCCAGCCTAGCAGCCAGAGCCTGACATTCACATTTCAGCAGAGGCACAAATGAACAATCAGGCTTGTAGCACAGACCTTTGTCTGTTTCAGCAGTAGTCTCTGTGACAGAGTTCTCAATTTTGTATTCATGCCTTAACTCAAATAAAGAACTAACAGTATGTGTTTCATGTAATTTTGTATTTCAGCATGTACTTCTCGGGCTCCACAGCTGAGGTCCTACTTTATCATATTTATCATTTCAAAGTTTGTTTGTTTTTTCCTGTGTTAATTCTCTTTCACGTCACCATTCGGGTATTGCTGGCGTTATCAACTCAATATGTCAGTCCAGGATTTCCCAATCATATGCTGATTATTTCAAACATGGATAAGTCTGAAGGCAGCAGAGTGATGACTTTTACAAAGCAAGAAAAAAAGATAATTACAAAATAAATATAAAGCATCAAACCACCTCAACCAACCACTGATTCTGAGTTGGATAAGCAAGGGAAAGTGACTTTAGCTGGTTATATAACATGCTAATGTGTGCTAAATGAAAGAATCCACAAAGTAGAACATTGATTAAGGGATTTGCTGTTGAGCAATCTGTCAGGTCAGTGAGAGTGAAGGAGGCTGTTGCTCAATCTGATCTTAACCAAGCAAAACAGCAAAGATCAGAGCAAAAAAAATAAAATAAAATTAGCATTGCTTCAAAAAGAAAATCATCTGTTTTTAAGGTTTACAACCATAATTCTACAGGCCTTTAATTTTTTATTTCAGAGTCATTTTATCACTTTTGATCTGGCGTTTCCATTGGTGAAATGTTATTATAAAGCCAACTATCAACTGAACTCAAAGTACAACACAATGTTGTCACAAACAGCAGAACTTAACTCATAGCAGACATCAACCACTAAACCTTTAAAATATTATTTTTGAAATATTATTTTTCTGATTGAAAAGAAACCTGGACTTCATGATATTGGTCAGAGGAAACATGAGGAAACATGCTGTTAATTGTGTAGCCTGTTTCGATCATGTTTTCTTATATCTCTAGTGATCACAAATAACAAAACCTGCAATTTCCCTGGGCTCACACAGAATGGGTGGATGATTTGTGAACATGAAATTAAACTTAATAAACCACAATATAAAAGAATCATACCATGACCTTGGTTTACATCATTAAGTATCGGGGAGATGTTGCGCTCTCCAAACTCCTCTGCATAGTTGACCAGTGCCTCTCTGACTGTCTCATATCCAGCCAGGACCACGACTTTGTTGGTTCCAAAGTAAAGAGTAAATACAGAGCCATATTCCTTTGAAAGCTGGAAGAAGCATTCAAAAAAAATAATAGTTAAATAGCATGTTACGTTCCCCTAACATTTCACAGGAGACACTGCTAGGGCCATAACATAGCATTAGGTATTGTAATATGTTTAAACTGGCTTCTTTTAATTCAGATCTTGAGAAGAGTTACCTTACCTCACACAGAGTTTTGTGGGGTCTCTTGAGATCTAATTGCAACAGGTTACCAAGCAGGGGCAGAGGTCTCGGTCCTGGGGGTTCATTTCTTTTTTCCTTAGAGATGAAAATGATAGAAACAAGATAAAGTACAAGCAGGAGAACAACAGCTCCCAGCATTGTGGTGGGACTGAACAAAATGAAAAAGATAAAATCCCCAAAATGTTCCATTTGCTCTGATGTTGATGGTTCTCCTCTGTGCTGTCCTTACAGGTAACACACTTTGCTTTGTGCCAGACTGCGGGGGGGGGGGTTGACTGGCTTTGCAAAAAGTAAACACTGCATGGAAGACAGTTAACTCACTCGACGCCGTTTACTAAAATCAAGCTGTTTTCCAGTGGCTGATAAAAAGGCCAGGAAGGCTATCAGACACTCTGATGTCAATAAACAACTCTTTGGGGGTGCTTTGATTCATTTTGGGGGTGCTGAAGCACCTCCAAAACTGGGCTAAAATCGCCCCTGGTTCAGGGTTATGAAAGCAAGACCCAAATGCAGGACTTCCTGTAGAGTACAATGCGTTTATTTACAGGGAATAAAATGACAACAAGTGCAACAATCTTCCGCGTGTGTTTCTCTCTTCGTGTGCTCGCTGCCGTGCATGACTTCTCCAGGGTTCCTGGTGGTTGTCCTTTTCCTTTCAGTATCTATGAACAACATGCTCCACTTCCTCCACTCGTTTCCGCAACACTTTGGATATAAACACACTGCCGTTAATACACGCAATCTCCTCCACTCGAAACACTACCACACAGTAGCTGGGAACTGAATGATTTCTCACACCGATCCAGCGTCGAGTGAAGCTCAGCTCGTCTGTTAAGTAGCTCTTCAGATCAGGCTGATCAGTAACAGGTGAGTTTCATTCACTTTCAGGTGTGGCTGGCTTAACGGCAGGAAACTCTGCGGGCTTGACGTCTCCAGAAACCCCAGACACCGCTGTACACACACATCCATCAACTCACAAGTGGAAATGAGCAAGGTTATTATCGTTAACGAAAACTAAGGAAATAACGAAAACTAGAAGTGAAAAAACATTTTCGTTAACGAAAATAAAAATAAATACAAGACTTTGCAAAAAAAGGAAAACTAACCAAAACTATAATGAGTGTTCACAAAACTAACTAAAATTAACTAAATTTATAGCGAAAATGTGTTTAGTTTTCATTGATGTGTGTGTGTCATACAATAGTCTAGGGCAGGGGTCTGCAACCTTTTACACCCAAAGAGCCATTTGGACTCGGTTTCCACGCAAAAGAAAACTCTGGGAGCCGCAAATACTTTTTGACATCTAAAATGAAGATAACACTGTATATATTGTTTTTTACCTTTATGCTTTGTGTGAACAACTAAGGTGTGTTGCTTATGAAATCCATGAAGTGCTACAGAGAAAATTACATTTTATTTATGTAATCAACACATTTTGAAGTCTTAAAGAAATATAACAAAAGGAAAGACACCCAGCTGAACTAAAATGATCCATGTAGCAAACAAAAACTGTTGTCAGCCACCACCCTTATATCGCCTCTGGGCTGTTGGAGCCTTGACCTGACTTTTTAAAAATAATTGGTAAAAAAGCACTATGCTGCTAAAAATTTAAAAATAGATATTTGCAAAATTCTGCCTAAATATGTATTTTACCAGGTTAATGCGTGCGGCGGTGCGTGGTCTGCAGCGCCGCTGCAGGGGAGGCGGACGCACCTGAGCGACACCCGCAATCATGCCTCGCTGCCTTTACGTCTGCGCTATCTGTGCTGTTGTGTTGTTGGTAGTGTATGTCGGGCTGTGAGGTGAAAAGCTACAGCCGGCTGTGTGCGTACAGCAACCGTGTGTGAAAAGTGGTCAATAAAGAGATGCTGAAAAGCGTGTTCATGCAAACTTCGTCGGTCTGCCGTGATATGTTTACAATGGGACTTCTGCTCCTGAACCTCTGCGCACAGCGTCTGCTAATCGGGGCTGTACGAAGTCAGTTTACGCAGGACTGTAAGCTGTCATCTGTCAGGCGTGAGCGGTGTTTGTCTTTAACATAGTTCACGGTGGAGAATAGCTGCTGACATAATGTGGATCCGAAGATCTATAATTGGCCTGCCTGGGGTTGAAAGTCTCGATAAATGCACGGCGTTTCGGCGGGTACACCGGCTTCCGCGACCGCGAGTGTGACTCTTATTTTGAGCGATGAAAAAATAATAGAATATAATTTTATTTTTATATTTCAATATCACAATAATCTTCCAATTTAGAACTACAAGTTAAAAAGAACTAACATAAATAAAATACACTTCAGCTAAATTCGCAGGAACATCACAAGAGAGAGGAAGCGTTGGTGAATATGTTTATTGAGACTGGGATATCTACACAACTGTGTGAGTCAATTGCCTTCAAAATGTTTAGCAATTCACCTGAACCAAAATTACAAACACCCGGTGCTGCAAGAGTTAATAGTCTCATTGGGGCCAAGATATATCTTTTATAGTTGCCTGGTATCAATGGTTGTTCATCTGCCCTATTTTTTTTATTTTTTTAAAGAACCCATAGGATCCCCATAGGTGGGAATGTGAGTTGTCTGTCTCTGTGTGTTAGCCCTGCGACAGACTGGCGACCTTTCCAGGGTGCAGGGTATGGTAGCTGGTAGGGATGCACCGATACCACTTTTTTTGGAAATGAGTACGAGTACTTGCATTTCAGTACTCACCGATACCGAGTACTTAATAAAACATGATTTAAATTTACAGGTAACAGCTTTAGTCCTATAATTTAACAAAAATAAAACAAAACAAGGGACTGGTTTGGAATTAAGAACATTTATTTAAAATGAAAAGCATGTTGTATGCAACATATTACAGAATAAATAATTATGAAAAAAAATTTAAACAGTGACAGTGCAACTCAAGTATTGTTTTCAGTTTATTGTAAACTCTGCCGCTTTGGACAACACAAGGGGCATTAATAAACATCTTTGCCATTTAGTGCACAATATTTGAATAAACTAACCACCGACATAGAACTGTGGCAGTCAGTGCAACTGAGGTAGGTATTAACATCAAGTCTAAGATGACTTACTTAATGGAGAGAAAAAGTGAGTGGCAGGTTTTTTTTTTAAAGAAAAGTAGATTTTCTGCATTATCAGCAGTCAGACTGTTTCTGTTTTCATCTATAATGTGTGACACTGAGCTAAAAAGCCTTTCACTTTCCACACTGCAACATGGGGCTGAGAGATATTTACTCGTCTGTTTCTCTGTTTAGAAGTCTCACAAGCACAGTCACAGCTGGGATGACATCAGAGGCTAGTGCGTCGTAGCTGCTCACTTTTTTTAGTTAGTTCCTCAAAGGGGGCGAGGATGGCAACAGTCGTCTCCATAAGAGCCCATTGGTGAGCAGTGAGAGAGTCAGGGAGTTCATGCTCGGACACATACACGCCCAGCCCTCGCTTTTGCTCAATGAGGGACTGGAGCATGTAATACGTGCTGTTCCAGCACGTCTGTACGTCCTGCTGCAGTCTCTTTATTGGCTGGTTGAGCTGTCCCTGAATGTCCTCGAGGCGGGAGTAGGCTAAGGCGGAATGTTTAAAATGCCCAACTATTTTCCGTCCCACTGCTATAGCATCAGCTATGTTCCTCTGTGCTAATAAGCGTGGGTAAACTCTTTGTACTCGTTGTCATGTTGGGACTTTGGTGCTTGATTAAATTACTTGTGTTAAATGCGCTACCTTTTGAGCCTCCTCTGGACAATTTCGCTGAGCACAATTTGCAGTCCGCCTTTGTTTTCGCGTCTTCGTTCACTTTGAAATAGTTCCACACGGCTGACTTGTTTCGCCTGCCCTTCTCCCTGCTCTGAGCTGCAGCCGGGGCCTGGGGGCGGGCACTCGGGGCCTGTGATTAACCCCTTATATGCCGCTCAAACATAGACAGATCTCAGACTGTGGTATCGGTCCCCGGTATTGGGGGACTTTTAACGAGTACGAGTACTTTAGAAAATGTGGTATCGAGGCCGATACCCGATATCGGTATCGGTGCATTCCTAGTAGCTGGAATAGCAACATACACAGCTGCACAGAACTTAATGACTTGGGAACAGACGCTGTCAGACTGTAGCTGCTCACAGAGATCTGCAAGGTATTTGCTGCTAGTAGGAAGGCCCTCCAGCACTGCATCAACGTAAATATCGGTGTCCTCCATAAGATCATTGTCTCTGGGCATCACACTGTCTGCCAGCGGTAACCGTGACAGCGTGTCGGCTGTGGTGAGGCTTTTGCCTGGAATGTGCCTTATAGCAGTGGTCCCCAACCTATTTTGCGCCACGGACCGGTTTGTGCCCGACAAAATTTTACGGACCGGCCTTTAAGGTGTCGCGGATAAATACAACAAAATAAAACTAGTACCGGTACCGAAAAAAATAAGATTTATTCATAACACACGTGAAAAGACCCAGGAGTTAACGAAAAAAAAGCGATAACAAAATAACGATAAAAACCCTGAAAACCATACATTTCACACCCGAGTCTCACTCTCGCAGCCCGGTACCAAATGACTTACGGACCGGTACCGGTCCGTGGCCCGGGGGTTGGGGACCGCTGCCTTATAGTGTAAGAATACCTCATTAGGCGCATGCGGAATCTCTGTATCCGCGATGGAAGCAAATCCAAGGCTTGCCCTCCAAGTAGGCTCACAAGTGACTTCTGGTCGGTGTCAATGGAAAATTGTACTTAGTAGTCAGTATAATCTTTTAATGATATAAGTTTGAATATGGTAGAATACTGCATGTAACCATTTGTGTTTAGAAGTATGTAGTTGGTCTCATCCTAGGAAGTCTGTAACATTCCAGAGTGTTCTGGCTTTCACCCCCACATCCTAGGAGCATGGGAAAAGGTCGTACCTTGTTTTATTGTTTTACGGTAGGATTAACGTAGTTATATCTGTTTCCAGTCTAAGTGGTTTTGGTTTGATGAACTGCTGGAGGTTTAGGGAAGTCATTTATGGGGTCACACTCTGACCACACACACACACCACACACACACACCACACAAGCACCCACTGAAATGTATAAATAAAGGACTAGGGCAAGTCCTCAGGGTCAGTCTCTGAGATTCACTCTTGGGGCTGCCCTTGCTAGCAACAAATTCTGTGTGTTTCTCCTCTCTGATTCTCTACTGAAGAAGTGTTTTAGAATATATCTCTTGACATTATTTGGTCCTTCGTAGCCGGATCAGAAAATATCAGAACTGTTATCTGTGACTCTGTTCCAAGATCCAGCACTGATTCCTGACGCCGTGGGAAGCCAGCACCGAAGCCTGTCGACAGCCCTCTTAGACGAGGAGAGAGCCCCAGGATGTGAATTCGTGTCTGGGCCGGTGTTTTTAGTCTGGTCCACGGCGGTGGGATTCAGTCTGATGATCCGAACCACCAGTGAGACGTCGGAGGGTGAGAAACACTATTTTGGTATATAAAACGGCCGCAAAGGTTTAAAAGTCACGTGATAAATTAGGTTGGGTTCGCCGAAAGGAACTGAATTAAATTTAGGTTTTAGAAGTAGCCGTAATTACTTCGTAAAAAATTAAAATAGGTTAGGATTCGCCGAAAGGAACTGAATTAAATTTAGGTTTCAGAGGTAGCCGTAAATACTTCGTGAGAAGATAAAATAGGTTGGGTTCGCCGAAAGGAGCTGAATTAGACTTAGGTTTTAGAGGTAGGCGAAATTACTTCGTGACAAATTAAAATAGGTTGGGTTCGCGAAAGGAGCTGAATTAGACTTAGGTTTTAGAGATAGCCGAAATTACTTCGTGACAAATTAGCGCGCAAATGTCTATATGTGTGTGTGTCTGGAAGTAAGTTGATTTTACAGCACAATATGCTGCTGAACTACTTCCATTTTTGTTTTCTTTGCTGAGGCTCAAGTACTGGTGACAAAGGAGAACGGTTGAGTTTCATCTCATAAAACTGATACCGCTTCACCGCTAGGGTGAAGTCGAAGGCCGTATCAGTAAACCACTCTGAAGTCAAGCGTGCCAGCGACGGCCCAGCAAAATCTTTGAAAATGGAGAATAAACAAGCGAAATTAACACCTGATGAGAAATGTTTAGAAAAACAACAAGCCGGAGCAGGACTAATCCAAAAGAAAGGGAGAGGAATGCATAGTGGAAGAGCAAGAGGTAGAGGCAGAGCTACACACACACCAAACAGTGGCTTTAGCACTACATGCTGGAGGTGTGGAAAAGAGGGACATTTTGACATTTTGGACATTTTTTTAACTCAGAATAGGATAGCAGCTCAGGTGAAGAGAGCAGTTCAGACTAGGAAGAACGTAATAATCCCTCACCAAGTGAAAATTAGAGATCAAAGTAGTTTAAAGTAGTTTAAAAAGGGTTGGAAACAGACCCGACTGAATAGATATAGATACAAGAGGAATAAAGTAAAATAAAGAAAAGGCTAAATTACAACTTATCTTTAATGTATTCATACTAATAATAGCAAGGATAACAACCTGTAAACTGGTGTTAATGATGAAATAATATTAATATGAAGAGGCACCTCAGTCAATTATGATGTGAGGTGGATAATTGTTGAAAGTAATCTGCATTAAGCTTAGGGTTGCTCAAATTCAGTACAATGACATATGAAGTAAAATAGGTAAATATTTTAACTAATTCCGTGTATAGAGGCACTTGACCTGTTTGAAAAACTGTCATCCTAATATGAGCCATTGTTGAGATATAGAGCACACCTATGAAAACAACTAATATGCTGAACCCTGTATAAAACAGCTGAAAACTACATGATGGAGAAGCTGACTTGAATATGAAACCACTGCGAGGTTGCGTTGTGGTCTCTTCTGAGCTGATGAGCAAGCTACACATTATCAGATCAGGAGCTGGCTGAGAACTCTTCAAAGAGAGGGAAACAGAACTATGATAACTGTGATAACTGGAGTGTGCAGCGTTTCCGTGAGCAGTTTTCCTGCATCTTGACTCATGTGTGTAGCGTGTTCATAGCATCAGCATTATGTTTTTGTTTATTTGTTTTGTTGGGTTGAAAATAATTCAATAAATTTGTGATCATATTTATGGATCACCATGGCACATGCCATTGGCCAAATGATTTATTTACGCAGATGAAAAAGTGAGTGTGAATGCGTCTGACGTCATAGTGTTTTTGTGCGCTGTGTAAAAGTAATTGCCTCTGATTGTGAGAGTGGTGATTCTGCAGGTCACCAGCTATTGTAAAGAAAAAGAAAAAAAAAAGAGTGAAAAAGAGACAAAATTTACATTGTAGATGAAAAATAATCATAGGAAAAAGGTTTTGTGTTGATCAGCCAAGAACAACTACAATCTCATTTTCTGCTTTTAAGAAAGGACTGTTCACAAAAACAGAGAGAGATATGTGTTGATTAATCAGTGATAATAATAATGAAAATGTTTTAGTTTGTCACTTTCAGGTGAAAAGCAGACCTGAATCAATTTTCCACATGTAGCGGTCGGAAGAAAGTTATAGTTTAACATCATTAGAAACATTCAGGCCAAGTTTCTGGCTAACTTATTTACAGCACCATGCGTCTCTCAAACTCACAAGCGAGCTCTCACTCCTCCCTGAAGACAAGGAATGCAGCTCCCAAGAGCAATAACATGGCAGATAAAGAGACAGCAGCAAAGTCCTGGGCAAAGAGTCCCAGCAAGCAGCAGCAGTGTGGACAAACAGCATCAGAGAAGAAAAGCAAAACCATCATCCTGCATGATTGGATGAATGGCACTGTGTTCCCAACAAGCTGCAAATTCACTGTGCATGTGAAAAGAACGTTTGAGGAGAACTGAGGAGACTGTTGGAGTTTGACATTTGCCACCTTTGGAGAAAATGGCAAGAAGAGACAGTGGAACACAGGACAAAGCTGAAAGAGAACTGCCTGCTATTGGACTGTTGAAGTGGGAGAGGACAACAGTGAGAGTAAGTGAGAATGCTGGTGTTTAAAGTGGGAAATCAAAATTTGGGTTAGCAAACCTGGGAAAAACAAAACTGACTGCTTAAGTGGGAAATTGTGAAGGAGTCTGAAACACTGCAAAAAGAAACATACAAAATCACACACACACAAGCAGAACATGTATTAACCCTACTAACACTTCCAAACACAAGAGAGCTCATGAAGATTAGACAACATCTTAAGCATGTGAGTCTGTTTACCATCTTGTCCAAGTCACTTAGTGTGATGAGAAGTGATGCAAAGACCAGTGGACTCATAGCACATCAGTTACAAACAGTGTTGGTCAAGTTACTTGAAAAAAGTAATCAGTAATTAATTACTGATTACTTCCCCAAAAAAGTAATCCCGTTACTTTACTGATTACTTATTTTCAAAAGTAATTAATTATTAAGTACTTAGTTACTTAGTTACTTTTTAAAAACATGATTTACAACCTGAATAGGTGATAAAGCGATAGATCTTTCAGCCCAATTCTACTTTTTCTGCATAATCCATCATACAAAATATAATCAAATGGAAAAGTCTCTTTTTAAAACTTGTTTTGTTAGTTTTAATCTTTTAACTTTATGCATGAAGCAAAATTTTAATTATATGCACCATTCTCTGACTGGAAGAAATTAGTTTAACATTTAAACCTATTTTCTGCACATTCCAGCACATAATAAATATATATATATATATATATATATATATATATATATATATTTGTGTTTACACTCACTCTTTCAGATGCAAGTAAAACACAGCAGAAAATAAATAAAGTCAAAGACTAGCGGTCCTTTTGCTCTATTTTCACCTGTAAAGCAGGAGTAGAGTAGGCAGAGGTTTATCCTGGTGCAGGTGTGCCGCAGCGGTCAGTGGAAGGATACCGCAGTTTCTCTGTGAGTTTCTCATTGTGCTTGCATGGAAGTTTAGGGGGGTTTTTTCGCTGTAAAAAGAAGTTTTCTTCCCACGCACAGCGGACACTAATGTTTTTGTCACTTTTTACGGAATCAAACTCAAAATAAGGTCAGTACTTCCACGCTTTAAACGCTGCATACTCATACTCTCTCCCGCACTCGATATATGATCCATTGTTGATCTGCACACAGCTGTTGTCACGAACATCACACTCGCTTACGTCACTGTCATGAGACATTCTCGCAAGAAAATCACGGTTTTAGTAACGCAGTAACGCAGCGTTCCTACGGGAAAGTAACGGTAATCTAATTACCGTTTTTGCAATAGTAATCCCTTACTTTACTCGTTACTTGAAAAAAGTAATCGGATTACAGTAACGCGGGCCCATTTCTGGTTACAAAATGATTAAATAATAGCAGAGAAATGTGTAGGAAAGGCAGCTTTAAGAACATGTTCTGCTGGATATGCAGCTCCACAGACATGCATTAAACCTGCCTAATAACACAAACACACATGCAATGAAAATTAGCTTGTTATCTCTCATCAGTGTTAAAATAGTGTGAATTTAACAGACACTTGTTATCAAATGCTGAATTTATCCAATGCAAAAGATTGACTCTCTAGGTTGCAGGACAACAGTTTAACTTTTGTGGGGAAAAAAAGATTCTGGTTTGACCAACCAGTGATCAGACAATAAATTTAGTTGTTAATACAGTAAATTGGGAGATGCTTCCTGCTTGATTGATGCAGCACAAGTAATTTACTGTATGAGGGAAATTCTATTTTTGTGATAATATTTTGAACATGCATTTCTGTTGTCCTGTCATCTTAGTGGGTTAATAGCTGATATGCAAATTAGTTGATCGTTCTTAGATTAATGAAAGGTGACTGAATTCTAGCACGAGTGAATGGGATATGTTGGAGTTTGTTAGAGTGGAGACTCTAAAACACTGAGTTTCCTGTTTTGATGTGTGAGTGAATCCTGTACCTAGATACACAACTCTGAATACATAAGAACAAACGTCTTTTGTGAAATAGCTGATGACATGTCTCACGTTTTATGATGACGGGAAAAAAGAAAAACTGGATAATATGGATCTGTGGCCCAAATGAGTGAAAGGCACAGACTTGGGGATTAAACTCATAACATATTAGGCTTATGTTGTGTGTTGTGCAGCTGATGGCTGGTTTGGAGTGAATCTAGCTGATGATTTTTCTTTTGTTGTGAAGTTGAGCCTGCCAATTAGTATGATGGTATGATAAACCATGCTAATGGTATGATTTACCCTCCTGAGATGAGGAGCTTGTGTCATGACGTAACAAGGCCTTTTTATTTTGATACTTTCACAGTGCACTGAAAGTTTTGTTCGATAATCTCTGTTTGAGCAGATCTGCACGATTAGAAGCGCTATCGTTGTCAAGAAAATTGTTACAAGTGAGTTTCTCCACATTAAAATGGGCTCAGGAGAAAGCCACTTATTTGGGACAATTAGAAAATGAGAGTCCCTGCCTAAAAAGGATTCAGCGAGGTAATCCAATCTAAAATTCTTCTTTTTTCTTTTGAAATGACGTCATTTTGCTGAGGGTGGAAATCAAATGTGGCGATAGTTTCCACTATCAGCAAAGAAAGAAAGAATGAATGAATAAATGGAAATAAAAACTGACTGATAAAACCTGACAAGACTTGACCACGACTCAAAGTTAACCTCCACCTAGACAGGCCAAAAGGGTGGATGAATTTATGTGTTTCTTTTAACAGGAGCAGAAAGATGACAGCAACATCCGAGGTTGCATACCAATTTAACTTTTAAATGCCACTTTCTGTGTTTGTGAATCTACCAGGGGTGTTATTCATGGGTTTGTGTTGCTCACAGAGATTATTGTGAGAAAGAGTGTATACACCCGCGCAGCGCTAACATTTACATTTCTTTTCTACAGCATTACAGTTCTTCATGTGACTTGATCATGTGATTTATACTAGGACAACTAGTTAATGTTTTTCTACTACAGGATTTCTGGGTTTATGTGTGAAGAAACTGTGTTTATAGGTTATGAGTTGGTGATGCTGTTACACTGTGTTTCCTGTGTTGAAAACTAGTGTCACTTCTTCCCACAGCTATGGATGGCTAACTTTATGGTCTTTTTATGGCATCTCTGGAACCTGTCGACCTGCGTCTGACCACAGGGATGGTCAATGTGTATTGCTAATGTTTGTTTTTCTAAGAGTACATGTAGGGGATTCAACAGAAGCGGACAAGTGACATGAGAAAAACAAATAAGAGATGCAGTGTTTATGGAAATAATTGTAGTTTACTGATTTGAAAAAACCTGCACATGATACTTGTCTTGCTGATGTTGAATGCTTTATTACTCTTATGATATAGTTGTTTATAAGTGTGAAGTTTGATTTCACTTCCAGATCTTGTTTTCCAGGCCATTATGGTGTGTATGCAGGCTCCTGGCGGAGCCAGTTTTTAAGCAAACTTAATATGCAAAACACACTAACATCTTTTATTGCAGGATTATAGGTCCGGGGTGGTGCTGCTCCAGAGGAGGAGATGCTCTGATGTTGCCTGGGACATGATCTAGCTAACCTTTTTCTTTAAGACAGGAATCTGGTTTTGATGAGTTGACTCATGGGAGTGTCCATGCGTCAAGAGGAGGGGTCCAGGATTAACATGAAACAATGAATTAACATTAAACTATGTTTTATATGATTTTTGCAGCGATTTGTGTGATTAACAGTTCATTCAACGGGTATTAAGCCTATGCAAGTGGTGCATCCATGTTCAGATGAGGCTTTGATGGCCTATAAGTGAAGTTCACTGAACTAAAGAATGTGGTTTGATGATTGTTGACATGCTCTCCAAATAGAAGTTTTTCCTCCTAGCAAGGAAATACAGGTGCAGCAGTCATCTCCTGAGGAATCTTCAGAGGCCCAGTGAGAAGCGAGAACCATTCCAGGCATAGCTGACAGCCCAGGCAGTGGTTGAGGTCAAAGGTCAAGCTGGTTGGGGCCCATCATGAGATCAGACTTTGGAGCCACAGCAAGGACCACGAAACTGCGTTGGAATGAGAGCTGTGCCAAAGGGGATTTCCAGAGGCCAACGGAGGAGATTGTGGACAACAGACGGGCACCTGAAGGATGAGGGGAGCGTGCCAAGCTCCATTGACAGCGCAGGGGGAGTCCGAGGATGACATCATGGGTGGCTGTAGCTCAGGTGGTAGAGCAGGTCATCTACTGATCGGAAGGTTGGTGGTTCGATCCCTGGCTTCCCCAGTCTGCATGCCAAATATCCTTGGGCAAGATACTAACCCCAAATTGCTCTCCAATGCATCCATTGGAGTATGAATGTGTGTGAATGTTACTTAGAAAGCACCTAGAGAAATGTGCTTGTGCGAATGGGTGTGAATGGGTGAATGTACAAGTTGTGTACAGCGCTTTGAGTGCTCAGAAAGAGTAGAAAAGCGCTATATAAGAACCAGTCCATTTACCATTTACCATCATGATTCTGTGAAAAGCACAGGAACCAGAAGCTATGGTGGTGATGACAGCAGTTTCCTATGAACATCACCTAATGCTGTGTCACTGTACTGTGCATACGATGACACTCTGAAGACTGCTGGGATCATAACAGCAGTAAGATAACTGGACCCAGCACCCTTTCCACAGAGGGGTTTTCCTGCAGAGGATGGACAGTAGAAGAGTCATAAATATTCCTATCGCAGGACGAAGGCCTAAAGTGAGGTGATGGGGGTTGATAGAGGCCATTTCAAGTGCTTCTGACCACTCCAACTGCCTGCAAAATAGCGGAGAGACCCTCCTGGATACATCAGAGCAACTGCAAAAAGGTTGAGGTCCCAGAGGATTCCACTTCCTTCACAGAAATCAACTAGTAGAGGAAAGTTTCACCCTCACTTGGTTGCTTCAGTGGCGAGGGGGAAGTGCTGATTGGTCGCCCGTAGGGAATTGCTCGCACTTCAACCTCCAGCCATTGGCCAACTCTAGAGTAACCAAGTAGTAGGGTGTGACGGACCTGTAGGTGGACCCTCCTGGTTACCTTGACTACGACGCTCACCTTTACAGGACAAAGACAGAATTGGCAAATACAGACTATTATGTCTGTTCCCATATGCCCAGCACGTCAACACACCCCACACTATATGTGTTCCTGGACCAACTCCCAGGGAAGAACTACTCCATGATACTAGCAGAGAAAGGGGGACTTTGTGTCCTCTTCAACAACACCTGCTGAACAAACGCTCACTGAAGTGTATAAATAAAAGACAAGGGCAGTCCTCAGGGCCAGTCTCTGAGACTCACTCTTGGGGTGTGAGTTCTGAGAGCTGCCCTTGCTAGCAAGTAAATCTGTGTGTTTCTCTTCTCTGATTCTCTACTGAAGAAGTGTTTTAGAATATATCTCTTAACAGTCGGTCTCAAGCTCAAAGTGTAGCCCTAGAATAAAGTCACTGAATCTTTCACAGGCCCAGGTGAGCGCCAGCGCTTCTTTTTCCAGCTGGGCATAGCGCTGCTCTGTGGGTGTCAATGATCGTGAGGCATACGCGACTGGTGACCATTGTCTTTCTGTAGCAAAACTGCCCCCAACCCGTATGAAGAGGCATCTGCTGAGATCTTTTGGGGTTTGTTTGGGTCGTAAAGCTGCAGTACTGGAGCGGATGACAGTTCTTCTTTTAAACTGCTAAATGCGTTTTGTTGCTCGTGCCCCCAATACCACATGTTTTTAGTTGAAAGCAAGTCTCTCGGTGGTTTGTCTTTTTTGGAGAGGTTTGGGATGAATTTCCCCAGCTGATTCACCATTCCTAAGAAGCTCCTAAGCTCACTCACGGTGCTCGGCTCTGTCATATTCTGCACCGCACTAGTTTTGTCAGGGTCAGAACTCATGCCTTCAGGTGACACAATGAATCCTAAGAATTTCACTGCTCTTTTGCCAAACTCACATTTTGACATGTTCAGGGTGACACCCGCCTTCTCTGCACGGTCGAGGACAGCGTGGAGTCTCATGTCGTGCTCCTCTTTCGTGGATCCCCAGACCAGGATGTCGTCCATGTGGTCCACGACTCCCGCGAGGCCGGCTGTCACTTCCGTCACCATCATGTTTTGGAAATGCTCTGGTGCACTGGAAATACCAAATGGCAAACGATTGAAATGGTATCTACAAAATGGCGTAATAAATGTGGTAAGGAGAGCAGATTCTTTGGACAGCGGTATTTGCCAAAAGCCCATGTTAGCATCAAGCTTGGAGAAATACTGCGCACCTGTGAGCATGCCTAGTGTTTGGTCTACAGAGGGGAGAATATATCTTTCACGACGCACTGACTCATTTAAAGGTGTCATGTCCATACAGATGCGGACTTTCTCTTTGTCCTTTTTGGGGGCTACGACCATGCCGCAACACCAGTCTGTGGGCTCTTCCACACGACTGATTACTCCCAACATTTCCATCCTCTCCAGCTCTGTTTTGACTTTGCCCAGTAGTGGCAGTGGAACACGCCTTGGCACTTTCAGTGAATAAGGTTTAGCATCGGGCTTCAGCTTAATCGTGTATGGTTTTTGAACAAGCCCGAGCCCATCACATAGTTTCGGGTACGCTTTCTTCACTGTCTCAAGGTCAACATTGTCCATTTGGGCAATTAGTTTCAGTCTCACAGAAGCTGTCCTGCTTAAGAGAGCTACACGCAGATTTCTGACTACATAGATTGTCTCTGTAGTGCTCCTGTCACTGTACGAAATGTCCTCCTTTGAGACCCAAGTACGGTCAGTGCTGCACCTCCTGGTCCATACAGTGGCTTTTCAGCTTTTTGCAAATGTTCATTTGGCTGCTTAATGTCTTTGAATGTCTCCTCTGAGATAGCTGTGACATCTGCCCCCAAGTCTAATTTAAATGTCCTGCTTTTGCCTCTCACGCAGATGTTAGCAAGCCACGGGTCTTCTCCTGAATCCAGTTCACCTAGGAAAAGGTGAACTGGATCAGCCAGCGCATATTGGGAATGTCATAGGCACCGATCGGTTTTCTATCGCTCATTTGCTGGGAGTAAGGACGCCCTCCGTTTGCGAGGTGCGCCTGCTGCTTGCGGCACAGGGAGGAGAGGGCGGGGGATTCTCTGGCTGGCTGGAGCAGCATCTAATAACCAACTCGCAAAATAAAACTTAATAAAAACAAAACAACAAACACGAAAATACCAGACATCATGATACAGACTTATAATCTGCACCGATGTTTTTTCTAAATTCTATACGCGAAAAGTGAGCGCGAGAGCCCTCGGTGCGCCTGCTCGCTGCTGAAGTCAAAGTAAACTTTATTGTAATCTCCGCCACATACAGTCCAGTGTATAGAGAGACGAGACGACGAGGCTCCAGTTACAGCAGTGCAAGTAAACAAACAATAAATATAAGAAGAGGAAGAAAATAAATATACACTTTAGGACTCGGGGTAAAGGGATCAATAACAATTTAAAATTTATAATTTACAGTTTGATGATTTAAAGTCTCACATACAACCCGTCGAAAGGGGAGGGGGGCCGGCTGCTTCCAAATAGAGCACATTTCATTCATAATGTTGTAAATCCAAGCCCATTATCTATTCATGATTTGAATCCTGGGTTGTGTGAAATCCCAGAAATACACCTTTGACAAAGTGAATCTGTGAACTAAGGTGAAGGTCTATTAGATTATGTTGTGGCGATCCTCGAGTTGGGGGATTTGTGTTCATACTGGAGTGCAAAATTAAAACCAATGACATGCACCAATGTTCAAAGACTATTAATAATTCAAAACACTGGATCACTGTCAGAAGATTTTTATTATTGAGACATTTTATTAATCATTATTGCTGATATACTAAAGCTAAGAGTGTTCAGATTTCTGTTTTTACTTAACCACTTGCACAACTGTCTACACTTTGCCTTAAAAAGACTTGTTTTGCTCTCACATTATCTCACAGGAAACCGCCACCCAAAGAGTAAGAAATGACCTTGTAAGAACATAACCTTTTTTGAACATAAGTTCCGAGATCTCACACCTGCCTGTTTGGCTAGGGAATGTTACTTCCTTTCTTGTATGTTTCATGCTGTGTATAAATAAAGGCAGAGAATTGCTGCAGGGTGTGGGCCTCACTTGAGCTCCCACCCGTGCACGTTGAACTGTTACAAGTGTCTGAGTGTTATTTCATTATACCTGATTACTTGATAATATTGTCTCTTATCATTTTTAATGGTCCTCCGAGCCGGAGTGGACATTGATTATTTTCTTTTTCATGCTCCACTAGGAAACCTTCATCAAGTCCTGACGTCGTGAGAAGCCCGCGCTGAAGTCTGTCGACAGCTCCTCTCCAGGCAGAGGATAAAGACCAGAGACGCTATAATTCGGGTTCTGGCCAGCGTTCTTATAAAGTGGTCCACGACGTTGGGGGTTGATGGAGCAGACCTAAACAACCACGAAATAAATCAGGTGAATATTTAACACTCACCCACATCTTGCGAAAAATTCGAATAAGAGTTGACGCTGCTCCTACAAGTAAACGCTCGTTCTAAGAGAGGACTGGTAGCTATTATAGGAAGCTCCTACATGTAAATGCTCGTTCTAAGAGAGGACTGGTAGCTATTATAGGAAACTCTAAATGTAAATGCTCGCCTGAAAGAGGGTTGGTAGCTATTTTAGAGGGAAAAGCGTCATAATAAAAACCTTTAAACGCGCGAAATATTTCTATTTTATTGTTTTGTTGGTGGAATAAGTTACATTTTACAGCACAATAGGGAGGCTGAACTATTCCACCATATTGTTTGCCGACTGGTGCTCACGTACTGGTGGGACGAGAAAAAGGTTGTGCTTCATCACATAAAATTAACACCGCTTTCAAGGGTAGCTTGAAAGTAGAAGGCTGTGTTAATAACCTCTCTCATCCCTCGTGCCAGAGAAAGCACCACGGCTGTTTGTGTGTGTAAAAGTTAAAAAGCTGTAATTTTCAAGGTACCTAAACATAAAACATTTAAAATAAATTAGTGAAAATGGGTAATAAATCAACAAAACTCACTGCTGACGAGCAGTGGTTAGAGAAAAAATGTCCAGGCGCCGGACAAATTAGTGCAAACAGATGGAGGAATCCAAAAAAGTTTAAATGCCCTGCGTGGGAGGGAAAATGTAATCCCTCTGCAGTGATAACTTTAAAGGAGACCCTCCAAGCAGAATTAAACAATGCAAAAAGTCCTAAAAAGAAAATAAAACGTACTCAAGAGTTAAAATATTTCAAAGCATGGAAAGAGGAGGAAGACAGACGTAGTGAAAAAAGAAAAAAGAAAAAGGAAACAACATTACAAAGCCTACAGCCGCCACTTTATGTACCAGCACCGTCAGCACCAGAGCCACAATCAAAAAAATCCCTTCACTAGTCAACCTAATCCTAATCCTTATGCCCAAGCCCGAAGTGCATTAAACTGTATGACAAGAAACCCACAGGAAGACATAGGGAAAGACCCGTCAGGCAGGGACATGGGAGGTATTGTAGATCCTCCAGGACCCTCTGGAATTTTTCCAATGATAGCTGCGCCTAATCCCAGATATGGACAGTTGATAGGTGGTGAGAACGCAGAAAGAGATATAAACCCATTTGTGTATGCTTTTAGACCATGGACCCAAGCTGACAGACAAAATGTCGAAAAAGATGTTCCATCTTTAAATGAAGGCTTTCAACAGTGGAGAGACGCAGTGGAACTAATTAGAACTCAATGGGGCCTAAACGGTCATGAAATGCTTCAAGTAGTGCAAGACCTGCTAGGATTGAGAATGGGGACAGTGAAAGACGGTTTTACAGGTGCAGATGACCAAGGAAGACCTCTTGGCCCAGATTCCCTAGATTTAATGAACACCTTGACAGACTTATATGACCGAATTAGGGTTCGTTTAGCCCCCAGAGCAGATTATTCCAAAATAGGAGAAGTAAAACAAAAGGAAGCCGAAACAGCATCAGACTTCCTCGATCGGCTACGCCCGGTTTTCCGACAACATTCAGGCCTAGATTATGAAGACCGCCCTGAAAGACCTTACCAACAGCAGCTAAAAAATGCATTTCTAAATGGTCTCCGTCCCGCAGTCAGAGCCCATGTCGAAAAGCACTGGGTGACAATAAACACAGGAAATCTAGCAGACGCCCTACAATATGCAGAGCATGCAACTAGAGTGCTGAAAAAGAAGGAAAAAGGAGGTGTTTTCACTGTAGATCCCGACACAGGTGTCATAGCATTTTCTGGTGGATACAGAGGACAGGGACAAGGACAACACAGAGGAAAGGGACAGAAAAGCAGAGGTTACAAAGGTAACAGGAAGCAAAGAAATGAAAGAGACAACCGTTGTTATAATTGTGGAAAAGAAGGACATTTTGCACGAGACTGCAGAAACAAAAAAGAGAATCATAGTGACAGAGAAAGTATGTGACTAGAGCAAAATACTGAAGCTGAACAAAACATTGAGGATGAAACTGAAATCTATAACATACAACAATTACTTTTAGGTTCTGAACATAAACCCACAGTAATTATTCATGTAAACAACGAACCTATGACTATGCTATGTGACACAGGCGCATGTAAAACTGTGTTAAATCAAAGACCACCGAATCTGAAATACTCCAGTGACACCATGATAGTGAAATCAGCATCAGGGCACACCAGCATTAAGTCTTTAACAGAGAGCCTACTGTTAGTACATACAGACAGTGGACGCAGCTGCAAAAATCAATGTATATATGACCCATCCTGCCCAGTTAACCTTCTAGGGAGAGACTCCTTAGGAAAACTGCAAATAGGTGTATTGCCAGGGCCAGAAGGCATGTATGCTAAGTTAATGTTGAATGAAGAGCAAAACCTCACTGACTGTCAGATTAATGTGTGTGAAGGGCAGGGAGAGCCGCACTACTACTGGACATTAGACCTGCCCTCACTAGAACCTTTGCAACACATAGCAAATCAATATCTGCCAACCCACTCAACACGGCAGGGCTACACAGAGTATCACAACACACTGAGGTTCAAACAAAGCCCAGGTCATGACCCCATATATGACTTACAGGTGCATAAACTGGGCCCACAAATGCTTACATTGCAGCACCTATATGTCACTCAAAGTGGTAATGCAGTCTGCTCTGTACTTCAGCCAGAAATAGTGCAACGAGTGAACAGGATGCCTAAACCACATGTATCAGTAGCACACAATGACAGCACTGAGTGGAAAGATTTAGGCCGCGTTCTCGCTCAAGTTGAAAGGGACAGATATGAAAAAACTGAAGAAACACATGAGGGATGGCTTCAAGGTCGCAGAACAGGATGCATGAGATACACATTAGGGTGGGTACTCACTACCCACCCAGCCACCCACATGATTGACAGCACTGATGTACACGTGCAGGAAGATAGTGAGAACTGACATGAACTCTCATTAGAATTACACCCAGAACTACAACAACTGCCCACAACACTGTGGTCCGTAGGACCTACAGATGTAGGATTAATTAAAGGAGCAGATCCCGTTGTAGTAAAAACCACCACAACCTACAGGCCAGTCAAACCACAATATCCCTTAACAGCAGAAGCAAAGGCAGGCATCAGGCCAGTAATTGCAGATATGGAGAAAGCAGGCATTTTAGTAAAAACAACCGAAGTGACCTGTAACACTCCGATCTTTCCAGTGAAAAAATCAAACACAGGAAAGTATCGCCTAGTACATGACCTCAGAGCAATAAATGACGTAACAGAACAAATCCCACCTGTGGTAGCAAATCCACACACAATCCTAAATCAAGTAACACCAAAAGAGCAATGGTTTTCGGTTATAGACCTATCAAATGCATTCTTCTCTGTACCGCTACATTCTGACTCACAGGCTCTGTTCGGTTTCACCTTTGATAATCAGAAGTATACATATACAAGGTTACCTCAGGGTTTCCAGAACAGCCCCACCCTGTATGCAGAAGCTTTAAGGAAATCTATGTCGCTTTGCACTCTCCCTGCCCCAGGACAGTTTCTCCTGTACGTAGATGACATACTGATCACGGGAAACACACAGGCAGACTGCAAAGCGAACACAATAACAGTATTACAACATTTAGCTGAACAAGGCCACAAAGTCTCACAGCACAAATTACAACTGTGGAGCTCAGAGGTCACATACCTTGGCCACAAGCTCACAAGGGAGGGAAGAACACTGTTAGACAGCAGGAAACTAGCAGTACAGAATGCTCCAAAACCGCTCACAAAGCAACAGATGATGAGTTATTTAGGTCTCTGCAACTTTTGCAGATGCTGGATACCTGAATATGCTCTGTTAGCTCAACCTTTGCAAAACTTAATTTATGGAAAAAATCTAGCACTGAAAGATAAAATAGAATGGACACCAGAAGCAGAAAAAGCATTTAATGATTTGAAACTTGCCCTACAAACACGCACAGTCTTAGCCTTGCCAGACTATGACAAATTATTTTATTTGCATGTAGACGGAGGTGCAGGCTATATGAAGGCCGTTCTAACACAAGCATTTGGGGAAAAACAACGACCACTCGCCTTTTACTCGTGTAAATTAGACTCAGTTGCTTCAGGCTTGCCTACGTGCATACAGTCATGTGCAGCCGCAGCAGAGGCAGTAAAAAAGTCTGCCGACATTGTTCTCGGTCATAAATTAATTATCAAAGTTCCCCATGCTGTAACCTCCATCTTACTGCAAGCAAACTTGTCTTATCTTACACATGCAAGACAGCTCTCATATGTAGGCATTCTGCTATCACAGTCACACATTACAATTGAGAAGTGTGGACAACTAAACCCAAGCACACTTCTCCCCACTTCAGCAGACGGAGAAAAACACTGTTGCATGCAAAAATTAGATGAGGAAACGAAACCACGAGCTGACATTCATAGCACACCGCAACTGACCTTCACTAACATTTTTGTAGATGGCTCAGCATCCAAAAATAGTTTGGGGAGAAACTGTGTGGGCTATGCAGTAACCACAGCTGACAAGGTTTTAGAAGCTAAACCACTAACTTCCTCACACTCTGCTCAAACAGCTGAACTGACGGCTGTCATCAGAGCATGTCAACTACATGAGGGACAAAAGATAAACATATACACAGACAGCCAATATGTTTTTGCAGCAGTACATCATTTTGCAAAAATCTGGCAAAACAGAGGTATGGTTACTTCTACCGGTAACCCTGTGCAACACGGAAATCTTTTAAAACAACTACTAGAAGTTATAACTCTGCCAAAGAAGCTGGCATTATGCAAATGTGCTGCACACCAAAAAGATGACTCTGAAATTACTAAAGGCAACAACTTTGCAGACATAGCTGCAAAAAAGGCAGCACATCAGCCAATAGAAACCTTAATGTCTGAAACCACAGAGTTAATACCACTTGATGTACTGAAAGATGAACAGAAAGCCGCACCCACTGCAGAACAAAAGAAGTGGTTAAAATGTGGCGCACAACTGAAAAATGACTTAATGACCTGTAATGGCAAACCAATATTGCCAAAATCTCTACACAAGACAGCAGCATTAGTGACACATGGCTCGACGCATGTATCAACAGGAGGGATGATAGATATTCTCTCTAAACACTTCTACACTCAAAATTTCGAAAATTCAGCAAAAGAATTTATCAGAACATGCATGATTTGCCAAAAACACAATGCACAGGGAAATCTCAGACCCAAAAGAGGTCATTTTCCCACACCACCTCACCCATTCCATACAATCCACATGGACTTTATCGAATTGAATGAATGCCAAAATTCGAAATATGCTCTAGTAATTATAGATGTATTTTCAAAATGGCCAGAAATCTATCCAGTAAAAAGAGCAGATGCAATTTCAGTAGCAAAATGCTTATGCAATCATTTCATACCCACATATGGCATCCCTAGCCTGATACGGAGTGACAATGGAACACATTTTGTAAATGACATAATTAGCAAGGTCTCTGAAGCCTTAGGATTTAGCATCAAACATCACTGTGCATACCATCCACAAAGTGCCGGACTAGTGGAAAGAACTAACGGTACAATAAAACAAAGATTAAGAAAATGCATGGAAGAAACAGGAAGGCCATGGCCCGAGTGTGTAGGCCTAGTAAAAATGTGGATGAGACTGACGCAAGGTTCTCAGAAGCTCACACCTTTTGAAATTATTCATGGCAGACCGTTCCCACTGCCAATCACAAGCGAGCCAATAGACAAATCAGTAAGGGAAACCACCTTAGCTGAATGGATGACTAAACTGCTTGTAAACAAAGAGATTGTGTTGAATAGCCAACTGCCAAGTGATGTATCTCCAGTGTCTTGCAGGTTAAAATCAGGTGATTGGATCCTGATCAAGGTGCTCCAAAGGAAAAATTGGAGCTCTCCCAGGTGGGAAGGCCCGTACCAAGTCCTTCTTACCACACCTACCGCCTGCAAAATAGCAGAGAGACCCTCGTGGATCCACCAAAGCCACTGTAAAAAGGTACAGGACACATCAGGCTAAGACGCCAGCTCCCTAGAATCTCACCGGTGCTCTAGTGGTGGAGAGAGGGCTGATTGGGCAAAAAGCCCGCCCTTGATCTTCTCGCCCTAGTCTACGCACCAGAGGTTTTAGTGTGCTTGGTCACCATGAAGACACTGTTCCTGCTATCAGCGATCCTCCTATCACTGGTGGCTCTCTTTGCAATATTCACACTGCAAGGCAGCTACAAAAGAAATCTGAAAAAAAGATGGACACATGACAACTCGCACCTGCGCGACCTGAACCAAGACCACAACCACCCATGGATGAACAACGCGTGGTATAAGTATGTGTACGACAGAACACGCACCGACAACAGCACGGAGTGCTATGTGTGTTCACACATGCCAACAACGGCCATACACGCAACAATATATGGAATGGCACCTGAACTCGATGAAGCGATGTGCATATTCAACAAAGCGATAACTGGCAACTGCTCACGCAGAGATTTGATGACAACAGGACTGGCTCTAAAAGGTCAAAGCACAAAGAAGAAAGACCAAATTCCATGGTGTAATGACACAGACGTTAAACGTGTCATGAAACCAATCTCACAGCAAAGGGTCATATTCAAACAGACAACCCATTGTGCCTACAATCTGACAAACTGGAACTACGCCTGTGACGAAGAACATTGGGTAAACGTCAACGCCAACAACACCAAAAGCAGATCATTCGCCATAGTTCTGCCACCTGACATACAGCACCCAATATGTTTTGCCTTCTCGGACGGAAGCAGAAAGGTCGGACGGAACCTTAACTGCACACAAACCTTTGACATGACCCAATCCACAGGAACATTCACCTTCAAGAATGGAACTTTCTGGGTCCAGGGAGCCGCTTGGGCCTGCGGGCCTAAAACCTACTTCATGCTCCCACCAAACTCCACCGGTCTGTGTGCACCAGTGCTAATTTCAGACCACACCTTCAAGATCACAGCAGAGACACACGCACGCATATCAAGAGCAAAGCGTGAAGTCGCTGAAGTGTTGCCACATGACTCAGTCTACGGATCAGATGTGCCTAAGAACTTCAAGTTATGGACCACCGGTCAAAAAGTTCTCCACTCCCTGTTCCCTTGGGTGGGAACTGGAAAAAACATGCTCAGGATTGAGACACTTGACTACCGATTTGGATTGTTCCTAAATGCCTCAGTAAAGATCAACAAGGCACAAAATGAAGAAATCGACGCAATACGCATTGTAGTGATGCAACACAGAGTCGCACTGGACATGATTTTAGCTGAAAAAGGAGGTTTGTGTGTATTGTTTAACACCACATGCTGTACATACATCCCAGACAATGTGCACTCACAAAACATGACCGACGCTCTGAACGCTTTGAGAAAGATTAAGGACGCTCAGCAACAAGACTATGTCACAAGCACTGAAGATTGGCTCACATGGTTGCTAAGTGGTTCTTGGAAGTCCCTACTGATTAAAGGACTTGTTTTTGTTGGAATTTTACTTTTACTTTTATGTGTTTTCACAACATGTGTAATACCCTGTCTGAAGAAAATGGTATCAAACATAGTGATGACCTCTATCAATGCTTATGTAACACTGCCTCAAATGGAAGATGTTTTGGAAAAGGATTCATGTGATGATGTTGAAGTCTAATTGAACCCAGGATTGCTCAATGACGTTCTGACCGAAAATGTTTAGGCAAGAGGTTATGAATTGAACCAATAGCAATGCTGTTATTACAGAAATTTGAACAACAGGAGGGGATGTCAGAAGATTTTTATTATTGAGACATTTTATTAATCATTATTGCTGATATACTAAAGCTAAGAGTGTTCAGATTTCTGTTTTTACTTAACCACTTGCACAACTGTCTACACTTTGCCTTAAAAAGACTTGTTTTGCTCTCACATTATCTCACAGGAAACCGCCACCCAAAGAGTAAGAAATGACCTTGTAAGAACATAACCTTTTTTGAACATAAGTTCCGAGATCTCACACCTGCCTGTTTGGCTAGGGAATGTTACTTCCTTTCTTGTATGTTTCATGCTGTGTATAAATAAAGGCAGAGAATTGCTGCAGGGTGTGGGCCTCACTTGAGCTCCCACCCGTGCACGTTGAACTGTTACAAGTGTCTGAGTGTTATTTCATTATACCTGATTACTTGATAATATTGTCTCTTATCAATCACCGACCCAGGACTGTGACAACAATAATTGGTGCACAGTGGCACAGTGAGATTGTCTAAGTGTACAGGCTGTGATAGCTGCTCTTTGTGGATGTGCACAACTGAATTCAACCAGATGTCAGCAGATGTGTCATAAGTTGTCCTGGCTGATTTCCATCCTCTACACTGACAGTACAGTGTTTATCCTGGCTTTTTTCAGATGGTATAAAGTTGGAAGGTGGAATTCGGTGAATGGATCTCAGCATCATCAGCTAAAATTCAGATGACTCTTACGCTTGATGTAACCCAACTATGACCATGAAACCACAGCCACTGTGCACCAGTCACACACTGTCCTTAAAGACCAGTGTGTTCTTCACTTTTCACTGTACAACAAACTAACCTGTTTATCCTGCACTAAACTACAGCAAGGTTTTCATGCAACCTTTAGATAATAAAGTTAGTCTACCTCAGTTTGTTTCACAGCGTGTTTCACAACATGAAAAAGCATAATGTCACATGTACAAATGTACAACATCTGATTTAAAAACATCATGACTTCCATGTAAGCTTTAAATTTCCAGTTTATCAGATACCGCTGAGCAGTCTTTGACTGCCTTTGAATCTAACCTCTTTTCTTCCTCTCCTGTCCTGTCTTTCTTATCTTTCTCCATCTCTGAGTGAAGTTGGCTCTCTTTCTGTTCTCTCCCTGTGAAATACAGCAGCTGGACCTTTAGCTAGCAACACACTTTGAAACAAACTGCACACAAACACTTTGTGTGTTTCTGATGTTTGTTGAGCTGAGAGGAAAGTTGCACTGGAAATTAACTGACACTTAAAAACAATCACTTTTAATCCCTGACTTTGACACATGTCATCTTTTTTTATCCACTGGTGATTAATAAACAAACAAAGGTCCGCAGTGACGAGATAATAACTCCCCCCGAATGCATTACAGCCAAAGTAATGAGCCTGTTTTGAAAACGTAATAAGTAGAAAGTACAGATATTTGCTTGAAACTGTAGGGAGTAAAACTAAAAAGTAGCCAGAAAAATCTGTTACCTTGACATCTGCCTTTGCCTATTGTTCAGAATGCTGACATCTGTTTGATGCTATTGCTTATGCTACTGTCACAAGTAAACGCTATAATGTCAAGTTCCATGTGTCTCTCACTGGCGACTGACAGCACACAGCATATGAGATGAAGGAGGGGTGGTGAATCCCACAGCTGGTGTGAGATCCAGTTCATCTTCTGTAATTCCAGGTGGAGGAGTGAAACAAAAGCGCTGAATGAGGGACGTGAAGAAGAGGAAGAGCTCCATCTTAGCCAGACCTTCTCCGAGACACATCCTGCGACCTGCAAATGCAAAGAGTTTACACTCATTTAAACGAATCATGTCTGCGCTAGTGAGAATTTTCTCAAAAAAGCCTGACAAAGTTGTCATACCTGCAGAAAAGGGCATGAAGGCATCTCTCCTGACAAATTGACCCTTTTTGTCCAGAAAATGTGAAGGGTTAAAAGTGTGTGGGCTCTCCCATTCACTCTCATCATACAGGACAGAGGTGAGAAGGGGAAACACAATAGTTCCCTGTAGGAAACAGAAGATTTCTCATGTAGATGTATATCTACAGAACCAGTTCAGGTTATCAGAAGTGAATCAAGATGTTAAAATATATTTAGGTACAGCAGCTGACTTTTTTGATAAAGTATTCCTTGAAGGTGACATCTTGGCTAGTTTGGTGAGGAACAGACATGGGGACAATATTCGCCAGTCTCTGAGTCTCGTGAATGACTGCATCAGTGTACGACAGGTTTTTCCGGTCATCTACACAAACTTGACGGCTTCCTACTACCCGGCTCAGCTCCTCGTGGACCAGCTCTGCAGAGACAAAATAAAGAAACAGATTTGTCCACCTTAGTTTTAACAGATCTGCTAAAATGTGTAAAAATAATAATAATCTAAAATTATACACAGAATATTGTTATGGTGCACATTGTTTGCATGCTGTGTATTTATTTACCACTGACTGGTAGTGACAACGACAAAACTCCTAATTTTTTGCCTTTTCTCTCTGATATCACATGCTGAAATGTCAGTAAGCCCATAACTGAAGTCCTTGGTCTTGTACCCCAACAGGACACTGAACTCTGTATACGTATTTATTAGGGGTGCAACGATACACAAAATTCACGGTTCGGTTCGGTTCGATACTTTGGTGTCACGGTTCGATATTTTTTCGATACAAAAAAAATGTTCATGCCTTTTTTATTAATTTGTCACTTATTAAATTTTCACGGCACATTCTGCACCACATCTCTGTGCGTTCATCATTTGTTTGAAGCCAGCTCACCTCCTGCAACCACTTGTCCGAGAATACGCGCTTTTTTTGTGGTTTGGACTCCTTCTGACATTTCTTTGGAGGTGGAGGAACACCAAAGTAATTGCTTAAAGGAGCTTCTTTGACATCTTTAAGAGTTCTAAACAAATGTCTGTCCTCCTCCAGAAAATCTTATGTATGCAAACACACATTGCAACTTCTTATCTTGTGCGCGTTTTTTATTTTGACAGCAAATGCGCACCTGCGGACCACTTATGTGCAGCCCTGGTTATTTAGCTCGTCATATTGCAGCCACAGAAATTCTTTTGTCCATGAAACCATAAAGCTGCACTTTCTTTTTGCCTTATAGTCTGATTTGTCATAACTTTTCCGTTTTGTGGTAAGCTTTTCTTTGGCTGTCACTTCTTCACCCTGACCTGTCTTATTTGGCTCAGCAGAACTAAAATATATATCCTGCTGCTTTTACACACGCACTCACATAACGCTCAGCGATTCTCTGCGCGATCAACCTCTCACATGTTTAAGCTTGCTGCGGGAGATTTCACTTGTCATGTTTGCATAGTAAGCTAACGATTGATAAGATGATGTCAGAGGAATTGGTGCGCAAATTATCATCACTCACCAATCAGTGCTGTCGCTTTCTATACACAGTTCGCGCGATTGCAAAGTGAAAGCAAAAAACAAGCGCAAATTCAAACGCGATTTCAATATGTCACATATTGACAGTGGCTCACCGATGCCAATGACATAATTACCCAGCTACATTTCCGAAAGAATGCAAAAGCATTGACATATATTTTTCCTTCCTACGATAGGCCGACGGGCAGGGCAGAGATAGATTTTGGCAGCCCGACTGGAAAAATCGCTAGCCCCGGGACGTCGGGCTAGCGATTTAGCGAGCCCTGTATCTGATTGAGGAATCACTCATCTTTGGAAAAGAGAGTTTATTACAGAGAAATGGCTCTTTCCAAAATAAAAGCTATACTATACGCTTCTTCTGGGCTATATTCTCAGCAGCATATTAAACATATCAGGTCCCCATAAGGAGAATCATGTGCTAACGGCTGTCTAAATGACTCGGCTAAAGTTTGTAGCATGCGTGCTTGTTGTTTTTGTCTGCTTCCACTTGTCTTTGCGCTAGGATGATGTCAGCGTAAATGTGCAGTCATGTTCGTTGTGTTCCCACTAGTGCTGTCAGCGTCAATCTGAAATGAGGTTAATGCCACAACACGGCAAATCTCCGTTAACGAGCTACCGCGGATTGCCCCATGCGTGGGGCTAGATGGCCAACACGTTAACGAGCTAACTGCGCTAACACACTAGTTCCCACCCATGTAATTGAGCATTGCTGGCACATCCAACATACTGTTTTACTTTAGTCCATGACGCGCTTACCTTCAGGGTCATACATCACATGAAAACCAAAATAGTTCCAAACGCCAGATCTGAATGAGAGTGGGGGAGGTTCAATTTGCCATGTTGCAAGGAGAGCTTAACTTCTGTCTCGCTAGCTTGCCCTGCGCTCAGTGAATCTGTGTTCGACTACTCCGCCTAGGCTGCACTGTCGAGCGCAGATCCACTGAGCGCTCAACACAGACAGCACCGTCAGAAGGAAAGTTGATAAAATAAATTAAAAATGTTGTATTGTTCGATACATATGCGTACCGAACCGAAAGCACTGTATCGAACGGTTCAATATCGATACGAGTATCGTTGCACCCCTAGTGTTTATCTGTTATCACCTTATATAAATATCAACTATGTGTGTTGGAAAGACTGTCGACTGTGTTCGAGAGCCCCCTTGTGGCGAGAGAGTTGAACTATTGAAAACATGGTCCAGACTAGAGCATGTAGGTTAAGCTAACACATAGCAAGAGGCACCTTGTAAACTGACTCAACGGTGGACGTCTAGGCATAGTGCGAGTTGTGAGCGTCTCTAAAGAACTGTGAGTAGACATCATCAGACGTAACTCAGGGGCAACGTCTGGGCCTGAGAATGTAATGTCCACCAGCAGCTGGGTGCTGGACAGATCTGGGTGAAAGACTGTCTGAAACAGCTCCCACACCAGAAGAAGAGTCAATGTCCGGTAAATCAAAGGGGAATGGCTCAGAGTCAATGTCAGTGTCTGCAGGGGGGCCAGGGTGGGCCTGAGAGTCAGAGTTCAGATCCTCTGCGGTTTCTCTCCCAGCAGGCGATGAAACAGAATGTTCTTTGGAAGTGAGAGAGTCCCAGGTATGGAACGGTTGCATGTTCACAACATGATAAACACCTGCATCCACACCGGAGTCCACCCAAGTGAGCCTGTAATTAACATCACTGAGTCTCTGAGATACACACAATGGTCCCTCAAACAGTGGCGCAAGTTTAGCAGTAAAGTTAGACTGAGCGTCTGACCTGGGGTGCGTCTTAACTCTCACAAGGTCACCAACACGAAACGTGGCATGTCGATATCTCAAGTCATAGTAATGCTTTTGTCTGTCATGGCTATAGTCCAGAGCTGCTTTGGCGTGGTCGTGAGGTTCCTGCAGGGAGGCTCTCAGAGTCTCAGGGTAAGGCACACCCGGTTCATCAACACCTGCTGTAGAAGGCTGAGTGATAAGGTCAAGCGGGGTGTCTAACTCACGACCATAAAGCATCATGACAGGAGTCATACCTGTACTGTCATGGGGGGGCCGTACGCAGAGCAAAGCAAATCTGAGGGAGAAACTTGTCCCATGATGTGTGCTTATCACCTACATAAGCGCAGATTGCAGTTTTCAGAGTCCGGTTGACGCGTTCAGTAGCATTTGTCTGAAAGTGATATGCCGTAGTGAGTCTGTGCACCGAGCCTAAGGCAGAAACAACATGTTCAAAAAGCTCACTCACAAAAGGAGACCCTCTGTCAGAAATCAGGTAAGTGGGTGTACCATGTCTAGCAAAAATGTCAGTGACGAATTTACCAGCTGCTACCTGAGATGTAGCTTCTTTGACAGCGCTGGCTTCAACCCATTTAGTCAAATAGTCAACAAACACGATCAAATAAGCATTACCAGTGGGGGTGCGGGGAAGTGGCCCAACAAAATCCACACCCACATACTCCCAGGGTTTCTGGGGGACAATGGGAACCATAAGACTGGCTGCTTTTTTCTGACTTGGCTTGGTGAGTTGGCACACTGAGCATGAAATCACATAGCGTTTCACATCAGCTGCCATTTTGGGCCAGAAAAACCTAAAACGCAGTCTAGCCAATGTCTTAGAAACACCCAAGTGACCTGCTGCGGGGGTGGTCGTGGTAATAGTCCAGCAAGGTGCCTCTCATGGAAGTAGGGGCTCTCTGTAATACAAAAGAGAGTCATACACAACATACTGTAACAAGGTGGCATTGTCTGAGCTGTTCAGAGAGTCAGCTTCAATGTCTCTGAGGAGTGGACCTGTGACATGATCGTCTAACTGCAGCTGTCTCAATTGTGAACATGTCAATTGTGTCAGCCAGAATGACGGGGGGCAGAGTACGAATGTCCAGGCTGCCCATGACAGCATGATCTGGTAAAAGATCAGTCGGCCTGTCCCAGGTCAGAGGCAAAGGGTTGCGTGACAGTGCGTCGGGAACTTTGTTTTGTGCACCAGGTTTGTGCACTATTGTGAAATCAAAGTCCTGCAAACGAAGTGACCAGCGGGCGAGTCAGCCCGTTGGGTTTTGAGGAGACATGAGCCACCTGAGACTGTTGTGGTCAGTAAAGATGGTAACATGAACACCTTCAACATATAGGCGGAAGTGTTCCAGAGCCCATATCACAGCAAGGCACTCCTTCTCTGAAGTGCAGTAGGGGAGTTCAGCTTTGTGAAGGGAGCGACTAGCAAAAGCCACAACATACTCACGACCCTTGTCATCCTTTTGCATCAACGCTGCCCCGAGACCAATGTCACACGCATCGGCGTGAATGGAAAAGGGACGGTGTTAGGGAACGGCTGTGTGCAGACAGGAATAGGACCCAAGGTGCAGACACTCGGAGGCAAAACTTAAACTCAAAACCGCTTTAATGTTAAACTCAAATATAACATAACTGGAAATATCAAAAATAAACTTACACTGGAGGACTGGGAAAAACACACAGCTAAATAAACGGTAGATCGCGACAATGACAAACTGAAACACAGGGCTTAAATACATAGAGGGAGCAATCAGGGAATGGACAACAGGAGGGAAACACAGCTGGGGCAAATCAGAACTGACGAGACAAGGAAGCGTAAACTGAACACACTGAGATAAGACAGAGACCTTCAAAGTAAAACAGGAAACACATAACACAGACTGAACAAAAGACACAGACTCACATGCAGGCACTACAGAGGGAACAGAGATGTGGGACCAGGGCAGACACAGACACTGACTGGACACGGGGATATAGCGGACAGGGGAGACAGCAACTAAGGATTACACAGAGACAAACCATAAGACATGACTCTAACGAAAACCCAAAGACTAGAAATATTAAATAATATAATAAACTCAAAAACCCTGGGTCAACGACCCAGGCATCCTAACAGACGGTTGAAGTCCGGAAATGACAGGACCGGGGCTGAAGTGACATGGTCTTTCAAAGTGTCCATGGCACTTTGACAGCTGTCGTCCCAGCAGAAAGCATTGTCCTTTCTGGTGATGGTGTGAAGAGGTTCGGCATGGCGGGCATAATTCTGAATGAAGCGCCGATAATAGCCAGTCAAGCCAAGGAACTAACGGACGTGTTTCACCGAGGTTGGGGTATCAAACTCCTTAACCGCCTTTACTTTGTCTGGATCGGGCTTAACTCCTGATGATGTGATGCGGTACCCGAGAAAGGTGGATTCATCGAGGCAGAATTGGCACTTTTTGAGCTTCAATGACAAGCCAGCAGCTTGGAGTCTGCCCAGCACCTCCTCAAGATCCACCAAGTGCTGTTCAAAGATAGGTGAGGCGATAACAATGTCATCCAGGTAGACTGCGCACGTTTTGTAAATGAGGCCAGCAAGCACAGAGTTCATGAGTCTCTGAAAAGTTGCAGGTGCGTTGCAGAGCCCAAAGGGCAGCACCCGAAACTGGAAGAGACGGCAGTGAGAGATGAAGGCAGTTTTAGGCTTCGAGTCCTCTGCTACAGCAACCTGCCAATAGCCTCGCGCTAAGTCCAATGTCGAGACAAACTTTCCCCGTGCCAGAAAGTCCAAAGACTCATCTACACGAGGCAGGGGATAAGAGTCTTTTCGGGTAACTTGGTTGAGCCCTCGAAAGTCCACACAAAACCTTGGTTCCGCAGCCGCTCTATTTACAATGACTACAGGAGCTGCCCAAGGGCTTGTGGAAGGTTCAGTGATGTTGTCCTTCAACATTTGTTGCACTTGTTCTTCAATCACACGTTTCTTAGCAGGTGACGTGCAGTAGGGTGGGAGATTGACAGGTGTTGCATTGCCAGTCTCTATGGCGTGCTCAGTGAGAGCCGTTCGACCAAGTTGACCATCAAACAAGGACCTAAACTTGCTGAGCAGATTGAGTAAAGCATCCTTGTTGTTCTCTGAGAGACTTGCTTCAGACAGTTTGGCTGTTAAGTCTGAGCGAATCAAGTCCAAAGACATCAGTGTTCCAGGTGAATGTGAGTAATCATTTTGAAGGTCCTCTTCATCGTCTGCAAGTGGGCAGGGGATGTCCTCAATGTCCTCCCACTGTTCTAGTGGGAATGTGAATAGAAACAGAAGCTCTTGCCATAAAATCCATTCCCAGAAATGAAAGGAGAGGACAAATCTGGTATTATTGCAAAACGCTGGTAAAAGTTCTTGTTCATGAATCCAATATTGAGCCAAATAACACCCTCAGGGATACAGGGAGCATTATTGGCGAGGTTAACTGCAGGACCATTCCACTCACTTGTGTTTCTAGGGTAAGAGTCATTTACTTGAATGAGATCTGTTCGTACAGCCGAGAGGGAAGCACCCGTGTCGAGGGTAGCATCCACAGATGAAGCATTGAAGTTCACTTTCGTTCTTAGTGGGGTATTCCAGTGGACTTGTGAAAAATTGTCTTCCAAGTGTCCAAGACTGTGTCCACCCTGTAGTGAATCGGGCGTGTGAGGCTCCATTAGTAACTGGGGGAAGGTTGGCCTCTGTGAAATGTCCTCCCCCCCCCTGTAGTTTCCCGACTGCCTGTATTGTGGCTGGGATGTGGTGCTGCTTAATTCCACCTTTTCATGGCCAGGGTCAGAGGGGCCAGGTGCCGGCAATGGCTGGACTGGGCCATGCCTAGCGGCGTTTGAGGCTCGTTGTGGCAAATGAGGTTGGGTGTTACAGTTTGGGCAGGTGCGTGTAGTGAACCCTGGCTGAGAGCATTTGAAGCAGTAAGGTTCAGGCTTATAGTTGTCTTTGCCACATAAAGCAGGCTGTGGTCTTTGTGGTCCAAGCACTGAGTGAAGCTCATGAGCATGTAGCAGCAGGTCCATTACAGAAGTGACATTAGCGCCATACAGGGCAACTCTGTATTTTTCAAGAGCATGTTTAATAATCAGGTCGATTCTGTCTTTTTCAGGTGGAGGACTCTTCAGTTTGTCAAACTCACTCAACATGTGAGCAACAAAGGTTGGGAGCGGTTCGTCCTGAGCCTGAACACGATCCAAAATTCCTCTCAGGATGCGTTCTTGGCTGTCAGAGGGCAGAAAAGCTGTCTTAAACAGTTGACAGAATTGAGCCCATGATGTGATGTGGGAGCTCAATGCCTTGAACCATTTCCCGGGCTCTTTTGCAAGAAAGTGTGGCAGTTCGTTTAGCAATTGCCCATCGGTTAGGTTCAATGAGGCTTTGTATGTGCCAACTGCATTTAACCAGTCCTCAGGTTGCACTTTGCCGTCCCCAGCATACACAGGAGGCTCCAGTTTGGCGTGATGTAAAGCTGCCGCAATCACTCTGGAAGTGCTGCTGAGCTCGAGTGAGTGAGATGGGAGGAAAGGATTTGTAGGTTGAAATGGGTTGCTGGGCAGGAACGGATTGGTACTGTTGGTGGGTTCAGTTTTGTCCCTCGCAGGAACATGAGGTGTCGATGTGGCCATTGGGAAAACAAGAGACTGTGGGATCCCACTGCTTTAGTAAACTCTGCTGTATGTTCAGTGAGTCACGTAAACAATCACTAAGCTTATTCACCTCAGTTCTTAACTCCACCACTTGTTGGCTAAGGCTAGGAGTCACATTTTCAACTATCTGGCACATAGGTAACGAGGTAAGTTCCATGTCCGAGTCAGAGTCGTCTGGGTAGTGTGCCATTGCGATTTCAAAAAAAATTAAGCCGCTCCAGGGCACAGCGCAGTTATTAATATAGCAGTAAAAGAGTCAGCTAGGTCAGACTAGAAAGACAAAACTGCAAAAATGCCATTCAAGATTAAATTTAGAAAAACCACAAATAAAATTTCGCCCAACAACTGAAATTAGGCTGGAGTGATCAGAACCATGTTATTACAATAGCATGTCTGCAACACTAGAGCTCAATGCAAGATTAGTTTTAAATCGTTTCGTTATACTGAGCCGAAGACCAGCACCAACGGTTGTAGTCGGCCAAGTTATCACTTACATGTGCTACAGTCAGTCTAGTCTCAGCAGAGGGAAAGGGGAATGAAAAGCCAGCAGAAATGTTCATGTCCAGGCTCTCCACAGAAGAATTAATCCTTAGAAGACGAGACCAACAGCACGTCCAAATAACAGATCCACAGAGTCCATTTGCGTCGCGGAGTCAGCTTCTCTCTTTTTCTTTCTCCCAAGCGGAGCAGCGGCACACCGCGGTATCCAGAAATTAGTCGGGTCCCACCTGAGCTGAGGCTGCGGCCATGGCTGGGGAAAACGTCCGAGCGTCCGCAAAAGTGGGGGGATTTCCGAGACAGTTCATGTGCTAGAAGAGAAGAATTCTCGGCGGGATACAAATATCGTCTGAAGTCCAAGGGGAAAAAGTTCGGGCCCCAGTTGTAACGTGCGGTGGAGATGAAGCCAGCCGCGGAGGTGTGCAGGTGGATAGCAAATGAGCAACAGCTTCTGACTTTCCAAAAAGTACTCATTTATTTACAATATCAAAAATAAAAGTGCTACCTCTACCACACATTACTAAAGAGCACACTAGTCCGCGTACACACGGGAGCATCCATTACAGGAGGAGTGCGAAGAAGAACAAAAAAGGGGGTGACACACCAGTCATGAGACAGGAGGCGCCACCATGTGGTGATACACTGCATTACAATAGCAACTGTTACACTATTTCCGTTATTTTGTGTGTGTTTTTGCAGCGTTTTTCTTGTTGCTGGTGTTTTCTTAAGTTGCAGTCCGTTTGGCCTCTCAGGCCCACCGTAGAGGTTACAGATACAAAGCAAAAAACTGCATATTAAACTCTACACTCAAGTTTCCTGGCTATGTGTGACTTTCAACTTACGAGTACAAATTTTGTTCCAATTTTTCTGCCTTTCACCTGATTGGTCAATGTCATGTCAATCATAAATTTAACACTCCAGTCAGAGAATAGATGGGTTTGGCTGGCAGAGGGGTGCTTTACTGAGCTTCAGGTCCTGGAAGGGTAATACAGTTTGAAGCTGGATATATCCTAAGCTAGGTCCCTTAACTTTTGGTAGCTACTGAAAGGATAAAGTTGTGCTATACCAGAAATACCATTATTACTTTAGTATTGAGCCCATACACACAGACCCCGAGTTGTACACCACCCCTGTAAGCCTGTGGTTGCATCACTGTGCTGTTGTGTTAAAGAATAACAGTAAATAAGGAATAACCTTATTTGTGCGTCCTATATGTTCTGACCGACACCCCAAGGTGAACACCATTGTTATTCAACCAACGCCTATACAGTCCTGGGTGAAACCCAAATTAACAGTGTGGTATTTCTTATCACCCACATTCTTTTGGGGTGAGACTTGCATATCTTGTCCAGTTCCTTACCCTGTATGTGTGGGTATTTAGCCATTAACAGCAAACCCCATCTCAGTGTGGCTGCTGTGGTGTCAGTGCCAGCACCAAACAGGTTGCTCACTGTGAATGTCAAGTTCTCCTCATTGTAGTGAGTATCCAAAACACAGGAGTCCTAAGAGAAGTAACACTCACATTGCTTATTGCTATCAAACCTAAAGTGTAAATAATAATATCATAATTTTAAAAAACACATATTGTCTTACTTCTTCTTTCTGTTTCCGAATCAGAAAACAGTCCACAAGCCCTCGGCACAGTCCGGGCTCCAGAGTCTCTTTCAGATGCTTAGTTAAATTCTTTATATCTCTGACATTCATCTCAACATTTTTTAACATCACCTGGCGGTTTTTTATCCAACCGAACAGCCGGGGAAACATGTTAAAAAGCTGCAGGAAAAAAAAACAAACTTAAACAAAGCATATTCCAAGTAAATACACTGAATTATTAGAAATATAATTAAATAGATTTTACTTTGTCATATGACACATGTTATAGTTTAAATATAAAAAAAAATTAGAGTCCACACATTATTATTACACATTGTTTCACTAAATCCTGGTTTTCATTTTTATGAAAGCAGCGATGACTTGACCTATTTTAAAATTCCCCTCACAGAAATAATGTAAATCAAAAATAACAAAGTTACTGTTGCTGTGCATCTAAAGATATCTGATATTTTCAAGCAGCTTTACCATCTAATTTCTTAATGACTATCAGTGCATATTGTGTCATATATACATTTTATTGTATCTCATGATTAAGAAGTACTGCCTTTGCATCAATGAGCATTAATAACAATAATTTAAAAAAAGCTTGTGAAAAAGCAAATAGTCAGATTTCCAATGCACCAGATAGAGCCGGATTTGCTAATAGCAGCGCTACAGCTTTGGCTCTAGCCTGTGTTTCTTCACTGAATGTTTAGAGCCTTGTTATTGTAGGGAGTTGTGTATGCCTTCCAGAGAGCCATATCGATGGGGACTTTAGCCCCTGGGATCCCTGTTCAGCCAGGCAGGTCACGAAGTGGAGGCCAGACAACAACCAGCAAAGTCAGATAAGACAGACATGACATGAGATGGATCAGTTATCAGGCCACGATCAAGGCTCTCTGTCCTTGTCGTTGTGTCCTTGGGCAAGACACTTTACCCTACCGCCTACTGGTGTTGGCCAGAGGAGCCGATGGCGCAATATGGCAGCCTCGCTCCTGTCAGTCTGCCGCAGGGCAGCTGTGGCTACAACTGTAGCTGCCTCCACCAGTGTGTGAATGCGAGAGTGAATGAATAGTGGCATTGTAAAGCGCTATATAAATCCAATCCATTATCCTAACTCCCCGAAAAGCCTTCAGTTGATCCAAAATGCTACAGCGAGAGTATTGACTGCAAGCATATTTCTCCCATATTTGCTTGTCTTCACTGGCTTCCTGTTAAATCCAAAGTTGAATTTAAAATCCTTTCACTTACAAAGTCTTGAACAATCAGGCCCAGTCTAATCCTATAGACCTCATAGGACCACATAGCACTGCTGGTTTACTTGTGGGATCTAGGGTATTCAAAAGTAGAATGGGAGCCTAAGATACGAAGCACGTAGTAAACATCGGGTCATGAGGTCTGTTTGTTGTTGCTAATTTAATTTAATTTATAAGATTTTAGTCTCACAGAATTTTCTACTTCCATATATGAATGTATGTGATCGTGGCTAACTTTACCAACTCATCGAATCTGTCAAAAAGCCAACCTGGACTGATGCAGAACCTGAGACACATATGGTTTGATTGGCTCGCTTCACCATATTCTTGAATACAGGGTCACCGTAGTCAAATCTGCTTCCGTACACAATAGAGGAGATAATGTTGGCTGTTGCGTAATTTATTGGAAGAGCTGTATCAAAAGCATTTCCTGTAAAAGTGATACACAAGAAAAAAAATCTAAAATAAATAAATACATACATGGGCTAACAGACATGCACAATATAACATTTAGAGGTGTGCTAATTTTGAAAAATCATTTAAATTGCAGTTCATGGTTCATGTACTTTTGCCATACCTTTATGATCTTCAATCATTTGAATCAGATAGCCACACTCCTCCAGGATTTTATCCTGAGTAAGTCTTTTGCCCATCCCAAAGTCTTTAAGGGTGGTGAGGGCAAAACGTCTCAGCTCTTTCCATGATTCTCCGTTTGCAAACAAAATTCCTCCAAAACATAAAATCCTTTATTTAAAAAACTCAATTAACTAATTTTTATGAGATGGAAATAGAAACATGCTGACAAGGCTTAAACCACCAGTAAGGAAGGGCTGAAAACAATGAATATTTTTAAATTTTTTAACTTTTGAAGTCGTTTTTGTTTTTGAATATATCACATTTTATACCCCCCCCCCCCCCCCCCCCAAAAAAAAAAGTTGATTCTGTTCATCTGGATGTAGTGTTTTTACTACAGTACAGTACATTTGCATTTGTCTTTTTTCCCTAAATAGTTTAAAATTGTACATGTGACTCTATTGTTCCTCTATTGTATTGAAATTAGCACCGCTGACTAAAAATGTCAGATTCATGATCATTGGTCAATGAACATTATTTATAAAGCTGGGGAATCTTGCAGTCAGCTGAGACTGTAGAAGTCACTTGGATGAGTGACAAAACGTTTATCCCACAGAAAACACTACGTCGAGATGAGTAGGATCAACTTTTTGGGATTTCCTTACCTGGATGATTGAAGCAATTTCATAATAAAAGTGCTATATTGCATAGTTTACTACACAAACAGGGTCACATACTCACGGAAGACATTCAACATTAAAGGAATATGTAGCACTAAACTTATATAAACTTGTTTTTAAATTCTGGATGGAGAGGAAACCTGTATTTCATGAAGTCATGTGAGTCACAACAGCTATAAGTGCTGTTAGTTATTTCTAAGAAGCCAGGTATCATATGTTGACTGGACTATTTGTGATAGTAAAATGAAACAGAATAAATGGTATTATGAAAGAATTTCATACCATGACCTCTGTTCAGGTCCTTAAATATCGGGGAGACGTTGCGCTCTCCAAACTCCACTGCATAGTTAACCAGTGCCTCTCTGACTGCTTCGTACCCAGCCAAGACCACAACCTTGTTGGTTCCTAAATAAACTGTAAATACTGACCCATATGTCTTTGAAAGCTGGAAGAATAAAAATTAAGCAAAACAAAACTGAAATAGCATTAAATACATTGCAATCTTTCATTAAAGCTGCTCCTTTTGAACGAGAAGACAGCCTAATTTACCTCATGCAGAGTTTTGTAGGGTCTCTTGAGGTCAATTTGCAACAGGTTGCCTAGCAGAGGCAGAGGTCTCGGTCCTGGGGGTTCCTTCCCACTTTCCTTAGAAATGTAACTGACAGATAGGAGATAAAGAACAAGCAAGAGAACAGCAGCAGCCAGCACGGTGGTGGAACTGGAGAAGTTAAAATCTACAAAAAGTGCCATCTCCGTTTGGTGTCAGTGGTTTTTCTCTGTGTTACTTATGTAAAAACTGCTAGAGCTTCCTTGTAGGGACTCCCAGGATAGGTTTAGCAATCATCTTCCCGCCCCTGTGGTAATGCACAGGTGAGATGCATATCTCACTTGTGCATTACGTAACCATTAGGTAACCCACCAGCGATTTAATTACAGCAACTTGTTTTGCCAGAGCAAGTGAGAGCTGCCTCACCCTTCAAAAAGCCACAGCTATGTTTTTTTTTAGGGTCAGCAATGTTTCAGTTACCAGGTTGCTATTTATCACACAGAGACATGTAGAAGATTGAGGTCTGTTAGGCGCCACCTATGTCCCCTGGGGCTCCACCTTGTTTGTGCTCATGGTGGCTTTTGGAACATTTTAATACAATACAATACAATACAACTTTATTTGTATAGCACATTTAAAAGACCAGTGGTACACCAAAGTGCTTTACAATAAAAACAGGAAAATTAAGACAATAAATAAAAGACTATTAACAAGGTACCACATATGTCATCAGGTTAAGGGCACTAATTATACAACAATAAAAGGGAATATAAGAACAAAGTTACTAAGAACAGATATAGCTAAAAGATAAAGTACATAAATAAGAAATTGAACCAAATATAAAACAGGGACGCTAACTAGATGGAAAAGCTATGTTGAATAAATGAGTTTTTAAACGGGATTTAAAAGATAAAACGGAGTCTGACGCACGGATAGCGATAGGAAGGTTGTTCCACAGATTCGGTGCAACCAGGGCAAAAGCACGGTCACCCCTAGATTTAAGTCTAGATCTAGGCTGAGCCAGGAGTAATTGGGCTGAAGACCTGAGGGCTCGCCCAGGGACATATAGACTAAGAAGATCTGCAAGATAACGAGGGGCTAAATTATTTATAATTTTAAAGGTGAGCAACAATATTTTAAATTTGATGCGATGCTTTATGGGTAACCAATGCAAATCAGTAAGAACTGGGGTGATAGAGGCATGCTTTCTAGTGCCAGTCAGAAGGCGAGCCGCAGCATTCTGGACAAGCTGAAGTCTATGAAGGAGAGCGGAGTGAAGACCAAATTAGAGGGAGTTGCAGTCACAAAAGCATGAATGAGCTTTTCAAGATCTTTGTGAGGGACATAGTGCTTAGCCTTAGCAATAAGGCGCAGCTGGTAAAAGCTAGATTTGATTACTGAAGACACTTGTTTATTAAATTTGAAAGAGCTGTCCAGCAGAACCCCTAGGTCACTAACTGAGTCAGAGAAAGAAGTAGCAAAGGAACCAAAGGTATCAGCTAATCGGCCCCGGGGGGATTTTAACACAGTTATCTGATTTAAAAAAATATATCGCTTGCTGTGTGATACAGCTCATCGTTCCTTTGGGATTAATAAAGTATGCTGATTCTGATTCTGATCTACTGTTCACCTCCAACTTGTTTTATTCCATACGTCATCCATCTGTGCTTGGTGCAGAGGCTGAGATAAACGAGGAGTTATCTCATAAAGAGGAACAAACAGTACTCCAAGAACAGACAAAGCCCAGCAGAAACCTTGAGGAGGAGCTCCATCTGCCCCCACCCGGGAAGAGCCTCAGAAAGGAGAGACATCTGAGGCAAGAAGAGGGGTCCCTATTTGCCTCCAACTCTCTCAACAACACCAATGACCAGGACCAGGGACCACGATCTTCCCCAGTCCCCCAAACCCCTGACAGGCCATCACCCTCCTCCCCCTCCCTTTCTCCCTCCTCCCCACACCTGAAATTCACTGAGGAGATGATGGAGCGGGTCAATGGTGGGCTCAGATCTACCCCCCGGCCCAATCCCTTTTTGTCCCCCATAAACCCCCCACCAGAGCAGCCAAAGGTTCGCCATTGAGCCCCGCCCTCAACAGAGCAATCAAAGTTACATTGCCCAGCCTCGCCCCCCTTAGTTCCTCCTTACCACCTTCATGCTCTGTCTCCGCAGTCTGATGTGTGATGTGTGGAGGGTCCGGGCTGCGAGGATTATGGCAGTGGTGACTTTTCCCAGGAGAAGCTGGGACCCTGTTTACTAGAAGGTTTTAAAATTTCTGTACTTTTAGGTGACAGAAGGAGACATGTGGCCTGGCCAAAACACAGAGAGCAGCATGTCTTCCCATTAACACCTGACCTGTCCAGAGGTTCAGTCAATGAGCTCGTCAATAGCTTCAATGCTAAAATGTTAAATGTAATGGATACAATCGCTCCCATTAAGGTGAAGGTTATCTCTGGAAGGAAAAAGTCTCCATGGAGAAACTCCACACTGGTGAAAAATGAAAAAAGAGAGTGTAGGAAAGCTGAGCGCAGATGGAGAAAAACAAACCTCCAGGTTCATTATGACATCTATAAAAAGAAACTTCACAATTATAATTTACAACTGAGGAGTGCAAGGAGGTCCTACTTCTCTGACATAATCACTAAAAACAGTCATAATGCTCAGGTCTTATTTTCTACAGTTGACAGGCTAACAAACCCTCCTGTGTCAGTGGCAGCTGAACTTCATTCAACCATGGCCTGCAATGACTTTGCCAAATTCTTCACAGAAAAAATCCAAAAGATTAGACAAGCAATTGGTACATCAACAGCAGATCCAGAATATGTACTGTGTCCACCGAAAAACTGTTTAAACACCATCAAACACTTTCACCCTATTAACAGCAAAGACCTGGAGGACATCTTAGGTCAACTGAACTCCTCCTCTTGCTGTTTAGATATCCTGCCAACAAGTTTTTTCAAAAAGGTCTCAAAGACTTTACAGTCAGACCTGTTACAGATTGTCAACTTTTCTTTAATATCAGGTGTGTTAAAGAACCACTAAAAACTGCTGTAATTAAACCTGTACTGAAAAATCTTGACAAGACACAAATGAACAACTACAGGCCGATCTCAAATCTCCCATTTTTAAGTAAGATCATTGAAAAAGCAGTTTCTCAACAGCTCAATTGCTTCTTAAAACAGAATAACTGCTATGATGCCTTCCAGTCAGGTTTTAGACAGAACCACAGCACTGAAACCGCTCTGACCAAAGTGTTTAATGACATATGTCTGAACACAGACAGTGGAAAAATGTCAGTCTTAGTTTTACTGGATCTCAGTGCAACATTTGATACAGTTGACCACAACATATTACTCAAACGACTGGAGAATTGGGCAGGTCTTTCAGGAACTGTACTAACCTGGTTCAAAACATACTTAGAAAACAGGAAATACTTTGTATCAATAGGTAACTTCACATCTGAGCAGACAAGTATCACATGTGGAGTTCCCCAAGGTTCCATCTTGGGACCCCTTCTGTTTAACATTTACATGCTCCCACTGGCACAGATTATAAAGAACAACAAAATAAACTATACTATCATAGCTATGCAGATGACACACAAATATATATCACAATGTCACCAGGAGACCGAGGCCCTGTACAAGCTCTTGGTAAATGCATTGAGGAAATTAATGACTGGTTGTGCCACAATTTTCTCCAGCTAAACAAAAAAAAACTGAGGTAATAGTCTTTGGTGCCAAAGAAAAACAATTACAGGTCACCAGAGAACTTCAATCTATACACCTAAAAACCACAAACCAGGCGAGAAATTTGGGTGTAGTGATGGATGCAGACCTAAACTTAGAAAAACACATTAAGACAATAACAAAATCAGCTTACTATCACCTCAAGAATATTTCAAGGATAAAAGATCTGATGTCTCAACAGGACCTGGAAAAACTAGTCCATGCATTCATCTTTAGTAGGCTTGATTACTGTAACAGCATCTACCTTCTATCTTACAGGTCTACCTAAAAAAATCAGTCAGACAACTACAGCTCATTCAGAACTCTGCTACTCGAGTCCTCACTAGACCAAAAAAGTGGACCACATCAGTCCAGCTCTGAGGTCTTTACACTGGCTGCCTGTCCGTCAGAGGATAGACTTTAAAGTTCTGATGCTGGTCTATAAAGCTCTGAATGGTTTAGGACCAAAATACATCAGTGACCTCCTGACCCAGTATGAACCTTCCAGATCCTTCAGGTCATCTGGATCCGGTCTTTTATCAGTCCCCAGAGTCACAACCAGACACGGAGAAGCTGCATTCAGCTTTTATGCTCCTTATATCTGGAACAAACTCCCAGAAAGCCTCAGATCAGCAGAAACACTCAGTTTATTTAAATCCAGGTTGAAGACTCACCTGTTCTCAGCTGCATTTGAATAAAACACCAAATCCACTACTTCATGAATACTCGATTATATTCCTACTGGTCTGTCCCTGCTCTCCTCCAGTGGTGTTGGGCATCGTAAAACACTCGAACACCTGGTGCTATCCACTCTATCTCACTCTAGCCTACCTCAATTCTCCTGCTTCTCTGTGCAGGTATGCCATGATGTCCAGCTTTAGGTTGGCTTAGATTTACATAAACTCATTTCTAACATACATATGTTTTGTGTGCATTTTGTTTTGGGGAGAGTTAGCTTTCTGGGGATGATGTGGTTGCCCATCCTTGTCTGTGACAGTGTGGTTAATCCAGGAAGAGGTCAACAACAAAATAAACTCAAAACCCTTTACCACTTACCTCTGGTGGCAAAACCATTCAGGACAAATGCTGAGCAAACTGAAATATAAAAACAGGATCCCACACTGGGCTTTGCATCCTTTTGCATAGAGCGTTATTTAATTTAAAAAGAGTAGCGATACATTTAGAGTTGACAAAGTCAGTCCCATGGCATGGTACAGTACAGTACACATTTACAATGATGTAAATTCCCTTTTTAAATTTGATACACCACATTTCAGCATTAAACATTCTTCAATATCAGCAGCACAAACCTTTTAAATGTTTATCATTTTTCTACTTGTCTAACAATGCTGTTATTTCAAGTCACACACATAATGAAAGAGGATTTGTGCAAATACACAGAAATTATAATGTAAAAACCTTTGAAAACCTCTAAGCAACACATCTGTGGGGGGTTTTAGGAATGTCAGTCTCTTGTTTAGCATAAAGAAAGCACTGCGGATAATATCAAGCTGTTAATACAACTGTCAGAGAGCTTTTTGTGTGTAAGACGGTATACATTCATTTCATTTCTCTGAAGTGTTTCTTTGAGGACAGGAATGTCAAATAAAGGACTCAGTGTGGTTATCCCAGATTGTAACAGTAGGATGCTGAGTAAGAATTCATTTTTGGAGACATTAAAAGTCTTCAGTCTGTTTTGCAGACTCTGGGATGAATCCAGGAAGTGTGCTCCCATTTTATCTGTCGCTGTCTTTACACATGCACAGGTGCAGCATGTGAAATGCACAGCTGATGGAAAAAAACAATAAAGGCATCAAAACACCTTAAAGGTCATTGCAGTCTCAGTGTTCTAGGCCAATTTCAATTGAAAGACTTTGAGTTTCACCAGAACAATGGCACAAGTAAAATCTCCAGCGTCACTTTGTGGGTTTCTTTTTTATAAACAGCTTCGACGTAAGCAGTGAAGCTGATATCCACATAGTAACACACTGTTCCTGTACTTTTGTTGGGCAGATAAAACTGAATAGTTACCTCACAAGAGCAGAAAATTGAGATGTACTAAATGCTCTAAGAAGAGACTAAATGTACCCTGTGGATTAATCCTCAGTCTGGACGGCCTTCTATTGTTCACTGCTCTCCCAGTTTCGTGCATTTTGCAAGTCCTATTTTAGGCATGCATCCATTAATGATTCCAAAACAGTCTTTAAATGAGTAAATGGTTTTAGTACCATGAACACATCGCATTATGTACATCTGGCAACAACATTAAGAGGCTCTTAAGGAAAAAAACAAAAACAGTCCTTCTTCATAAGGGCGACATAAAGAAACAGGAACCCTCACTTGTTAGATAAGGCTCAAAGGTGTGCGACAGTTACACAATCAAATCAACTGGAGTGGTCCGTTCTCTTGCAATGATTGACAGTCACCGAAATAAAGCACACATTTTTGAACACACACAAGAAGTAATAAAAATCATAAATAACAAAATGACAGTCTGTACACTCAATTAAAACACACACAAATAATCCCTGTCACACACATTTCATAGTAGTGGTAGTATCTACTGAGTGATGCAGTTTTCTTTCTTTGACCTCACTAAAAAGAGTCAGTGTAATCGTGTCGTAATCAGAATCAGTTCTTCTACTTTTAAACAACAGCAAATGGCATGAGTGACCAAAGAAAGACACATCCGGGTGATACAATAAAAGAAATGCTGAAGTTGGTGTTTGCCACTGACCCGCAGAGTGTGTGTTCGTGTTCAAGGTTAAAAACGGCGCTGGAGACGAACTGTGTTCTCCTCTCCACGCCTGGCGATGTAACCGAGGCAAGTCCCTGCGTAAGGGCAGCGTGCACGTAGTGTAGGAAATGGGCAATGGGATGGACAGATTCTTCACTCCACCTAGTTCCTCTCGCTCTGTGTGCAGTGCTGAAACTGGGCAAAGCTAAGGAACACCTGCTCCAGTGATATCTGACTCACGCAGTAGTCTTCAATGTGGTATTTCTCTTTGGCTGCCTCCAAAGTGCCAAACACCTAGATGGGAGTTGAGAAAGAGAGGACATGGAAAAGTGAAGATCACATTTAATACCTTTAATTTGCACACAGTTAAGCAGACAAAAAAAAGAAATCTACTTTTTCATGCACATCCAAATACCAGTTAGCTTTTATATAAAAAAAAAAAAATTTTCAGTATTTTCCAAGGCATTTTGTGCATGTATCACAGAAAGTTTGTATGTTAAAGTTATGATATGAATGCAGACGTGGAAAATGTCAAGTTGAAAACTTGATCAAGTTACAAGAGGACTTGAAAAAACGGACTTAAACAATGTAGTTACTATTTTGTCCAACAGAGGGAGATATAACACAGCACAAGTGCAGGGACTTATTTTCTTATTTGTGGGCGATCTACTTCAAAGTTCCTCACAGATGACTAAAAACAATAATTAAATTTAAAAAAAAAAAAAAAAAAAGGACAAAAATAAATATAATTTCCATCATTTGTGCATTCATCTTTTTTTCCACTTATCCAGGGATAGGTCAGGGGTAAACGTAAGAAAATAGAACATGATACGATCAATTAAAGTATAGACAAACAGATGCTGGGTAAAAGAACAAAAAAGTAACTGTACCTGTGCCCAGGTTAGTGTTTTGTCAGTCAAATGGTAATGCACCATTCCCTGGTGTTCATCCTTGAGCTGACTTCCTGTTGTGGAAGAAAACTGACAGTTAGATTTGCTTTGCTATTCTTTTACTTTGAAAATAATAGCTTAATCTGATGAGCTTATCGTCCCACTTCAGTGTTTCAGTAAACTGTAAATGTGCCGCTTGTGTGTTGTTTACCCTTTTGGAATATTTAGGTTTGACCGCATTGGTCAAATACAGACTCATTAAAAGGATTTAAAAGGCTTCACCACAAAGAAAAGGAACTTCATTGTATAGTTTATTAACAGTAAGGTCTTTGGATATTATGGCTTCTGTCTTTTGAGAAAGAGTAGCATACATTTTTGTTATTGGATATAGTCATAACACCACCAAGTGGCAGCAAACAGCTACAACAGGTAGAATTTCCTCAACATGCAATGCCATGCTTGAAGCTTAAGATATATGAACTTGGTATTTTCAATCCCCGAGAACTTACTTCTAGTAACTCACATTTTTTATGAGAAGTATTTATCGTTAGATTTAGAAATATTGAAACAACTCTTCCATCACGAGGCTCTGACCTGGGAAGGTGCTTTCAATGAAGTCTTTAAACAGCAGCAGGTCGCTGTCCTCCAGTTCAGCTTCTACATGGACTTTAGCCAGCAGCGTGTAGCCACTGCCAAACTTGCTCTTTAGATGTTGGGGACTCCCGAGGCACTTGAACTGACCGTTGACCATCACTGCCAGCCTGGTGCACAGGGCCTCACACTCCTCCATACTGATGAACGAACATATCGGTGGGAAAGTTAGGTAGGTGTAAGTTTAACGAGATGGAGCAAATCAGCTGCTATCTACCATATTCTTTAGCATGTACCTATGAGAAGTGATGATTATAGCCTTGCCAGACTCCCGTGTGCGTGTAACAGCGTCCCACAGCAGCCTCCTGGCAACGGGGTCCATCCCAGTCGAAGGTTCATCGAGGAAGATGACAGGAGGCCCACCAATCAGAGCCATTCCTGCGCTCAGCTTCCGCTTATTACCGCCGCTGCATATGTGCATTACACCACATTATTAGAAACACTTTTTCAAGCATTCTTCAGGATAACATGTGTATCCTCCCTCCAACCAAAGAGCTACCTACCTGTAGCTGCGGACCAGTTTATCAGCATGAGGCTCCAACAGCAGCGAGCGCAGGACATTCTCCACGCAGCCAGACACGTACTTCTCTGGGATTCCTCTGAGCCGGGCGTACATACTCAGAGTTTCTCTTCCTGTCATGTGGTCCAATACTGCATCAAACTGAGGACAGTACCCTATGCGCTGCTGCACCTGTAATACAGAGATAAATCTTCTTTTTAAATATTTGTGTGTGTTGAAAGCAGTGTAGTTCGCCAGTCTAGACTTTGTGGATTCTCCCATCTCCCTCCCTCTTACCTTCTTAATGTCTCTCCGGATGCTGTATCCATCAATGAAGGCATCTCCAGACGTAACGCTCTCATCGCCTGTCAACATCTTGAAAGTCGTGGTCTTTCCTGCTCCATTGAAGCCCAGCAGGCCAAAACACTCCCCTTTTCCTACAGCAAGAGACAGCCTGTCCACAGCCAGGAGACTCTCCCCGCTGCTGTACACCTGTGAAGAAGAGATAACAGTTTTACATGTATTTCAAAATTGGGACACTCAGTCCAAGTATTTAAAAAATAAGTCAAGACCTTTGCAAATAAGCAAAATACAGCTAAGCCACTTACTTTGCTGAGCTCCTGCAGAATGAGGGGGCTACCAACCATAGACTCTACTATCGGCTGGCACTCCAGAACCCGCTTCCTCTCATCGGCCACATCTCTGTCCTCTGGGAGCAGTGCTGTTGCCATAGGTACCTAAAAAACACACCAAAACATGATATGATATCCACCTGATATTAAAAGGGATCATTAATTGCATTTCTATGCACACAGTTTCTATGTGAAATAGCTTTCTATGTGCCATTTTGGATAAGACAAGTCCGTTTTAGGTCAGTTACACTGCAGAAACATGTTTCAACTGATTCCCTTAAAAAGAGCATATAGGGTCTTAGGATTTGGTAAGTAGCTATTTTAAGAAACATTGTGCAGCTGTCTTTGCAGTGTGCATTGCTGACATGAGTGGGTCTGTGGGAAACACAACAAAACAATCATTTTAGAGCTGGACCTTCAGAATAACATGCCCATTAATAAAATACTGGTATTATAAGAGAAATGGACAATGGACACCTCGCCATGGTTTAATCTGACCTTTAGCTGAGTGACCTAAAAACAATCTGAAACTGAGCATTTAAAGCAGTCTGAAGCTATAGATGACCAGTATGAGCAAAAACCCATAGTGTCCATAATTAATATACGCATTTATCATTGTAGCAGCGTAAATATGGCAGTTTGAGCACAGTCAGTGCTTTCTTACAACAAGCTTCATTGCTTTGTCTATGCCTAAGCCCTTCCAATATCTGGCCCAAGGATTCTTTTACAGGTAGGTTGGAGGAGCCATGTATCAAACTACCAAACTTCTAATTAGTAAAGGTCACGCTCTCTCTTCTGAGCCTCAGCCGCACCCAATACTAATAATATTATCTCTATGAACCACCACAATAGCCATGCATAGTGTCACAGTGCACCCTTGAGAAATTCCGCATGCGCACCACTACACAAATTCAAACGTAAGCATTAAATATTAAAAATAGAATGTTTTCTGCGATCATTAGTCATAACCCTGACCTTTCAAAAGCCTTTTGTGTCCGACCAGCTGCCTGACACCAGAGTTTACAGCCTTCCATTGCAAAGAAAAATCAGTTAATCTTCAACACGAGAAAAGAGAAAATGACCGAGATTGTGACTGTTTCACAAATGAAATAAATCCTTTTTCTTACAATCACCTAATCACTTTTACTTCTAGTTTTAGCTCTGAGGTGTTTTCTTAAATTAGCAGCACAAATGATAATTTCATATGCAATTTTTCAATGTCAAATAATCACTAAAGTCCAACTGTTCAGCTTTGCATGGGTTTTACAGCTCCAAATATTATGTCCTTGTGAGGATGAATGCAGAGGTGGTAATCCATTTTAGAACTACCAAGTGCCTCAAGGGTATCTATTCTGGTGAAGCAGATTAATATACTAATCAATATTTAATTCCTCCAAGACTCAAAACTGTTCCCTTGGAAAAAATAAAAAACACAAAAAAATAACAATTCAAACTGACCGCATTTCAAATGCAACATAATATAGACCACACTAGTAGCAGAAATATTTGCAAATTAACCATGAAGAAATGTTTTATTCTTTTTAAGCATCCTCTTAATTCATCTACCTTTTTGCTCCTCCTGAACAGTGAGGTGAAAAGTCTCCAGAGAGTGTGGATGCACTGCAGCTCGATGACAAACAGCAGAATGATGAAGACCACACCCTGCACGGAGAAGGCCACGAGAAATCGTCCCACCCCGGGCTCTGACATCGAGAAGTAGTTTCGCTGGTATGTGATGTCTACAAACAGAGAATCACCAGGTTACCTCTGCACTTCACAGGTAAACTTCTGTACTCGCGGCACAAATAAAATAACTTTTAAGAATAAAAATCGAGCGATTAATCTTTTAGGCAGTACTTACTATATTGCTTGCAGATTACTTCAGTCACAAAACTGGAGGTGCAAAACGAGATATATTCATAGTTCTGGTAGAACTGGCTGAAGGACATTCCCAGGCAGTAGTTTGGGAAGATCAGGAACACCTTATCCAGCAAGTGTGACATGTGCTGCAACTCCAACTCTAGACAGGAAATATTATAATAAAAATATATTTAACGGGATGGATTTATTTTTTAAGCATTCTTCATCTTTCCCCACGAGGACCTAAACGAGTGTGTAGAGATCCAGGGTTCTCATCACAAGTACGTTTCACAAACAGACTCCTTTTCACAAAGTTAATCCAGTTTACCAGTAGGAGGTAATAAAACATGATTCTTCACTGACTTCCCACACATACATATACTGTCTATTGTATTCAGTGAAGGACAGAGCCAAGCCAGAAGCACTGCTGCTGGGAGATGAGCCCTAATGCCAAAAAGAAGGACTAAGTGATTTTTTAAAATACATGAAGTTGGCACATTACATACTGCTGATCTGAGTTTATTTAAAATATTGAGTTTGTTAATGGAAAAAAATATTGAGCCGTAAAAGCTCTGGTCACTTTAATAGGTACACCTTGCTAGCAGCCAACACTGTGGTCATAAATTGATGGACATGGTCAGCAACAGTCCTCAGGCAGGCTGTGGTGTTTAAATGATGCTCAGTTGATGCTAAGTGGAGCAATAAAATATCCTCCACTTCATTACATCACCAGCAGCCTGAACCGTTGATACAAGGCTGGGGGGATCCGCCCTTTCATGTTTACTCTGAATTTTAAACCCAACACACTGAAGGTTATAGCAGAAAATGGGACTCATCAGGTTTTTCTAATCTGCTATTGTCTAATTTTGGTGAGCCCGTGTGAACTGTACCCTGACTTTCCTCTTCATAACTGTGGCACCAGATGTGGTCCTCTGCTGATGTAGCAGTCTGTCTGTCACCAACATCAATGCCACATTCAGTCACTTAAATCACCTTTCGTCCCTGTTATGATACTTGTTTTTAACTTTAGCAGGTCGCCTTGAATATGTGTCTAAATATCTAAATGAACTGAGTTGCTGCCATGTGATTGGCTAATTTAAAATTTGCTCATTTGTAAACAAGTGTACCTAAAAAACAACTAGCTGTATGAAAAAGAGGGGTTGTCGTATTTTGACTGGTGACCATCCATAACCGCTCTCACCTGGGATCGTCAAGATGGTGACAGCCAGAAAGGTAGCAGTGCCTGAGATCATGTTGAAGATGGTGAGGCGTGTGTATGCAGTAGCAGCAGTGGAGAAGAGGAAGCTGAGCAGGTACATAAGAGGCACCACAGCCCAGCCGTACAGCAGAAGTAACAACAACACATCTATAAGGTGGTTGTCCTCTAGAAAAGCACTGATTCCAAAAGCCTGGAACACCACCTGAAAGAAATATATATATATATGCATACAACAGATTCACAAAACCCTATATTGAAACCAATCAATCTGCCTTATCATCCTGTCTGAGTATTGCAGTAGTAACAGATGTCATACTGACCAGCATGAGGAGACAAGGCAGCAGGAAGTTGACCAGGTCCCAAAGCAGGGCTGAAAACCAGAAGTTTGCCAGGTAGACGCCGCTGACCTGTTGCACATGCTTGGACTTGATGGAGGACTCTGTTACAAGCAGCAGGGCAAAAGTGCTGGACAGGGAGGCCATCCCATACATCAGGTTGATAGCAATGGCAAACCCTGTCTTACTCCTACATAAAATGGAATGAAAGAGTGCGACGATTACACCACAAGATGGAAAAGAGGTGGGAAAAGGTTGCAGACAGGGCGTCTTTCTATGTCCCAAGTCTTACTGCTATAACATAACTTGAATACAATTTAAATGCCTGATTTATATTTCAGAAACCAGAAATCTTAACCCTGTTAAGACTGGTGTGGTGGTGTGTTGGTCTCTACCAACACTTTAGGGATGATACCCAGCAGCAAAATGTTCCACTGTCTGTGTCTGCCTCATTTGCTGTAGGTGGACAAGCAGTACAGAGATCATTTTTTTCTAAGTCCACAGTGAAAGAAACACCCAAGGTTTTCAGCTACACATGGGTTTCACCCTTCAGTCACCCTAATAGAAAGGAAGCAAATCTGCTTCATGTAACAATGATGTGTCACTTTGGCTCACCCTCATCACTGCAGGGTTATTTTCCAAACAGTAAAGGGTATTAATGAGCTCGACTAGAGAAAAAACACAGCAACACTTTGAATGTTTGAGCCTCGTGACAGTGAAATTAAAAATATTGTAGGGCAACCATCCTGCAACATCAAACACAAGAAAACTGTTTGAAGCTGGAGAAGAGAGATGTTAGTTACTTCATACTGGGAAGTGCTGTGAATTGGTTTCAGCTGTTTACTCACTCACACCTTCTTTGGGTGAAAGGAAAGAGCTTCATTTGAACAGAAGTACACATGTATATGCATCACATACAAAAATGACTAAATTGAGAAAATCTAACTTCTATTGTCTAATTTCTGTGATTTTTAAGTTGCTTGGAACTGTGCTCTTAAACTAACTTCTATTAATTAGTCTGAATGTTTGAAGTTTTGAGACTGAGCAAATACTAGGGCTGGAGGGGGGAACTGATCAGGCATAGAAGTGAAAATTTTTAATTAAAAAAATCAAATTAAAATAATATGAACAACAAGGTTCATCTCATGCACCAACATCCAGAGCAGAGGAAACATTAAATTGGCTCAACTGAAAAACCAGCCAACACTACGTCCTAATTCAGAGCTAGCTAATGGCTCAGTCCCACAAGTCAAAATAGGAAAACAACCTCCTTGCATCTCCAAAAAAAAGAAGAAAAATGTTGGCTGCGTGGTGATTATATAGGGTTTTTTGTTTTTCACATTTTGTGATCGATTGCAGATTGTGGCGACTAAATGGTTGCCTTTAGCTGTTCACTCGTGATTGTACAGGTCGCCTGTGGCAGGAGGCAAAATTATTGCAGTCTGACTTGGACTGACTGCGTTCACTCTCAGGGAGATTGTCGAAGTGTTGCAAATAATCGTTCTAAATCTGCAAACAGATTGCCAGCGTGTTGCCATCTTTGTCAATAAGCGCAACTCGAGGGGACTCGACTCATTAGACTAGCTGAAGCACGACTGTAATAGTTAAATGGGAATTCCTGTCTATGTACACAGCAACAGATATGTGATTTTCAACAATTTATGACAGTTAATTGCTGTATTAATAGAAACAGAGTGCATGTAATGACCAAATCAAACACTGATGGAAGACTGACTTCAGATATGGTCAAAAAGAACTTTTTTATCTTAATCTGCAGTTGAAAAAATTGTGAAAAATCGCAATATGTGTTATTGTGTTGCTTCGGGTTAACAAAATATTAGAAATCACAATAATATTGAATCCTAAAGGAAGTATTGTGATAATATCGCATCATGGGATATCTGCTGATTCCCACTGCTAGCAAATACTACCCCATCCTTTCTCTACTCACTCTGAGAGCTGGTTCTGAGCACTCTCAGACAGGTTGCGTGGCATGGGATAATTGCCTGCCTGGATGGAAGCATTTGGCCCTGCTAGAAGTTTGAACAGGGCATTGTCCACCATCATGAGTGCAGTGGCAGGTGTGTGGTAGGCCTCGTTGTTAAAGTAGGCTGTAGCTTCTGCGAAGTGGTTGCTGCTACCTCGAAAAACAGCGCCCACCACGCAGTGCTCATTAAAGCTGCCTCCTTCTTCGTCTGCCTGAGTTAGGATGTAATCGTTGAAGTCTACAGGGAGAACGAAGGCTTACGATCAGTAAATACCAAAAGTGAGCAACAACACCAAGCATTTGTCCTACTCGTTACGCTTACCAGTAGCATTGGTAAGTTCGCCAAGCTGGGCAGAGAGCTGGGAACCGTATACGCTTGCCCAGGCAGAAGCCAGGGGTCCTGCCCCAGACTGCAGAGAAACGGGAACCCTGGTGGGACCATAGCGACTGAGTCCCAGACTCAGTTTCGGAGCGTCATTATGACTGGGAAGGGTGCGTGCCACAAATAAAGCCACAACAGTGAAGACGAGAGGGACCAGGAACTGAGCCACCATCACCTTCCAGTTTCTCCAGCTGTACAGCGCCCTCTTTAGGAACATGGCATAGAACTGCTGCAGGTGTAGTCTGACCTGTTACAGGAGAAAATGGGAGCTTCAATCAACAGAGCAAATTTGCTAAAAAGACGCTGAGCATCGCTTTTATTCCTCTGTCTTACCCCGGTGTTCAGCTTAATGTTGGAGCAGTCTTCTGAGATGAGTGTGCCGCTGTCTGTGAAGTCAGTGACATCAGTCAAGCCGCTGATGCTGCTGGCATCATCCATGGTCCAGTCATGAGAGCGTCTCTCATGTTGGTACTGCAGGGCTGGCAGCTGGATCGCCTGGATATCCAAACTAGAGTCCACCAGCTTTCCAACTCTGGAAACACAAATAAATCTCATTTTATCCACTGAAAAAAACATTGGTTTTATAGCTGACACAAAAAATAAAAGTAATATTTAGATAGTTTAACATTAAATAGTCAACTGTTTATGATAGAAACATGTGTGAGGAGAGAAGAATCTATTCAATCTGTAACATTTTAATTCATTTCAGCACAGTGTGGTGAAGACAGCAGGGAAAAATATTTCTGGGCTTATTTATAATTCAATAATCAATGAGAGGCTCACAGAGTGCCTTTGTGAGCGTACAGTCTAGTTTTATATTCTTAATACCCACTTATCTGTGAAATGTACTTTCACAAGTAAGAAAAAAAAATAAGAAACACAGAAGTTACATTTTAAAGCTTTTCAACTCAACATCATTATACCTCCTAAACACCCAGCACAACAAATTAGCAACAAAATGTCATATTTAGATCTCAGGAAAACACTATTAAAAGGTGATTTATTTGTTGTGAATAATTATAGTTTGATAAAAATTAATTGGCAGCATTGTGTAATGGAGTTATTACACTCGGCTGTAAAATATGAATGAAAGAAAGAAGCTAAACGACCAAACGCTCCAACAGCAGCTTTTCTTTGGTGCAACGTGTCAATGGCCAGAACACGCTGCTGGATTCTCAGTATGAATCATAAATAATGAGGCCTGAACAGCAGCAAACACAAATGTTAAACTCGTGCCAGCTGAAGTAGCACAGCGTAAGCCTTCCGCAGCGGATGCGGTCTTGTGATCGTTGCCACAGATATGCATATTAAATCCAAGGGGAAGAAAGAAATAACTGAATAAGGCGGCTGGGACTGCAGTGTATCACGAAAAGAGTTGGGTTTGCAAGCAAATTTTTTAATATTTTATTTCTATCAAAGGTGGCGTCTAAAGTTCCACAAATTCCAAAAACAATTTTCAGTAAAGCGCAAAAGATTCAGGCACTGAACACCCTATACTTACGACTAGAAGCAACTATAACCTTTTGTATCACGTCCATACTGTTTTATATCCTAGAAGACATTTAGTCTTACACTACTGCTTGTGATTGTAACACTATTCTATGTTACGTAATAAAAGGAGGAAAGGTCTCCACACCGTTTGGCTCCAAGTGATACCTGACTGATGACGACACTATATAGAGAAATATCATTGTCACGCTTCGATCCATAGTGTCCTTTAACCCATTTTTGCAACAGCATACTCTGTTTTAGATTACATTGGAAGCTGATGACAGGGAAGGAGTCGTGTGTTGTGGAAGGAGGTTCTGATAGCATTCATTTTTTCTGTGCAGGCTCAACTCCTACTGTTGAAAAAAACCACTTCCTTCTCCAAAATTCACTGAATCTTCACAGACTTTAGAGCAAACATTTGATAGCAAACATAATGTCCCCCATGTGATCCTAGTCAGTTGAACTTAATTAAACCTACTACTTAAGTATGCTCTGAACCAGTTTTATCCCCATCTTCACTAAAATTCTCCCCAGAAAATATTTTATTGCCTTTGTGAGCCTTCATTAAAGTCATTTTAAAGCTTTTAATTTTACAAAAATGTATTTTTACAGAACAGAGACTAATTTTCTGTGATACCTGAGAGAAAAAGGACTTTAAGGGAGAGAAAAACTGTCACTTGTCCTATATTTCCTACCTGAGGAAAACCTCTTCCATAGTAGTTACTGAAGCGCCATAGCTGGCGATGCCCAGCTCCTCTCTGTTCATCTCCAGTTCAGCAAACAGCAATTCAAACCTGATAGAAAGCAACAAAGAGTTTGATTAAAAAATTTTAAAAACAAAACAAAACACAGAGCCAAAATTGCTGCTACCTTTATTTAATATAATCATGTCACCAGTAGTCAAGTGAAAATGAGTTACATTTTTAATGAAAAGCTGGCTTGAGTTATTAAATACATTCATTGATTCAATTTGTGGTATTGTATAATCTGTTGACCCATTTCTAACAGTTCAAAGTAATATTTTTTTGCTTTTCCCTCACTCCATTTTTTTCTTTGTTCTTTTCCTTCCCCATACATATATAATCGTCTGCAATAAAAAGACACGTGACAGCAGAACAATTTCCTAAATAACTACATTTCATTGCGCATAATGTGTTAAAATAGTACAGTTTATTACATCTTTTATTATATGACTGTTTTATTATTCAGTTGCTGTTTTTCTTTGTATACTTGAATGAAATAACTCCAATGTCCCTGTATGTCTAACCCCGAGTCTTTCAGTTTTTTCAATCTAATACTAGTTGTTCATTTCACCCGGTGTGACTTCTAGACTGTTGTCTTTCTTACAAAGAGGTCAGTCCACACGCAGGGTTTTTGTGCGTATGATCAATGCTCACCTGCTGGTGCTTTCTTTCGGAAGAATATAAGAGAGCTCAGCTCCAGCGCTGCTCTCCAGAGTGGCATTGGGAACATACATGTGAACAAGGCGGGTGATCTCGGACACGTTACAAAGAGCATCCTTGACGATCACCATGTGGTATCCGGCACCTGGTTAAAAATATTACATAAGACATTTACAGAATCAGTCCCAAGAATAGTTAAACTGCATGTGAGCTGGTCCACGTGCAGTATTTCTGTTGAAACAAAAGAGCTAAATTTCAATGCATGCTTTTGTAATACCACCGCTAGTCTAGGAAAGAAAAACTGCCTTTCAAGAATCCATCTGAGAGTACAGTATGCTTTCACTAACCATATTTATTCTTGAGAAAGAGTGGTGAGCCACAGCACTGCAGCTCTCCTCCTGCCATGATGGCAATTCGATCACCGAGCAGGTCAGCTTCGTCCATAAAGTGTGTGGTGAGCAGGATGGTGCGGCCGCGTTTCTCCCCTTGCAGAAGGTCCCAGGTGGCACGTCGTGCTGATGGATCCATACCTGATGTGGGCTCATCTAACATGACAACCTGCAGATGGGCAGAAAGGAAAAGATGGGGAGAATAAACCAGAAGGTTTGCAGTAGTCTGCGCATACTTACACATTTTACTCAAATGACTGTAAATAATGTTCTTTGGTTGTTGTTTTTTTAATTCCAGACCTTGGAGTCTCCAATGAGAGCAATCCCAATAGAAAGTTTTCTCTTCATGCCACCAGAGAGGGTCTTGGAACGAGCATGCCGCTTATCCTCGAGGTTTAAGATACGGATTATCCGGTCCACCTCATCTGGAATCTTGTCTTTGGAGTAGCCTTTCAGCTGAATATAAAGTAGACAACACAAATGGATCAGATTGTCATCTGTTTTTTCAGCAGCTAATTTACGTTAATACAAACTGAGAGGCTGGGAGACAGCAGGAAAGTGCAGAAAAGGGAGAAGTTCACTTGCTACTCAACTCATACAAAGTTTTTGTGTGAGGAAAAAGACAAAAACATGGTTTAAAAAAGGTAATAAAAGTACAATAAAAACATGCTTTGTGCTGCTTTTAATGTTTTTAATAATCAAAACCAATTAAATTCACTTTAATGGAATCAGTGTGAACACCTCGTACTATAATGTGTATAACAGCAAGTGGAAACATTAAGCTATAGTGGATGTGTAGTACATAGAGATGTATTTTTACATAAGAGTGCATAAGCGTGTATATACCTGTGCATAGAACAGCAGGTGCTCTTGTACTGTAAGGTTATCAAACAATACATCATGCTGGGGACAAAGTCCCAGGCTGCGTCGGATCAGAGCCATGTCCTGACAGATGTCGTAACCACTGATATAAGCCCTGCCGCTGGTGGGAGGAAACAGGCCTGAAACATGAAGGAAGGTAGTTAAATTTTTCATTTAGGGGGCATGTTTAATGTGTGTGTGTGTGTGTGTGTATTTATTGCTTGTTTACATGTGCATTTAGGCATCTAACCTGTTAGCATAGACAATGTTGTGGTCTTCCCAGCACCATTGTGTCCTAGCAGCACTGTGATCTGTCCTTCGAACATGTTCACTGTTAGGTCTCGTACGGCCTGACGTGTCTTGTTGCCCACTTTGAATTCCTGTCAAAACGCGTGACATGAGCAGAAATGGAATGCATGAAGCGTAACCTTTTTGTCCATTTACCTTTTAGTAGTAACACCGAGTACTACAGTGGAGTTATTAGTGGCCTTTCTTTTCCACTGGGGCATCTGCAGCGTACGCTAAAGTGGTCATGATTACTCTCTGGATCATAGTGTTTTGCTACTCACCTTAGCAAGGTGTTTAATCTTTATCCCAGACACGAGTCCAGCAGGTTCTTCTTCTATAAACTCTCCTTTCATGGCCTTTTCAGCATCCTCTTCTTCTTCCTTCTCATTTACCAAAGCCATGCGAGGGGTGCTGCACCAGTATGAAGGCTGCAGAGGAAGAAAGTCAGGGAAGGCAAGGGGAGTGAACCAGCATTTCTTTCAAAACTTTTACCCCAAATTTTTACTATTCATTTCCAGTATATCTAACGGTATCATTTTACTAGGGGAACATCAAATATAGCATCCTATATTAACCACACGGTGTGTGTGTAATATAGCACCGTATATTACACACACAGTGATAAGTCAGTGTGTTCTGACTTATCACTGAATCAGGTAATCATCCACTGACATAAGGAAGGAAGAGGAACACAATCATTCACTTAATCACAAGAAAGAGAGATCGAGCCAACATTATTATTGTTCATGTACACTCTGCATGAAGAGATTGTTTCCCAGCCAAACCACCTCCTGATTCACTTCCTAAAGACCGGAGTCAAACCTCCCCTTTCTACGGAGCAGAAACACCATCTGACACCCACCCACACAATGGACATGGAGGAAAGTGCGTCAACATCTAATCCACACCCTTCTGGCAGTCTCTTAAATTCCTGACAACTGGGAAAAAGGTTAGCAGGAGTTTATTTTTGTGTAGGCGCGCATGTCTATAAAGGCACGCCATTTCGTGATCGCTCATAGTTGTTATATAGATAAACCTTATTTTTTTTGGCTCTAGATACTCAGACATTTCCTGTTATTCTAACTAGCTGAACCCAAGGCTTCCTCTGGTCGATATGTTGAGACCTCTAGTTTGGAAACTCTTCTGCCCCCGTATGTGACAATCACTTTCACTGAGAGCAGCTTCATTTTATCAGAGAAAACTGTCTTGGATATAACAGATCTCAACAATGGCCACTGACACTCCCTAGTGCTGCCTAACGCCACCCACCTGCAGACTTTGGTAGCATGAAAATACCTGTTTAACTTGGCAGAGCTCACAGGAAGAAAAGTACTAAGGTGAATGTGTTAATGAGCACAGCGTGAAATGTAATAAATGAGACAAATTACGCTGAACTTGCAAAAACAAAATGATCGGCATCGTGTTTGCATTGGACTACATTTGTTGCAGTGTTTCTCTCAAGTTTGAAATACTACTTGGTATTAATGCTGCCAATAAAGGCATAGAAGGGACAGAAAAGTTTCATAATTTTGGCTCGCAAATAGCCATTCATACTTATATCCCCTCATCTATTCATCGTTTACTGTCACATCATCAGTAACGCCTTTTTAAAACATACCAGTAAAAAGAAGTACGATGGTAAAGGCACGCCATACTCCCCAGGAAACACCGCCTCCATGTACCAGGCTACCATCCCGTACAGCACAGCATCGAAAAGCAGCAAGCACAGAACCTGGGCCATGGAGAAATCATCGTCCACCGTAACAGCGTCAAACAGGTTTGACCACTGGATTCCTGTACCTGAGGAGCAAGGCACGGACAAAATTAACCTATATTAATATTAAAATTCCATGTTTTCAAAGCTGTGCACAAATAATCGCAAATTTTGGGAATGCCACATTGCCGCATCAAAGTCTCACCTTTGCCTTCAAACATTCCTATAAGCTGTGCGCCCATGGCCATGGCCACATTGGAGATAAGGCAAGCTGACACTTTCTGGGAATGGCTCAGTAAGTCGTAGCGCGGCCACAGGAACAAATAAGGCAGATAGCTGAGAAAATAGATGAAGCCCCCCGCTGCTGCCGCCACATTGGCTAAGAACACACAGAAGAGGAAGAAACAGACTCAACAGTCATCTTTAAAAAAAAATTATATATAAGGCTTTGACAACTAAAAAACAGTCAGCTATACAGTCCACTCATGAGTTACCCAAGAGGTACACTGCAAAATGCTACCTGATAAACTCAAACAGACACACATACACAAGAGCTGACGGAGAAAATAACTGAGAGAGGAACTACGTTTGCTGAGAAAAACATTTCTCTGATAGGCAGACGAGCCTGAGTGCAGCTAGAAGAAAGCATTAAGGAGGACAAAAGAGAGATGAGCAAAATGGGGAAGAAAGCAGAGTAATGCGCTTCCATTTGTAGGCAGCCTGACAGACCTCTTCAAAAACCACTTGTTACAGACAATGTGACATTTTGAGCCTGCTTGGAACATGCATTTACAAAGTACCATCATCTATTCTTAAAAACCACATCAGTGGGTATGTGCACACGGCTGCACGTACAAAGACAGCGAAGGGGAGAAAAACAGACCATCTTGGGGGGTTTTTTTGTTGTTTTTTTTTTTAAATGGCCGTGTAGGTCACTCAAGAATCCTTTTTTTTTCTTGCCAATTTTCTGCAAAAGCCTCGTCTCCCCCTTCTTCCTCTACCGCCTCCAAGTCAACACTTAGAACCAAAACCCTTGAACTCAGCTGGGGTTCTATATAATGATTTCATTGTCCAGGGTCAGAAGGAAAACAACATGACAGAGTTATTTTTATTTCGGGTTTTTTTTAGTTCAATGAGATTAGTTTTAATGATTTTAATAAGGTTGTCAAATGTTACAATTAGAGCATTGTTCAGAGAGTAAAGGCAGGGCACCTTTTCATGTTCAAGCACCAAATGAAAACTGTCAGGGCAGGTGACTAAGCACATCATATTCATTACTCAGAGCAGAACACGCAGTACATCTGAATGTGAGAGAAAGTCAAAACATCAGTGTAAACAACTAAATGGAGGTTTTTAAGGTGTTTCCTTCAATTAAAAGCTTAGGCATTACCGTCATAGAGTTCATGTTTCTTATGAGAGCAAGTGGAAATTTAAAAAAAATCGAAGTAAAAACAAGCAAATAAGTGCTCTTTGAAAATACTGCAAGACACTGAAGCAGAGAAGCATTTGGAGCTCAAGCTACTTCACTGTAGAAAGCTGAAAGAGGAGGCTGCTAGTCTGAATGAGGAGCTTTGAATGAGGAAGAGAGCAAAGGAAAGGGATCATGGGAAAGGAGAGATTTAAATAGTTTCCTTTATTGGGGAGGTTGTCCAGGCCAAGCAGGCGAGCTTGAATTTCACTCGACTGAAGATGGAAAGAACTGAAAGTGACTTGCTCTTTTTTAAAAGGGAACACAACACTTCTGATCACCAAGAAACGGCAAAAACAAACTAAAAATCATTAAATATTAAGTGCTATACTCAACTGCTAAAGAAATCCCATTATTCTGTGCAAATCAACAAATAAAACATAGCTTTCTTTTTTACTGCTGTGTGCATTCTGCAGACAAAGTTAAAGGAACAAAGCAGAAACTTTGGTCTCAGAGACACGCCGTGCATTTCAGGAAATTAAGTGAAAAGTATTTTCTCGCACATACATTACAAAGCACGACAGCAGCAGTCAAAAAGAGACATTATTATTATTATCTTATCATTTAGAAATGAGTGGAGTGACAGAAACACACACCTCGTGAGAAGAAGGCACTGATCATGAAGCTGAAATTGATAGTGGCCACGGTGAAGACGAGCAGGAAGACAAAGACCAGCGTGGGGTCACTGCTGGTCAGCACCGCTCCGTTGGGGCTCACCTAAAATACGAGATTGGGTCTGAGTAATCACAACATTTATACTCTTTAAACCGAGGGTGTCAAACATAGGCCAGCCAAAGGGTCCCATCCAGCCTAATAGCTGCTTCACAGCTTTTTGGGCTGGAGGGCATCATTTATGGGCTTTTTACTGTATTTTCTACCAGGAAGCAATGTGTTCTGTGTAAGCATAGATCAGTGGTGTCACTTTTACAGCCTTTTGCAGCCTTTCAACATATAAATGTTTTCATAGGTTATTCTGTATTGGCTTTAGTGGAAAAGCCCACTTGAGATTTAATTGGGATATATGAGCCTGTTAACTAAAATGAGTTTGATCCCCTTTAAAGAATCAGCTCAGTGCGTGAAAATGTGGGCTCTCTTTTCATTTTTGTGAATTGTTTGCCATTTCTCTTTACATCAGACACCGATTGTTTTTGTTTTATGACCTGTCATTGCTTATGATGGGGCACTTACTGCCATGACATCACAGCATATTGCGTGAGTTTCAGCTAAAGGCCTTTACATAAGTGTACTTTCACGGGCAAATTTGCAGCATTTTATTTTTTCTGATCAAGTTTGGTTTTTACGCTTTTTTCCATGGAAATAAAGAGATCTGACCAATCAGACCACTGTATATGGGAACAAGTGTGCTCATAGCTCAAAATGCAAAGCAGTACTCAATATACAAATAGTAAAATAATGCTATTTTACCTCAGATACCCAGATGCTCCTCCAGGTCAGACATTATTTTTCTAATTTCTCAGATGTGGTTACAACTCTGCCAACAAGACCTCAAACTGCCCCACTGACATGCTGAAATATGCATGAAAGTGGCTGTGATACAACTCCTGGATCAAACCATGAAATTCTCCCTGCTCCTGGCATCTCTTGAGAACTGGATGAAATCAGAATCTCCATTTCTTCCATTTATTTATTTTTTTGTTTAGAAACATCAGGACAAGCTCACTTTCGGCGTTTATATACGTTACACTGAAAAATTCTGAATTTCATGTCATTTTTTGACAACCCTCTTACCTTTAGTCTGGTACGTGTACCATGGTTTCTTTTGCTATGCTAAAGGCATCACAGGCAGGAATGTGCAGTAAGCAAAGAGTTTTTTAACACTGGCTCACCTGGATACAGAGGAGCAGAGTAACAAAAAACACTGAAATGGAGAGGAAGAGTAAAAACATGAGGAACCAAGCACTCCAATGGAGCCAGTTGCTGAGACCCATCATCCTCATGTACTCCTAGAATGCACAAAAAAAAAGCACAGGTTAAAAGAGTCTGGCAATTTTATTACTCCTCCAGCTCATACAGAGGCTCGCAAAACATACCTTGAGCTTCCTTTCTTTTTCCTGCACCACAGCTCGTACTATGTTGAGGGAGGTGTAGGTGAAGCTTAGCACCAGTAGTAAGGGCAGCTGGTTCTGAATAGCCAGGATGAAGACATCATATTTAAAAGCAGGGTAGGGGAACCGTGACATGACCACTCTGATAGGACGCAGCAGGTGCGAGGCAGCGGTTCTGTTGTAAGAGTGCATAATGGCTCGGTCCACTGCATGCTGCACTGCCAGAAAGCCTTCTCTGTAATAACCTTAAAATAAGAAAATAAGCAGCAGCACTTAATAGAATATATTAACACCACCATTACACCATCAGTAATCAGCGTCTATGAAATGACTCAGTGGGCTTTTAAGCCCACTTAAAATGTGACCTGCTCCACAAGGTCAAAGCTTTCCAACCTCCTTCTAGAAGCTGACATGAGAATGGACAAGCAGCCTTGAGTAACAAACTTGAAGCTGCAATCACAAGTTATTATACACGTGGAGGCTGGAAATCCATATTCGTGTGACTCTAAATTATAAAAGCATGTCACTTTTATTATGCTGTCAGAAGGACTTTGGAGTATACCTCCTCTTTCTATTTTAGCTGCAAACAATTTTTAAGGACAAAAACATTTTAAGGAGAAATAAAAGGGCCGGGGCTGCTGGGACACACTGGAAATGCATCCTCCATTGTTACTGTGTCATTTAAACCAGCTGACGGGCAAATGTGAAAATGAGATTAACAGCAACTCATGCCTCCTGAAGGGTTCTTAACGCCTTGAAAATGCCCCATAAGTGATTGGTGGGCACACTGTACCCTGCCAAAAACTAGATAACGCCGATTATGCTGAGCATGTGCAGGGGTATGGTTGCCATGGAAATGTAGCCTGATCAGGCAGGGCTGTCTCTCCATTCAAAGTTGAAGAATTAAGAGCTTTTTATCAGGCATAATCTCTAAGTAGAAAAATACATACCTAATATTTTAGGTGTCATTTAAAAATAACATTGCATTTTAAAACAATAGGAATTCTTACCAGGTGTTCCCCCTTCCTTGTTGTGCATCTCTCTTGGTCCTGGCAGTTGAAAAAGGGGAAATAGACTGTGTGTGTGCCAGTCTAAGTCATTGTTGGGGTTCAGCTCAGACTTTTCCGAGATCGGGGCGTTGCGTGGCGAAAAAGTAAAGCGCAAGTGGTAGCTCACCTGCATGTCAGAGCGCAAAAAGAGAACAGACGTTAATGAAGAGTAGAGTGATACGCTAAGCAATACACTCAAGTCGTGCAGTGAATTTAACAACTGTAGTACCTCCAGTGGTTTTGTCCTCAACAATTTTTCCATTTTCAAGTAATATATAGAGATTGAGACATTTCTGTCTGTACTGGTTATTTAATGTCCTTCTGAAAACGACTTGTAGTGGCTTAGCAAACGTCTGACTTTTCACATTCAAAATAATAAGTCCACAGAGCAGCGTTGTTGCTGAGATAAAGTGCTATTAATTTGAAGTAATAAACACATACAGTATCCATGATTTCAAACTAAACTTGAACAGGGATTACAAAGATTAACTAAGGATTGTCTGAAATCAAAAGCAGCGTCAGTAGAGGCCTATATCTGAGGAGGAGATCTGTGAGGTCGAACATTGTGTATTCCTGTTTCAGCCACCCCACTCCAGGTAGCATCACCTGCCTTTATGTCCTCTCGACACCAATTTCAACCACTAGATGGGGCAGACTCAAACTAAGTAATATTAGACACTGATCTATGTTAAACATAATCATCTTTGGCTCCTACACTGTCATATTTCAGGCATGCTTCCAAAATAAAATGACTGGGTGTGCATCTGAAGTTAGTGAGGATGATCTCTGCCTATAAAAAAACCCAGGCTTTCAAACCATATTTTTATTGATATACACTGAGGGGTCAAAACTATCCTAATTTAGCAGTGCTTTGTTTTCAAAATAAAGTGCATATAGAGCGTTTGTACATTAAAGAAAGATAAAAACTAAGGTGAAGCTATGACAGATGTGTGTTTACAGTGCAGTGTGCCTGTTCGCCTGTCCCCAAGTTACCATTCACCCATCTGTCCATGTGTTAGGCTACATCACCATGATAAGGTATTTTTTGAAACAGAAATTTTTCTAAGTTCCTCCATCGACAACGCAAAAAAAAAAGAAAGAACTATCTCACGCGATTCTCAAAAGTGGCAATATAACCGTAACCATTAGAAAATGTTGGCCAATCAGAAGCACAGAAACAATGACATGGCACAGTCTGACATGAGAAAAAGATATAAAAACATACACGTTTAATGTTGCAAGTCAAAGTCTCAGTTTTTCTTCTCCGCACATGAATACAGAAACACAGCTTTTGAAAATGTTTACCCTGGCTTAACTTTTTCAAAAGCTCCATTTTCAGTGATCTGAAACGTCGTTTATGTCGTTATTACTCACAGACGATGCTTACCAAAATACCTGTGAACATGTGGATGTAGCTGTAGTTTCTTGCAAAGAAATTAAAGATTAGGTGACATCTACGAGTGCCTTCCTTTAGCCTAACAGTTCACTGCTTTGATTGTGAATCCCATTATACAAAGAAAGAGAAAACCGTATTGTATTGTATTGTATTGTATTGTATTTTTTTAAGGTTTAATCTGGCAAGCTGTACTGAACTGATGTGACTGACACACAGGGAGACAGGCACAGAGGAAGCGTAATCCGGTACAACTGAAGAGACATTTTGTTCTTAAATGATTCACCCTAAAATGTAGGAGTACGTCTCTTGAAGGCTTTACAGTGAGCGATGTGAAGCTTTCAAGCCTTTTAAGCCTGTCAGGCTTTTTCATCAGAGTCAGCTGAAGCTTTTCCTACAGTGCATCAGACTGCATGAACCTCTGAATGCATCTTTCCACCATCAGGTTTTTCCTGCTGCACAGGAGCATGACTTTCATGTCAACCTTCACTATAAAATCTAAAGGTTGTTTGGTCAGACTTTTCAACTACCACCTCTCAACAGGTAAGGCAAATGAATGAATTTCAGGAAGAAGAGAAATGTGCCTTAACAGGTACTGCAGATAAAACTCTGTAAAAACAAAGTAATCTTCTGGAATTGTCTGTCAGTGTGTACGCTGCATTTTACCTGTTGGGGCAGGGGCTCATCATCATGCGTGAAGTGATGCTCAAAAACTACAGCAGCCAGCACATTTCTTGATTGAGGGTCATTCCTTACAAAGTTCTCAAACTGCTCCTCTGTCTCAAAACCACGCACTGGAACAGGGACAAATACACACACACAGACGAAGAACATTAGATTAATTGTGTTTTGGTATTCATCTCATGCACACAGGTGTTTTCACGCCTGTCTCGCTCCTTGACCTTGCGGCTTGCCTTTCTCACCGACAGGCATGAAATTGCTCACGATGCAGACAGCATACCAAATTCTGTCACAAATATTATTAATAGAACCGATCAGTCCCCCAGAAGACAAACGTGCACTGGAATATGCTTCTTTTTTTGGGGGGGACACAGATGACAGATCACTTTAAAGAAATTGGAACAACATGTGGGGGTCAAAACACAAAAAAAGATGTCACAGCACCATAAATAAGACTAAACCACCTTTTCTTATGTAGTTTCACTGTTGATTAAATCTGTTTTATTGCTGAACTCTTTATTGCACTTATCAAGCAAGCATGAAGGTATTCTGCGCCTGGCAAAGAGCGTCGGGATTACACACAGGTCTCGGGGTTAAATCTGGTTCATGATCATAAAATAAACACTTGCACAGAGATAAAGAGGAAGGGCAATCAGCCAAAAGACACAGTTCACATATTCACCTGACATCCTTCACACTCCTCAAATGGTTACCACTAGTATAACTCAATAATTCCCATCTAGCAGCATTAGAAATGGATACATGGAAAGATTTTGGATTAGCTCAGTTGTTATAGTGAAAAATCTGATTATTCGAAGCAAGTAGAGACAGTTTAAAGAGTAAGCGTTAGTTCAGGTTTAGATGTAGTATTTTTTAAAATGAATCAATAATTAGCCATGTAATAGGCATACTTGTTGGCTAACTTACACTAAGCAGTAAAAACAAGTAGCTAAAGGTAATGGTTAGAGTTTGGAACAGTTAGCTGGTTAGTGCAAAGTAAGAGATAACAGCTGCTAGCGGTTATCTCTTAGGACAGCAGGTTTGTCAATTACCACTTGAAGTGAGAGTGCGAGCCATGACAGTGCAGCTGTGCTGATAGTTTACCACTTAACGGTCTTTGACAAAATTGTAAGGTTTAGGAATTTGGGTTAACTAGCCCTTCAAATCGTCAGGTTTATTCTGGATTTCAAGTTGAACTTGTTTACATACTTACATTTTTAAAAATATAAATTACGAATGGATATATATATATATATATATATATATACATACACACACATATAATTAAAACAATTATAATTACTTTGAGAGAACAATATATATAATTATCTCTTATTCTCTGCACCGCTTTTCACCCTCTGAAATGCTACTATCTAGTCTATCTAGTCTAGTCTTGCTGTGATTGGTTAGTTTGTACGATGAAAACCAGGAAATATAGTCAACAAATATCCAGCATAGGTCTTCTCTAAATAGGACTGCACCATATTATATGATCTGCAATAATACCAGCATTATTTTTTACGTGATTTAAATGTGTCATATTGAGGTTGCAATAGCAATAGCTATGTTTATGTTCCCTAGTTCACAATATTAAGACAAGATAACAAGAGCCATGTGTCACCCTATGTTGAAGACTTAGTACCTAGTGCTGTGCGATCCTGCAGTTTTTGGTATCAATTCAATAACAAGTAAATACAAGGCCAGTACTGCAAGTATTCGGATCAATCCATATACCTCTTCCTAAAAAGGAAGCTACTTCAACAACCTCCAACAGAAAACAGTATTTATCCAGCAAAATATGCAAGGAAACTGTTCCAGTTAAAGGTGGAAACAACAAATGTGTTTCACCACTTGGCAAAAAACACACCATCGAGTACAATGCTAGCAGCTGGTGGTGTACAACCCAAAAGTAACCAATGACTCAACCAACCATCACAAGTTTCAGTCCATATGTCAGGAAGAGCAAATGGTGGATTTAAATTAGTGATGCGATTACATGGTTGAAAACCAGGGCTTTAAGCAGCTGTTTACAAAGATAAAACATCCCGGGAACAGAATATTTTGCAGTTTTATTATGTGACAATATTGTGCATCTCCTCCAGAATTACAGGAGAACTCTTCCTAGGCTACTCTGTGCTTGCATTTGTCACTGGATATAATGCTGTGTGACTACTACACTATAATTCTGTGGCTGCTGCTGGCACCTTGTTTCAATAGATTCACACTACAAATTTGGCAGTCTGTCATCAATAATCACTGGAAAAGAAAGATGGAAAATTCCCTTTAATTACTTACAAAAGATGCTGCCTGCATCAATAAAATTTGTCTAAATCATCGAATTTGCAATAATATTGCACATTTTCTTGGAATATCCAGATATAATTTTGAGGCTATATCACCCACTGCTACTCCTAAGAGCAGTTCACTTTACCAGCATTAGAAAGACTTTCTGTAGCTTCTAGCAAACAGATTGTAACAATAGGATATTAACACGAACGAACACACGGGTATTTCCCTAATGACAGTAAGCCACCGCGTTTTCAGTTCCTCAGGTGCATAATATGATGTTTATGTGTCCATGGTGATGCTGAAATGTGAAAAGGCCAGATGTTCAGACTTAACTTGGCAGAAAGAACCATTTTCTTTCTTCTTTTTATAGGAGGGTCTGCTTGGAGCATGAGAACATGAGACTGAAGGTAAAAAAGTGTGTACGAGAGACAACCTCAGTAACCCTGAAAACAGATCACTGAGGACATAAAGATGTTGGAGTTGCATATTTTCAAAAAACAGTGATTTAACTGATAAAGTAAGATTAGGTTTTATTAATTGTTGTCTTGAGTAAAACTGTTCACTTATGTGTTTAAAGCTTTAAAAGAAGTAGATTATCTGCAAATTTTAAAAGGGGAAGCATTATTCTTAAATGATGACAGGAAGGAAAAATAGTTTTGTAACACACCATTTCACAATAGTTTGGAAAATAAACAATTTCATGAATGGAGTCACAAATAATTCCATTATTAATCTCTAATTATTAATTAATGTGTTATCTGTTTAAAAGAATCCCTCATTTTAGGCACAACATTGTAGAATTACAGCAGGAAAAACAAAATATCAGTGATTCAGCCTTGATCATCCCCTCTTCACCTTCCCCTCTGAGTGCTAAGAATGTTAAATTATTTATTAACAGCTGAGCTTAGATCTCAAATAGCTGTGTTCAGGGAAGCAGTTTCACAGATCTCTGGCTACCTGCGTATCTCTCCGCTCACCTCACACGGCAGCCATTTGCCCGTCGTGCCAATTGTCAGTCAAAATGAAAACAAAAATGCAAAAAGCCTGTTTGTACACCTGTCTGTCAGGCTACCTGCATGTTTATCTGAATGACTGGTCACGCAGCGCAGATGTGTGTTAGCGCCTGAGTTTTTAAAAAGACGTGTCCCCGGGAGAGCAACCATGTGAGCTACAGTGTGTGTGATTCCTTTTCATTTCCTTGTTTAACCTGTAAGCTGACACAGTTTCGTCGCGAGCAGGGTGTGGACCTTCTGAGGATTGTTTCTGGAGGAACAAGTATTCCCAGGTTTGTCCTGAACTACAAATGGTGTCAGGGCAAAAGGGTTTGTTTTACTGGCAATAAATGTTCCCGCAAACATTTGTTTTTTTTTACTTCATCTGACAATAAACTGTACTAAAACAAATACTAAAGGCAGAAACCTGTTAGTTCGGCTCACTGTAAAGACTGGAATTATGGGAAAGACGCATTTTAATGTTTATAAGTCGGCTTTAGTTGTGAGGTGAGGGTAGATTTGATGCTCTTTTCCTGTTTTTAGTTCTACGCAAAGCCAAACTAACATGCTGCATTCTGTAACCTTGTGTTTACCAGACAGACAGTGGAGTTGGTATTGATCTAATCTTCAGGAAGGGAGCAGGCACAAAAGCACGTTTCCCAAAATGTCAAACTATACCTTAATGAGACAAACAGGCTGATGGATGATCACATTCAGAAAGAGCTAAACACAAAGACGGACAAGTGAATACCTTCTGATTCAAATCTAGATGTATTTTTACAAAAAATGCCTTTGGTAATCTTTGATGCCAATCAAATCTTCACTGTTGACTGATCAACTGCAGATGGAATATATTTTCTGACCTACTTTTCACAGATCTACATTTGGATTAAAATTCCTTCTTAAACAAATCTTTACATGTTATACGACATTCGTTCCCCACCTGAGGATAGGAACAAGCTTCTTTGCACATCCTCTGCCACCTGACGCACCACGCTGGAGTTGCCGGGCACATATGTCAGCTGTAAGTTTTTCCAATCTCTTGGTAGTGTTTCTACTGAGTAGCTCTCATAGATTGTAGCATTTGGGTAATCCTTGAAAGACACCTTCTGGCGCAATACAATGAGGATGCAGGAGAAGAGCAGGGGAAGAAGGATCTCCACCAGAGTTACAAGGATTTGTCGTTTCTGGGGAGCAGAGTGAGGGAGAGTATTAACACTGGTATCAAGTGCATACAGAAACACAAAGTATTGATCATTTTTAATAAAGGCAACACCTCTTGGGAAATAAATAAACTCTCCCTTAGGTCATCCAAAATGGAAAAATACTGTGACATTAACATGTACAACCGCTGTGCAAAAACCTCTCTATGATAATGCAAGCTACTAATCATTTGAGTCAGAATGGGGTTTGGGGCATCAGTTTATTCCCATTACCCTGTTATGGAGTGAAATGAGACAATTTCACAGACACTTAAAATAAAGTGTAATTTACGTGATAGACTCCGCTTGCTGAATGATTGAAGTACAAAGTGCATTGGACAGTTTCAGGACATTAATCTCAATCTCAATATTACACCCTCCCCTTTCAGCAATATATCTAAATTGCTACTTAGGAGAATGAATGCAAGCACAGAGTAAAATATAGTCATTCAAAAATGAAATGTGAACCCTAGTGTCCCCTTACTGCTCCAATGGGTAGGAAGCAGCCAGATGCTGCTAATAAAATGCACTGGATTAACTGATCATCAGCAAGTATGATCACCTTTGTAACAACAGCAGTTTTGGCAGGTTGCTGGTGTGGAGCAGCAACCTGCCAAAACTGGTTGGCAGGTTGCTGCCAGCTAACAAAGAAAAAAGTTATATGTTGCAATGGCCCAGTCAAAGTCCAGACCTAAGCCTGACTGAAATGTTGTAGCAGGCTCTTTGAGAGATCTGTGCATAAACAAACACCCACAAACCTCAATGAACTGAAGCAACGTTGTAATGAATAGACCAGAATTTCTCCACAATGATGTGAGAGACTGATAAAGTCATACAGAAAATGATTACTTTGGGTTACTGCTGCTAAAAGAGGTTCTAAAAACTACTGAATCATGGTGTGTACTTAGTTTCATGACTGCATATAGTTGTGTGAAATCTGTCTTGCTTACACAACTCGCTTGCTTACAAGTTTTAAAAGACTTAACTAGAAAATCATGTTAAGTCATGTCAAAATCAACATGGGGATGATGACCACAAAATAAAAAACAGGATGAACCAGAAATGTATGGGCTTTGCTGTGGGCTTTAACAGGCCTAAGCTACTGTGTCTGTGAATTTTATTGTAAAAGTCAAATATGATAATATATGAGATTTTGTAAAACAGATTAAATTATATGGTGTGTCTGTGTTCTGCAGATGGAATCAAGGCAACAGCTGGAGCAGCAGGAGAAAGACAAATAGGTGATGGAGAAGCAACCCTTACAGCACACAAGCTACGCAGCAGAGAGCAAATGCCATTTCTCAATATGTGCAGGATTGTGAAATCATCAACTGGTATTAATGATCAAAAGTGTGCAAGAGCTACAGAGCACAATGCGCAAACAGAACTGTACCAATAGCCTGTGCCAGTATAAATCAAGCACTCTGTATTGCAAAAATGATTTCCAGTCTTCTGTAAACTGACAGGCCTTGAATGTAATCACATGCTGTTCCCATAAACACAATAGAAAAATCCAGCTGTAATGATTTTTGTCTCATGATCTATGTTGCGACATTAAAGAAAGAAAAACTGAAATAACTAAAGATATACGCCATGACTTCTCCTGAAGACAGCCATATAAGGCTAAGAAAAAGCATGTGATAGCCACCAATAAGCTGACCAGTCTAGAAACTGTACAAACATATTGTCTATTTCTGAGCTTAAACAGGTTTCAACCCACTGGGTAACATCTTAAGTTCATGAAACTAACTGTTAGTCAGTTTACTGTATTTATGAGTTTTCATGTAGCTATCAATTCAGTGCTGTAAATCCAGACATCCCCTCTGTAAACACTGCTACTTCTGACAATACGCAATGGTGCTGCAAAGAATATCAGCACCTAAAAAGGACATAGAGGCAGGTTAGAAGGGGTACACCTTCTTTTAACTCACCTGCTGAAGATAATTCTTCCACAGCAGTAGTCCAAATTGCTGCAAAATGGCCATTTTGAAGGGTACATAGGACACAGTTCAAGCTGCCTTCTGTCGGAGCTGGAGACAGAAAGAGAGCGAGTCAGGTTTTTATTCCAGATTTACCTAAAGCTTCAACTGAACTGTAATGACTTCTTTCTGAGTTTCTATTTAACAGCAGATTCAAAAAGAGAAGTGAAATTGAGCAATCATCAAAAGCATGATCTTTTAGTAATTTCTGAGAACCATGAGGAAAACCAAAACAAGAGAAGTTAAAATGAAATTTCACAAACTGTGATGGGTAATAAATATGAACAGTTATAATAAATATAAAATATATGATAAGAGTCTAGAAATTTGTTCAGACACCAGAGGCACATGGGCAAAGAGGTGATAAGAAAAAAAAACAGGTCATTTACATTTACATAAATAGTCAATGGAAATTCCCCAATAGGTTATTATAGGAGTATAATAAGATCACAGACAGAGAGCTATTTGTGACAGCTCCAAAACACACACGAGAATGCGCACATCTGCAATACCACATTTACAGTCCAGAAAGCGCGATCGATAGACATGAACTCCTAAACCAGGATGTCCTCGGAGTCTCATAGTACACTTTTGTCCCACTGGAATCTTATTTCACAGCACAGCACGAATAAAACAGAATAAAACTGACCCTTCTGCGAAGAAACTGGGAACTTGTCTCATTGACTATAATAAGTCAGGGCTCAATTATCGCATTGAACTATTTCCTTATTAGTATTTTCTGGCAAACAATAACCACGCACAGGGAGTTAAAGACGTGGACCTCCTCGATATCGTCTCTGATTGGCCCATCCCGGACCTTCTGGCTCTCCCGATTGGTCAATCTCCTTGTCAATCCTTAAAGGGCTCTGATGAATGCAAATAATGCAGCCGAGGGGGAAAAAAGATAGCAATTTCCTACATTTGAGGCACTGACTCATCGACACAGTTACATTTCACACTATTTAATAGTGCCATGTATATACCGAGATGCGTCTGTGACATAAATACGCTCAATTACCTCAAAAAGAAAGGTTTCTGCACAACAACTCCACGAACTGCGGTGTCCCTCTTCCTGTCGAGGTGAAAACAGTCCCTCTGTATAGTCTTAAACCGACAACAAAAGCATCTCTTCGGCTCTCTTTGCTTCGCCAGTGCTGTCGATACTCGGTAGCATTAGTGAAGCTATTCGCCGGCAGCCCAGTGCAGGTTTATACCCTCCGGAGTTTGCTGCTTGCTAGCGAGGCGATGACATTGCACCAGCTGCTGGATAAGCCCATGGATACATTGTATGTAAAATACAGCGAGAAACGTCAACAAAACATATCACGTGACCACACAGGGGTGTCACATGATCCCAATAACTGGGATCGACAGTCACCGCTGCACATATAACACCAAATATAGATTAAATAATAGTTTTAAATATAGTTTTAGTTGGTATGAGGCTGTATAATTTCCTTATTGTTACTATTTCCTTGTTATTTATTCAGCTTTCTATCAAGACCACTAAACTTTTTTTTAAGTAATCCCTGATGAGATCATCTTCCGTCTTTAAGCACAAAGGCACCGCATTTATATTTATATGTCAGGCTTGAGGAGTACTGCTCCACTGTTTTTTTTTCTTTTCACAGAGTTGGGAAACTTGCAAAAACTGCATAAATAAATATAAAAGTCAGTTTAGGTTAAGATGACAAAAAAAAAAAAAACAACAACAAAAACTTACTACCCAGATGGAGTAACTTCTCTTTTGTGTTGTTTATATAATGTCTGCTTCTTCTCCTTTTTTTAAATTCATGCTGATGAAATTATTTTGAGGTTACAGCTCACTGACTGAATGTTAAGCTCTGGAGAAGACAAAGATATCTGGAAATGTCTTGGGACCCTTTTTGAACTTTTTGAAGATTTTGATCTAACAGAAATTTGTTTGTTTCGACCATGTAGTGTATCAAACAAGTGGAGCTATTTGCTTTCCTTTTATCTTTATTAAGTGTGTGTGTGTGTGTGTGTGTGTGTGTGCGTGTGTGTGTGTGTGTGTGTGTGTGTGTGTGCGTGCGTGCGCGCGCAGGGGGCGTCTTTTGTTTGCTTTTGTGTTTGTATATTATTAAAAATAATTCGACATACTGTTGGGAAGGACATATATGTTTCTGGTCAGCAGTTTCATGCACACATCATGGACGTGAATGTCACTGAAAATTGGGGCTTTTCAGTTCTGTGAACTGTTTCTTTTCCAGGGTGGAATGATTATACGGAACTGTAATGATATACGGGAACTTTCTGCAGAAGTTGGAATTTATTTTGGATTTTCTGTAGTCCACACAGAGCCAAAAGTATACATAAAGGCTCAAATATATACACACTCAAATCTTTTAATAAATGGTGCTGAAGGTTATTAAGGTCTTTAAATGGATAAAGCCTATTAACTCCTTATAGTGATCATGATTGAATACAACTGGTAGTTTCTCTTTGCCAGCATAACAAGGATTTGTTTGACTGCTCTCACTGGATTGACCAACACTCAGAACAAAAGGAAAGTACAAAGAACTCAGTGAAGATCTAAGGAGATTGTAGATTTACACAACTTTCAAATGTCTGTTGGAGCCATTTCTAAACACCTGCAGATTCCAAGACCATAAGTTCAAATAATTGTACAAAAGTTTGGATGTGTCAAAAAAATTCCCAAGATCTGAAAGAATAACTAAAATGTCACCTGCAGATGTCAGGAAATTGGTTTGGATTTGCAGAAACCTCCCAGGAACAACCAAAGGTCAAGCCTGCCATGGACTGAGAAGCACCTGCTCCAAAATCAACACCGTTGAGCTTGACTAAAATTTGTAGTTGCTCACATGGACAAGCCAAATGTCTTCTGGAGAAAAATTTCATGGTGAGATGAGACACAGTTTGAGCTATTTGGGGGTTAGGGTTATGTATTTTAGGTATGTGCCATTGTGGTGAGGCTTTCAAACCTAAGAACACAGTACCAGCTGTGAGGCATGGTGGTGGCAGCATCATGCTCTGGGGCTGTTTTGAATGAATAATGAATAATGAATAATGAATATATATATATATATATATATATATATATATATATATATATATATATATATATATATATATATACACATATATACACACATATATACATATACAGGTATATATTAGTAATACCATCATTATATTAGTAATCATGGTATTCATGCCCATGATTGTAAACATCTGTCCACAACTGTAAATATTCTAGACAGCCCCACAAATTCCACAAATAATCTTGACAACTCAACTTTTAGTAATAATTGAAGTTCTTCTTAGATCGCCTGTAGTTTGCACCTTAGGAGCTTTCAAAAAATAGTTATGATAAATATAATAATTACCTCATCACAAGAAAAGGGGCATAAAAAATAATCATGGGCACAAGCATCCTTGGCTCCATTACTAAGTGGGCTTCACCAATGTTTTTTCCTTAAATTATTTCTGATGTACAGCCTGTTATGATTCAGTGTTATCAGTGTTTGTTTTATATGTGACTCCTCCCAAAAGAGGATGGCTGTGAGTTTTTTCTCTTTCATGGGGGTGGACGCCTGGGCGTGCCTGCTGAGTTGTTGGGTGGAGTTTGTTCCTGCCCTGGGATTGGACAATTGGTTGATCACCCCCAGTATTTAACCACCAGATGACAACCAGCTGACCCCTCTCTCCTAGCCTCCACCACCCCAACAAAGAGTCTGTGTTTTTGATTTGTTGTTACATAGAGTGTTTTTACCAGTTGACTCGCAGGTTTAACCTCGTGTGTGTGTGTCTGGCGTTAGAGCTTTGATCTTGTAAATAGATTTGTAAAGAAGCATTTGTGTACCTATTTTTCACTGTGTATATATTGTTCACTGCAGCAGCTTGGTAGGCGTGAGAAGCCATTTATTGTTGATTCAGTTTTTCTTTTAGAATGTTAGGTAAGTGAACTGTCTTTTGGTTTGATTTCTTTTGTATAGGGAAGCATAGGAACCTTTAGGGAGTTTTGTATATTATTTTGGCATTGGTCACTGCTGAAGCAAATAAACTGCACTTTAAAGGGTGATCCTGTTTTTGCTTTCTTGAGTAGTGCGTGAGTGGGGGCCAATTTCTTGCTGCGTTCAATGTGCACCTAGACTTAGCATACTACATACAAGCCTTGCTGCACGGATGATCTGATATTGTCGTGTTGGTCTTTTTTGCTGGGAGCTGGAGTGGGAAAGAATGCAGAACCAACCCAGATCTAGCTAATGTGAAATAAGATTTTACTGTGCAAATGTGCAGTGCTTCAAAGGTGACACTTAGACGCGCCATGATGTCTTGATTTATTTGAAAAAAGAAAAAAAAAAATAGTAAAAAAAAAGTACATATTCACATCAAATGTCTACTGAGAACACACTAAAAACTATTTCACAAAGAAAACTGCCTTTTTTGGAATGAAGCAAATAAAATTTCAAGTAGTGGCATTTTCTTTGTTCTTTTTTCTCATTTATACATAAAAACACTATGTACATTAAAAAAAACAAAACAAACAACACAGGCTATAACCAGTCTGAAGTAACAGTAAAATATGTTTACAGTCAGTCACAATCCTTTCAACATCATGTACTGATCCTCCTGAATGAGGGATGAAGTTCAGTGAAAACCCCAGAAAGAAAAGACAAAAAACAAAAACTTGTTTAGTGTAAAAAAAAACAAACAAAACTTCCATTTGTGTCAACGACAGAAAATCTAATGCATTAAAAACCACTTTAGTACTGATTGTTCAAGCGTGGAAAGTTGTTACATTGATTGAACCACCCTCCCTTCTGTGATAATTAAAGTGCTAGACCTTATACAGATGGAGAAAGAAAGAAAAGTGAGTAAAGCACATTTTCACATCATCTTAGAGTTCTGTGCTGGGTGCTGCGTCAGGTCTGCGCAAAAATAAGTTACAACCACGCAACACCAAACATTTGCACAATAGTTGTTCGGCTGGTGGTTCTTGGTCATTGGCAAAACTTCACAAATGTATAGTGTATGAAAAACCCAACATTTACCACCTGATGTGATTAGTGTGTTACAGGTCTTAACACTGATCAAAACATTAAAACAGAATAAAAATGTATACACAGCACAACTGGTGTATAGTTACAAGACTACAGAGGATGCAGTTCACCAAATGAGTCATTTCACAGCTCTGCTTCTCTGAAGGTAGATGCCCCTGAAGCAAGTAAAACAGACACCACCACAGTACCTTTGGCAAAGAACAAAAGTGAACGAGAAGGCAAACAATCATTGACGATCCATTAAGTAGATGACAGTGGTCACCTATGTATGAAATTCACCAAAATACAAGCTTACTTCTTGTACAGACAGTGCATATCAGCAACCAAAACAATACACCCCCCCAAAAAACAAAACAAAACATATCCATGAGGTTTCACTTTTTACAACTATCCAGCGTGATCTGAGATAGGTCGTTGTAGGAGACTGTAAAGATAGCAACCATTGTACCAGGGTCCTGAGGAAAGGCAAGTTATTTTCCAGTGGTAGAGCTGAGTGTGAGTCTTTGTTTACTGGAGGTATTTAATTGCTGCAAGCCTGTAAACATGTAAATGAAATGTAACACAAAAGCATGTTTCTATTCTATTCATATACAGACGTTTGTCTTTCCCTTACTTCTCCTTGAGCCAAGTCTCTAGATCTTGTGGTGATTGACAGACCAGTGCAGACTGACATGAGTTAGTCTGCAATATTGAAAAGTGCTGGAGTTTTTTTTTTTCCTGTGTGTTTTTTTAAAGTGTGAAAAGTCTGAGGCCATCAAAATAACCATGGTCTAGAGGCTCAGAAACCCTGCACTGGCAGAATACTCTTCTTCCTCCTCTTCTCTCTCCACCTCGCATCCACTGTGAGCCGCTGTGTTCTTCCTTTTTACCTGTTTGCTAGATGTGCCCCGAGGCCTCTGCATGGGAACTAAGAGGCGGAAGCCTGGCTGGGCATTGGAAGAAGCAGCACCCAGAGAAGTGGTAAAGGTCTTGAATGTGCAAGCCCTGAGAGACGATGAGTAGGAGGAGGAGGAGCATGTAGATGAGGGGCTTACACTCTGGACTGAGGAATATCCTGAACTGTGAAGGTCTTTAGAGAGGGAAACGAGCTCTTGGCCTTCGGAATCCTTGTTCACCTCCCTCCTTGCTTCACAGAAGCTGTCCTCATCACTGGACAGAGCTCGGCAGTGCTCCCCCCTTTCACCTGCATCAGTAAGCGGATCCAGCTTGATGGATATCATGGAACCTATTGGGAAAAAAAGAAAAGAAAGTGCTGCTTAGTCATCTCCATTTAAATTATGTCTTACCGAAGATGAACTCAAGCATTATTCTCCTCTTCATATAGTTTAGCTCATTTAAATGCATTAATGAATTTGAGCCTGCTGGTAATCAGCACTGCATTAAGCGTGCCCTACCCCTCCCTCATACTCACAATCATCCTCTCTCTCTCCCTCGCTTTCTTCCTCCCTGTCCCCCTCATAACCGGAGCAGGATGTGTCCAGGCTCCAATCCAGGATGTCGCCCAGCAGCTTCTCCTCCTGATTTGATAGTTCTGCGGTGGGCGTGGCCACAAAGCTGCCTCGGTGCGCCTGTATGCTGTCATCGCGTCTCCTTCGGAAAAACAGTGGGACAAGCAGAGGGGTTGCTGTGAGTCACGGGAACTTCTCGCAGATGGCACAAAAACAAACACCTTCTGGTCAAGATGCTTCACGAGTCAGTTCGCCACAGCACACAGGTGACTCAGCCGTGATAAGAGCTGCTAAATGAGCAAGGAAAGAGGCGGGGCGTGTCTCAATTCTCCGCATGTCCTAAATCCCATCACACCATCACTCTAAGCTTGTATTGATTTTCTATATACATCCTGCACATGACGCAAAACTGGGTGCTACACATGCCACATCATGTTACATACTGGAGCTTTAATAGGAACTGTTCCCTGGTCTTCGCTGATGTAGTCAGTACACTTATCTAAAAATCATTTGATTGCTCGCACAGGGTACATTGCGCATTTGCGCAGCAAATGTTTTTACTGGGTGGCCAATTAGTGCCGATTTTCAGTCATGGAAAGAGAAAATAAATGCCACATTACTCACAATTATGGCCGCATTTATAAAATTATAGAACATGAGGCGGAATAAAAAAAATGAACATTTGTTCAGTTCATTAATTTAACAAAAAAAAAAAAAAAAAAAAAAAAAAAAAAAGCTAATGATGTGTCTCTACACATTCAGACCCTGCTTACTTCTTGCTGTCGCTTGATGGAGAGGCCAGGAAGGTATGGATGTCCGCTGGCTGACCAGTGGGACTGGGAGGCTCCATCTGAGGCTCCACCTCAGGAATCTCCAGGATCTGGCAGAGCTCTTTAAAATCCATCACCTTGTTGAAACCATGAAGGGGAGGAAAAAAATTCATTCAGAAAAACCACAGCAAGATATGCTTTAACCATGCCCAACCCTTTTTAAAAAAAAAATAAAATTAAGACAATTAATAATAATAATAATAATAATAATACTAGCACAGTACCTTATCTTTGCTGATGTGGTGGTAGGCCTCGTCTTCAAACCGTTGCTTGACACCAGTGAGAGAGACGTGCCTGTAATCTTTGGGAACATCTTGACTGAAACTGAAGAAAGACAGGGAGGGGGAAGCAGAGGAAAAAAACAAAACCTGAGTATGATCCAGTTTACTTGCAGCAACACTTCAATCATCTCTTGGGGACAAATCTTGTTACTTGTCCATTTGCGAATTACAGTTTGTTGATACGATGCTCACCTATCAAAGTGACTCACCCCAAGGCACGTTTCTGTGACTCAGTTGCTGATTCACTGGTCACCCACACACACACACCCACATCCAACCACCTCCACATCAATAGTCCAAATGCTTCCCTCTGTCTATAAGACTCTGGCGCTCTCTCCACTTTGGTTTTGCTTTAAAACCCTCACGGCCCATCACTTTCTTTGGCCAGAGTCATCAATCAATTCTTGTTATCTTCCAATCGAGGAAAGCACAGCGAGGCAACAGGGAAATACATTTATGGTTCGTCTTCTACAATGTAGGTTCTGTAAAGCTGCTGAGCTGTAAATAAACAGCTGAACAGGCATTTGCTTTATTAATTTGTGAGATCCAATAAAAGGAGAGAAACTGGTGAGATTATTGGCCATGGGAGCACGTCAATAGCAATTTTACAGTTTGCTTGTAGTTTTGGAGTTCCATCGACCAATCACGTTTGAGCAGGGTTTAGGTGCATGCAGGTAAATCTCTTTTCTCCTAACATGGACAAACTGTAATATCGAAATCACCAAATATCATAAGTGACAGCTGGAAAGAAAAATGCATTGATAAAGAATAACCCAAAGACAAAACAGGAAGTTTTGCCCACTGCTTACTTTGCCAATGCTGATTTTTATCCCCCCGTTTTTCTTAACTTAGCGTTGCTTCTTGTTTTACAATAACAATTTCTTAAGTACACAAAGAATTATAAGTCCCTCAGCCGAACAACCTGTAATTAACAACAAGTTACAAGCAAGACGCAGCCTCCAGGGCTGAAAAGTCAAGCCAATAAAGAAGTGCCAAAAACTGCAATCCTTCTAATTGCCACTTAAATATGACTCCAAAAAACAAGTCATTCCCCACAGGGTGCTCTTGTTAAAATATCACATTTTAAAGTTTAAAAGCAGATTTACTGCCCGCTACAAACTGTTATGGCCTCTATGGATAGTTTCTTCCTTCATCACAACCCTACTGTGGGGCGATTTATTAAAGAAAAAAAACAAAAAACAAACCCATTCTCCATGCTGGAGTTGGAGGCATAGCAGCAGCATTTGTTATACTAGGCTTCACCTCCACAAACTGCATCCATTAACTGGACTTCTGGACTGTGCTCCAAAAAGAGGATTTTAACAGAATTAACTGACTAATAATATGGCTCACTATTTTAAAGAAGAAGCCATATCCATGCTTCTGAAATTTGTGCTTCAGTTTTTTGTGAGTAAGAGTATGATGCATTTAGAAATGCATTAATTTTTAAATGCATCATTGCATTTAATTTCTAAATGCAATGATGTGAAAACCTCACAAAGCCATTAAAAAAAAGAAAGAAAAAAAAAAAGAAGGAAGAAAATAAAGAAGAAAGATCCCTTGTGCACAGAGATTTCTCCAGATTCTCAGGATGTTTTGATATTGGATGATTATATGGATTATGATGTACATGATGAGATATTTTTGAAGTCTCCACAATGTTAAACTGATAAACCTCTGCTCATCTTTACTCATGACAAACTGTCTCTCAAAGATCCCCCTTCTCAAACCCAGTCATATTACTGTCCAGATGCCAATTAGCATATTTAACTGTAAAACGTTTCTTTTAAGTACTTCTTTAATTTCCCAGCCGTTTGTTGCCCTACATCCAAACTTTTTTGCGCCACGTTGCTGCCATCAAATTCAAAATGAGCTAATATTTCCATTAAAATGACACTCTCTCTCTCTCTTTTCTGTGATCTATTCTGAATAAAATACGGGTTTATTAGATTTGAAAATAACTGCATTCTGTTTATTTACATTTTAAATGCACAATTTTTGGAATTTTAGCAATTTCTGCATACTAAAACCATGATTATGCTCTGTCTATGCAGACAGGTGGCGCATAGACAGTATAAAACATGGACATAGCTACTGTGATGTTACTCGTTGATTTCCGAAGTCCCGTTTTGAAGCCCAAAGGTGAGCATAAACTGTGCATCCATTGGCTGATGACTTGTTGTTGAAACCTCATTAGCCAATGAGTGTACAGTTTCCCGCCATAAATAAGCCTCGATTATGAAAGATGGTATGACCAAAATTTACAAAAAACTACCTTTTTTAAAATTTAATATTATCCCAAAATGTATGACTGAGTCCATCAGACTTGTTTACAGAGGTCAAATCAGAAAGCAGTTTTTCTACAGACTTCTATTGGATCGCAAGTCTTTCTGCAACTTCAGCTATCACCATCTGGTGGCCTTCAAGCAGAATGCAAGTTTAAGGCATTTCTACATTGAGCTGGAGACACAATGGCTAAGTAATCATTCCTGTTGTACTACTTTGTCCACCTACTCTGGTACACATGGGGTTAAGTGCATTGTACTGCTAAGTCTCTGTAATGCAAAGGCCGAGCCGACTCACAGACGTGCAAAGTATAATCAAGGCTTTAAGCAGATTGCTCCTGTGTCGGTGGGGTGAACCAGTAACGTTTATGCAGTTATATCTGTAGTTCCAATTACATGGATACTAGATAATGCTAAGACTTAATCTGGTTTTATAATTTCAATGTGCACGAGTTCTCTTGGGTTCCTGGAACGTGGAGGGTCCAAGGCTTCAAAGAAGTATAACAGGAATGATAACTCATGTCGGGTCTCCAGTTGTCCGTGTCCATAACCAAGTATAACCCAGGGTTTAGTAGGATCTGCGCTAAGTAACCACTAATCAAATACAGTAGGGTAAAGCAAACAGCACAAAATAGACATGCCCATTTTATATTTCTTATTACATTTGCAGCTTATGATCTGAAGCATTTAAGATGTGCAAGTCACGGCTGCTCTGATGTCATTTGATGTCACACTCTGTGAATCTAACATGGCAGACTATGATGTGATGTGAGGGAGTTTAGACAGACAGACAGACAGACAGACAGACACACACGTACCATTTGACATAGAGCAGCACTGAAAGGGGAACAATGTCTTGCTTGGAAAAGCCTGTGTAATCTGCCAACAAGGTGGGCCAAAGAGGAGCTGCAGAGAGGAAGAACACAGACATAATTTAAGATGAAGGTAAACTTAACACAAAACTAAACCTGTACATTCTGCTTGTTTGAAAAGACTCTTGAGTTACAGCCTGTTGTTAAAAGGCTGGAACGTTGTACGAGTGTGTATGAGCGAGTGTGTTTACCATAGTGATGTAATGCCCGTGTGAGCAGCAGTGCGGCACAGGCCAGTTTAGCAGGTGGCGGTGTGGCTAGAGCAGAGTAGAGCAGGGACAGCTCGCAGATGTAGCTAAATAGGTGAGTGGTTCGCCTCTCCAGAGGGAGCAGAGAGAGCAGGACCTCGCCGTAGTCCAGCAGTGTGGGGCTCTGCAAGAAAGTATAAGCATTAGTCTTTGCATTAAAGAGGGTCGGGAAATCCTTCACTGGCACCAAATACTAAACAATACACTAAACAAACGATGCTTGTTGTATTCACCCTGATGTTTCCCTCCAGCACAGAGATGACCTCTCCCATCATTCGAACCAGGTCCTCATATTTGTATGTGTTGTCTGTCAACCAAACTGCTTCACGTATGGTCAGGATTTCTTTGCTGATGTATCTGAAAAGGACAAAAAAAAGTTACAAAACATTTGCCTTTTAGATAAATAAATAAATAATTCAGAAACAAACAAAAACCATGGTATGTGTGCATCCTTACCTTGTGCAGATGACCATGCAGGCGATTCCTAATAACTGAAGACGAGCTTTGGGGACAGACCGCAAAGCCAAATAACGGTCCACGCAGCCTACAGTCACATGCAGCGTCTGGCTGGTGAAGTCCTTCATTGTGGTCACCTCCACAAGCCAGTCCACCAGGATGTACCTGGAGACAAGCAGACAAAAAAATTAAAATCAGGTGCATTAGGGCCGTGTGCCAAGTTTTAACCATGTAATAATAATCAATATTGGAAACCTTTTAAGAATATAAACTGGGTGGCTTTGGAAAGCAGAAAGTGGAGTTTCTAAAACTTGGTAACAACAATTCAAGTTAACTCAGGGCATCAGACTCGGTCACATCTACCTCGAGTCGATGTGGTAACTTTTATTGCCGGGGTGTGTCATCCCTTTACTAATGTCATTAAAGAAGGGGAGGATAATCAGCACGCAGTGAGTCATCACAGGGACTCTAGAGAGATATTCATCAACAGACAGTAAAATCATGACGTTGCTTCTGTTCGATCTACCTCATGCTGTCCTTGATTCCTTGTTTCAAGATTTCCTGAGATGAGGGCCGTGACGCTGGATTACAGGAGCTGAAGAGCTGGGCGACTAAATCCGAGCAGGACTTCGACTCCAAACCCAGCGGATTGCCACTGCTGCACACTTTGGCCAATGACAACTAGGGGAAGAAGACAAAACACTAAAATAATTACACAAGAAGGCGTGACATCTTGCTGCTATGTAACGCTAGAAAGGCAACAACAAAGTTTAGTACTGTATTAGTTTCCTGATGTAATTACAGACCTTGGGATTTAGCTGAGTCATACTTTTGTGATTACGTCAACATCTGTCAAGCCCTCTTTACTTTAGTTGATAACATTTCAATAAGCAACTCCAACTCTGGAGAAATGTAGGCCCGGGTAATAAAAAACAAGAAATGACGCAAGAAAATGACAGATGAAAGGCTGTCAAAAGAAAAGCAATTTGCTGCTTTTTTGTATCACCGCAGGGGAGTACAAAGAGAGAACAAAGCTACAGATTGACAGAAAACCGATCACAAGAAAACAACTGAAAGTTGGTGAACTATCCTCAATCACATACCTGCGCCTCCCAACATCCTTTCCCAGCATAGTCCCTGAGGGTTCGCACACACTGCAGGTACCTTCCTGGATCTGCGATCTGAAACACATACACCAAAAAAAACAAAAAAACAAAACAGTAAGCTCATGATTGGAGTCAACATGAGAATCTTTTCTAGAATCTGTAAAGCATTTACTATGTTAGCTGGTTACGTTTGACTGACTGTGTAAATAAGAAATAAATCCCAAACAAACAGCTGTCTTCACCAAAGGTGCATGCTTCTGAGAGTAAATCTTGAAGCACGGTAATGAGAGAACCTGACTCACAGCTGCCTTACGGCTGTGCTGCCACAACAGGTATGAGCTCTGTAGACAGCCAGCCTGTGACGACTCCTCCAGCATGGATATGGCTTCTGAACGCTTTTCATCATCCTGGACAAATAAAACACAGTTCCTTAAGGTTAATGATAGCAGTAAAGGTGAACTGTCTGCCACATGCCGTTTCTGCAACATATGAAGGCTCGTGACATAGTTCTGCTTTGTCACATTGGTAAATAACAAACCATACTGAAGCTGTGAGTAAGAAGAAACAACAAGGCCTGTAAGACAACAGAAGCTGCATGACAGGGATTTTTTCCATCTGTGGTGCTAATGACCAACTGGTCCAACAGCCCCTGTGACATCAGCTGAGTTTTAGGTTTTGGTGAGGGGGTGGGGGTAATAGAAACTGGTCTAACCACACCTGGATTGAGATACAGCCCCCGACAGTCTCACTCACCTCAAACAGCTGCAAAACTTTGGCCAAACAATGCAACAGGGGACCCCTCCTCTCCTGCAGAGAAATCACAAAAGCAGATTGGTGAACAGTTTTGCACATGCAGTGTATGCCACTGTAAATCATAGTCAACTAAGAAGAACAGAAGCCAAGCTTTATGGACAGGGTGTTCAGGCAGCCTTCCAAGCTAACCAAATATGAGTTTACGTTGCAAAATGATACATTTTTATGTAATATTTTATGTCTGAATTAATGATTTAAGAAAAACCCCAACTTTATACTTTAAGACCAAATCAGACATCAATGGCGATTAAACAGCTGGTCAAACAGGAACTCTGAGCCTACCATGTTGTTAGCGCACTCAGCTTTGAGGTGATCGAACACCACGGCCTTGCAGCAGCTGCCGGTGGGCGACCACGGCGGACGGATGAACACCCAGATGAAGGGATCTGCTGTGAGGGAGCGCAGGCTCTCTGCAAGGCTAAAGAAGTGGGAAGCCTTTCGACCACACACATCTGCTCGGCCCTCATCACTTAACAATGCTGAAGGCGAGAGAGGATGCACATTTTTAATCAATTAGTTAAATGATTTAAAGGATTTTATGTTATCTGTGTTTATATATGACTCCCCATTTAATCTCTAACATGAACCAACCAACAACTTACGTCCTTCATTGTATAAATATGCAATTCCAAGCTTCACAGCAGCTTCAAAATTCCCTTTGTCAGCAGCTCTAAAGGAAGACAAAATTTAAAGTAAAGACTCAAATTGACAAACAACATATATATAAGTACACTTTTGACAGTAGGTGGTGTACCTTTCAAAAAGCCATAATGTGTTTGGGGATGGCCACGTGTCTCTGAAACTGACCCTAGCCCAAACACTAGAGTGGTTGTCAACAATGTCCCGCAACTGAGAGTGAACCTGAAACAGGCATTTGAATAAATAAATAAATAAGAAAAATAATTAGAACCCCAGCAGAGGAGAAATCTCAGGTAATAAAGAGTTTAGCTGTGTCAGAGTGTGCACTTTTACTCACAGCTCGGATAGACAGGAGATCCTCTGCAGAGAGATACTGGAGCACACAGAGAAGAACCTCCTCAGGAAGAGACAGCAAGGTGATCCCAGAAGATCGCTTACGTACCCGCTTCCGTGCTGGAACCGAGTAGCATTTTGAACAATGGCAGTGGACAACTGAAAGAAAAAAACCCAAAGAGGAACTGCATATATTACACATCAAATGTTTTGAATACTTGAGCATCTTTCCCATATTCACCCTGCAAGCAACAGCACTGGGAGGAATGCTTTAAGTGTACACAATCAAAATCACAAATCACACAAATTTAACACCTAAGTGCAAGATTGTCATTAATGTGAGAATTAGTTAGACAAACTAATATTTGCCTTTCATTGGAAGCAGGTCAAGTTGATTTAGACATACAGTGATGCACTCCAAGATGAAGGTTGCATGGCTCCACATTCAAAACTACTAACGTAAGGCATCTACGGGTGGTCTACTCAAACTCTCTGTGAGTGAGTGGGAAAATGTTTAAATTACTGGAAAGATCATCACCTTAAAAGTATTAAAACACATAAAAAGCTAATGTTTTTTTTCTGGAGATGTTAAAAATCTAACGGCGGTGAACTGAGCAGCTGAAGGAGGAAAGTCAAAGTCGGTGAGCGCCCAAATTTCCCTCCTGTAAGTTCGGCAGTAATAACGATGAGTTTCAATTAGGTTTCAAATTCGAACTAGTCTAACGCTAAGTATTTATTTTTCAATGACCACAAAATGCTCACAAAGTTAACAGGAGAGACGATTTACCTCTATAGATATTTTGCCAATATGATTTACCATTACTTCCCGGAGGCTATACCAGTTAACGTTTGTGGTGAGCAGCAGCTAATCACCAATGCTAACTGTGTCAAACTTCAGTGCTCTGAAGTAAGACCGCAAACACTTGTTGCATATGAGTAATTTCCATATATCGGTGTTAGCAAAAACAAGTTGAAAAAAGTACTTACCGCCTGCTTTCATTGCAAGTACAGGGATCACTCCTCAAACAGCGATGTCTTACTGTAGATGCAACTCTTGAATAGCGATTTATATACGAGGCGATGTTGGCTAATGTTACTCACATTCAAATGTTCACACTAATTACTAGAAAACGAAATAGGTAGTGTTACAGTGTTGTTTCCTGTGTCTGTTTTGCTGTGATAGTTGACTAATGTCTCCGTAAGTTGTTAGCTATTGCCTGAATTCAAATCCAAGCACGCGTCCTCACTTATTGGACCCGCCCCAAAAGATGCTCTCTAGGACCGCCCGCGCTCACCGTTTAAACTATACGTTCAATGTGATTGGTCCTCACTGACGATGCCTTTATTCAACATAATAGCCATTTGATTGGTCAGCGCGAAGAACGCTCGCGACGATTGGTCAGACGGTATAAAACTGTAACATATTAAACGCTCATTGGAGAACGTAACGACATTTCGAAGTACGCGCTCGTTAGTGAAGGTATATAATTGGCTGACCCGATTATGAAGCATGCCCATCGAACCGCCTTTAAACAGTGGACTGTGGGAAATGTAGTTGGATAGAGAGTAATTTTTAAAGGTACGGTGTTTAAAGGGACAGGTGCGTAGCGTCAGCTTTGAAGTATGTCAAAAGACATCCTTCAAAGATATTGTTAGCGATAGGACTTTATTGTAACTTTTTAATTATCTTCTGTTGCACACACACACACACACACACACACACACACACACACACACACATATATATATATATATATATATATATATATATATATTAAGCTAGCTGTACATTAAGCTAGATATTTCTTTACGTCCTGATATGTAAAATATTTGAAATGACAGAAGATGCCAAGTCAAATCAAAGTTTATTTTTATAGGACATTTAGAACAACCTCAGTTGACGAAAATGTATGGGTCCATATAGGTGTATAGGTTATGCGAAATATTATATAATTAACATTAAACCAACTCACTAATAAATACACTAATATACTCAATAAACTCAATAAAACATCATGAGATAAATCTCAATAGACATAAATAAGACCAACTGTATTAAAAAAACACAATACCCTGCTCAGCAAGAATAAGCAGGTTTTAATGTGTGTTTTAAAATGACTGAGAGTTTGTAATATAATATGTAATATGATTATATTTGTTTGCTAAAACAGAGATGTAACTAAAAGAAATTAGCGACTGGTTCAGCTTCTGAAGCAGCTGCCTTTAATTAGATGACACCCCGATTATGACCATTGTGTCTGATCCCCACTGTTATCTGCTATACTGTTTCAGTTCAATAGTATCTCTTCATTGCTTGTCTTTCTGAAAAGGGTCTTAAGGGAGCAGCGTAACCTCCCAAGAGTAATCATGTGTTCCTTTCAGGCTCTCTATTGATCCACACATCACCTGCTCATCCAATCTAATCATCACTAACAATAGCCAGTGCTCAACATTGTCTCTTCACCTCAGTAGGTTCCTTTAAAAAAAAAGGAAAATGCCTAAATAAGTTTACATGAAACTTTTATGTAATTCACAAAAGCATTAAGACAACACATCTTGGCGTTCTTCTTCTATAATCATGAGCTTACAAGTGTTTAAATTGCTCATTTGCTCATTCTTAGGCTATTTAAAACTGAAGGTGCAGGATGATCAAATTATCTTGTAGCGGAGTGACCTCAGAGAGGGCAGGGGCTGTAACATCCACAACTAGACGCAGCAGTTTCCATAGAAACTCAGAGTAATCTTAACCGTTTTCTCAGTAAAACACAAAGTAACCAGGGAGAGGAGTTCCGGTGGTGCTTTGAACCTTAACAAAAATAATTAAAGCTAAACAACCACGCTCAGTGTGCTCAGAAAACTGCAAGATCTGTCATTTTTATTGGTAGTAAAAAAGTTTATTTATATATGGGAAGTAAATGGGAGATGACTTCACATTTCAGTGACTTAATTTGCAAGCTTTATTGATGAGAAAAACATTGCTACTATCTGTTTGTAATTTCCAGTGTTGATGATGCCCATACAGAAATACCTAAAACTAAGAACCAGCATTTAGTTTGTGTCACTGTTGGATTATTAAAATATTCTCAAGTCTCTGAGTGATTAAGCCCAATGCCTTCTCGTCACATTTGTTTCTGTTGCAATAGCTACACACAGACTGCAGCTTAATGTCATTTTGCTTGTGATTTAATCTGACTGTCTGGCCAGGCATGTGTAATTTCATCTACAACTCTCTCCAAAACAGCTCCCATAATATCTGGAGATGAACTGAAATGTAACTCCCTCCTGCTAAAAAGGTATTATGTGGAACCAGCCTTAGTCGCTGGCTAATTAAATACACCCGGATTTGTCTTTTGAACAGATGGTGTTGATCCGAAATTTGAATAAAGTATAAATAAAGTCATGCGACACCAGATGACTCTTTACTGTGTCAAATTGTGCTGTTTGCTTCTTTTTTCTGTTTTGTATGTATTAAATTGAGTTTTATATAATTTAAAGTCTGATAAGGAGCCAAATAGTGCTGAATGTTTTGGTTTGAGGCCAAGTTCTGGATAAAAAGAGGCGGACGACTTGTTTCCGTCTGGTTTCCTGTAATCCGTGCTGACCCTAGCAATCCAGCTGACCACTTCCACCTCGTCTGCACTTTGCCCCTCAATGGCCTACCCACCCTTTTATCAAGACATAAGCACTGTTCCCTCCACACCCACGCTTTCCCAGCTGTAATTTAATTTGATGAAATATGCTTGTACCCAGAAATATAAAATTAATTCCTGCAGAACTGTGACTTAATAACAAGTGAGAGTACTTGGCCTACTTTATTCTACTGCCAGTAGGTGGTGTCATTTATTCTGATTTATGTTGGCCAGTCTGTTTTCTTAACAACCAGATTCCTCATCCCCGGGTATCTGAACAAGTCATTCTAGCTGGCAGGGCAACACATGACAGCGCGTCTAAATACAGCATCGAAATTTCAAGCGAAGGCTGTCAACTGAAGACAGGTTTTGCGTTTTGTGAAAAAACTGAGCGACGGTTGTAATTATTGCTCACACTGTTCGAAATAGAGCCAAAACAATGTTGGTCTACTTTGTATCCACTGTCCACTCTCCACTTGTCTTCTGTATTTTTAGCCCTGTCAGAGATTCTTCCAGATTGACCAGGACAGAGTTGAATGGTGCGACGGTTCACACTATTCTGAATAATTTTCCAAAGCAAACAAGTACAAAGACATACAATGAATGCATAAAGGTTTTTTTTTAACCTTTAGGCTATCACAAACAAAGGTGCTTATGTGACATTTGTTTAATACAGTGCTTACATGAACAATTCAAATTTACATATAAGTAGAAATATACAGTACAAATAGAAAAATAATTGTATATACAGCACCAAATATTAGTGGGCACACAAACCAACGTATTTTTGTCACTCGCTGGAGTGACAAAAAGCATAGGCTGACAGCGTGGCTGTCTTCTGGGAGAGGGACATTTTTCCCCGCAGCAGAGAGAGGTAGGTTTTCCCTTTAATCTTTCAGAAGGCAGAAGGGAAATCACTTCACATCTCCAAGAAACAAGAAACAATTTCTGGTCACCTTCCATCATTTTTGTTTTGTTTTGTTTGTTTGTTTGTTTGTTTGTTTAGTGTCAATATACTGGCACGATATAGCTTTAAAAGTACAACAATGCAGCCAAAGTGTACTACATATATAATGTGCACTATACAGAGGCGAGAGTATAAGCGTATACACGTTACCTATCTTGTTTTTGGCATCCTCTGTTTCCCCCAGTAAACTGATGAATAACCATCTTTTTTTCCTCTCTGTGCCACCAAACATCCTTCTCTTCCACATCTGTGACAGGTCCACCACATCTGTCCACAACTCATGCCCATCATTGTTAGAGCGAACCCTAATCCAGGTGAACGGATCTGATAGCAAAGCGAGACAGCCCATGTAATGTAAATCTTAACTTGTCTTGATCAGAGGATACTAAAACAATGGCCCACCTATAAATACTTTTATGAGCTTTGTGCATTTGACATTTACCTAAAAAAAATTATAAAGGCTTGCAGTATGCTGGTGTTTGCAAATACACTGATCCAAGGTTCAGAGAAGACTTATTTCTCTCCTATTCAATTTAAATTCTCGCCATGGATTCCAGTAATGCATCATATTCCTCGACAATATTACTGCTTTGTTCAGGATGGCTGATCCTAATCTAACTGCTGGGGCAACTACTCACTGCCACATGTAGTGAAAGGAATGACTTCCCAGGTTCCTTGTTTTTCTCCATTACCTCCTAACTGTATTTCTCTTCCTTCATTAGCATGCAAGACAACATCTAAATGCACACTGAGCTGCAAAATATGTCAAAAGAAAAGGGGCTGACTCTTTGCAAGTGTACTAAGGTTGGGAAGGATGAAAAATGCAGCCTTGAATTTGGCAAGTTGGCCTTCAAAAGGTCCTCGGTGGGATTGGCATTCGATGTTAACTGTTACCCCTGGTTATACAGACACATTTTCCTTAGTAAGCTTGACTAAACCAGTGGAGACAATCAATGCAACAGTGATCTATAGTAGCTTTCAAGGGTAAAGAAGTGTCAGTAAAGTCCTTCGTGTGGAGACAAATTGTCTCTTCTGAAATTGCTATACATTGTATACATTGCACTTACTCCCTGCGGGAGTTACGTTTTGAACCTCATGTTACATTCAGTCACACAAAAGAGAATGATTAAGACAGAGTAAAATGCCATTGTTTATCTCATCCTGTGAGAAAGCACCTATTCACAGATGTGGCGCTGAGCGCAGCTACATTCACTCACTCTTTCCAAAAGAAAATGTGAAGGAAAAGGAAACCCCAGAGCCACTTAGAGCCTACACAGTACTCAATTTTCACTAGAGAACAGCCTTGTATCCTATTTTCACTCAGGATTTTGCGACTCACTTTTAATCAACATTTTTTCCACAGCTGGGGGAAAAAATTAAAACAACCAATTCCTTTGGCACAGATAGATAAAGACTGCATGAATGTCTGCGGACTGTGAGGCTGTCGTGTAAGTGTGTGTCTTAATTTGAGTGTAATAAGTCTGTCCACACACCTCCTGGGCTATACAACAATGGGAAATGAGTGTGATTAAGTCAGAAGCTGGCGATGTACAATGAGAAACAGATTTGAAGAGTCCTGTTGGGTAAAGAGAGAAAGCAAAGGGGGGTAACTCTTGGAGTGGGGGAATGTGGCAGAGCTTTTTTCCATGAGTGGTTGCTCAAGGCACCAAATGGGAGGGGCCCTAGGGGAGCAGGATCAGTCAAAGTGTCCCTGCCGTGGCATGTCCCATAGGGCAGTGTCCTTCAATAATCCTGGACTCCTTTGTGTGGAGTTGAGGTGTCCCACAAAGACATAGGGCTGAGTGTAAATGCTCACTTATTGAAAAGAAAGGCAATCAAGTCAGTCATAATTAGGTCCCCAGTCCTTTATAATGTGAAGCTGAAGCTACAAAAGGCCTTTCAGGGTATGTCACTTTACTTAAAATGTTTTCTTGTTTGCCATGGACATGGCCATATGTGCAAATCTCTTTTTCCTTCGTTGTGAGGACAAAATTCCAAAAGTCTCTCAGTTGACCTGGATCTTAATTTGAGCACACACAAACACTTTGCACTCCTCCAGCAGGTCCTCTACCCTCTCCAACTGATCGTCCACACAGATGCCAGTAAGATCCAGCAGGACTCAAGTTCCAATCTCTCATTGCGCAAAAAAAGCCCCCAACACATTGCTGTAGTGTCACAGGACGAGTGAATGACGTTGGCCGCTGACGTGGGTGCGTTGCTTTTTCGGCCGGGTATCAGGTTGCCGTCTTTGGCCCGTTTGTGGCCTCTTGGAGAGTCACCTGTCCTGATACGAGGAATGCTGTGACTGACGTGCCTAGTGACGCCAGCACTGACTCCAGCAGCAGCTCTGCATAGCGTGTTAGGTATCTGTGTGAGCTCCTGCTGTAACTGCTCGTGCGTAAGTCATCAAAGGCCTGTTAGTGTGTGTAAATATGCATGCAGTGTCCAATGCATATTTTGCACATCTCCTCGGAGGTTGTTTTGACACCGGACACCTGCTGTCTGATGATAAAAGAGCGTGTGAGGCACTGGTGATCTCTCATTGCCAATCCAAAAAAATCTGATGCAGACCTCACAGACTAAACAGATCTTCAGCGTCATGTTTATCTGTCCTTTGACTCTGATTTCTTGACCCAAGCTATCTCCAACATGATTTGAGCTCAGCTTTGTAACTTCGGAGAATGGAGGGATGTTGCATTGGGAGGTTAAGTGAAGAATTTCTGGCCAAACCTTGAGCTCCCAGTTCTAGGCATGTCTCTGCTTTCAAGTTCCTCTATCATACCCCTGTGTTCACTCACAGGGGACACTGCTCAGACGTGAATGAGCCCCCCTCTTTCTTTTTCCTTCTCTTCTTCTTGTGGACAGTCCAACAAGCAGTTGCCATCATTAACAGCAAAATACCCATGACGAGTAGCACAACAGACACCACTTTAGTCTGAGGCAGGTCATTATAAGTGTAGGTCACTCCTGTTCCTGCTACACCAATAACTAAAGAGATGATTCCAAATGGAAAGATGCAGCGGTACCAGGACTTCTCCATTCCTCCAGTAGCCTGAGATAGACGCTCCAGAGAGGAGAGCACCTCGGGCACTTTGGCCCCACCAGTCTCTAGCGATTGACCCTCCTGCCCCAAGTTGGTCTGCGGCTGTGGTTGGCAAGCCAAATGGCCTGTTGTACAGCCCATCCTGACCGTGTGGGCTGGTGTATCCTGACAGGATCAGCAGCGTTGGCTTCTGGGATCCTACTTGTAGGTAGCTCTGGCCTGGAGAGACAGAACGAGACAAATGGAGGCGGAAAAAGGGAGAGGAAGGAGAAGGAGGTCTGTATGAGACCAAAGAAACGACTTGAGCAGGTATGGCTTGAGCATGTCCGATGAAATCTTCTAAAATCAGCTGAAATCCACTCACACTTTCCTCTTCTCTGCCTCCCTCTCTTGCTGTTTCTCTGTACACTGTCTGCCGGCTCTCTGGTAGCACATTGTACACTCTGCAGAACGTAGTGAGGGGGGGATATATATATATAAAGGCTTAAGGAAAGAGGAGGAGCTAGGGAGGAAAAACTGGGAAGTCCAAGTGCTACGATTCGTTAGCTCATTGGTGACATCAAACACTGAAGTAGGGAGAACAGGGGTTGACGAAACACAGGAAGGGGGAGGGGAGGAGAGTTAACTGCTCTCTCTATTCTTCATGCTCCCATCACTGCCTCTCAAATGCAGCATCTTTGTTTTCCTGCAGTATAAAACGTTCCCCATGGGAACGCAGAAGCCTAGTGTTGACTTGAAATTAGAGGCGAATGGGAAATCCTTATTTATCTCTATGTTCACTGAAAAAAGAAAAGGGACATTCCCCATATAGATCGCTACAGATGTGTCATCTCTTCATGGGAATCACACAGTCACAGTGATTCCATCCCCATCACGTCAACATGAGTCAGTCATCAATTTATTTTTCCCTTATATATATATATATATACATATACATATGTGTATATACATATACATGTGTGTATATATATATATATACACATGTGTATATATATATATATATATATATATACATATGTGTATATGTATATATAGGACCTCTATTTATGTAAATACAATGATGAACGTATTGACTCGTGACAGAAATACTCATAAAAAAATACAGGCAGCCTCCACCTTCCCTCCCACACACACATACACACACACGGCTGGAGCCAGTTCTTTCTGAATGGAAGGCAGCCTAGTAGTAGTTAATCCCCTTGTATGCTCGCTCTTCCACAAAAAAAAAATTAAATAAAATCAATCTAGACACCTTTCATGTCCAATGTTTGCTAATCTTCCTCCTCCACATTTATAAAGCTACATTTGTGAAGGACACACAAATCTGATTGTCTGTTTTATCTTCAGGCATTACTGGGTTTTCTACGACAGCATGTTAGCCTTTTAATGCTTCCAAGATTTTTTTTTTTTTATCAGCTCAACTTATTCTTGATAATATGATAATCAGAGATTTTACCAGAATAGAAAATTCGTCATGCTCCCTTATAAATGCTAAACAGGCTTCCTTCTGTACAGGACAGCTGCTGTTAAGACCGTGTATGGGTTGTCTTGACAGAAAAATTCAACTTGACTGCATGATCAGTGGGGGGAAATCAAAAAATAGACCCTAATGTGGCCTAACTGATGACTGCATTGACTTAACAATCTCGGCTGTAGCTCAATCAGCAACAGCTATTTAGAACAGCCAAAGAGAAATAAAAGAGGGGGAGTGAGGAATGTTTTTGTGAGGAGTGGGGGCGCAGGAGAAAAGAGACGTTTAAGCACAATGGGCATTTGAAGGACAGAAGTGGATTCTTGGTAGCTCTGTTGGGTTTCTGGGGATTTGTGCTTGGACTCCAGTAAGCGATAAAAGTGAGATGACTGGAGGAAGAAAAAAAAAGAGTGGAAGCTCCAAAGTATTTGAACTTTTCCCCTCTGTAAGTGTGTGCATGCGTGGCATATGGCAGTAATTTCCATGAAGTTTCACCCACGGACAGTAAAACTGTCTTGCATCTTCCATTATGTGTCACAAAGAGGCGTGAGAAAAATGGGATAAAGGCGTGAGACATGCATAACCTTGGGAGGACCGGGCCATGCTGGAACAGTGGAAGAGCTCTGCTGGTGACAGGCAAAGCCAGGCAGCAGCTGATGCATGCAGGTCACAGGAAGGCTGAGCTGCATGAGCACCACTCCCACTAGGAACTATGTACAGTGTTGACCCAAGGATACTTCCATGCCTCCTTTTTTTTACCTCCCTCACACACATAGACAAACACAGATCTAAGACTATGTGAGGCCATAAACCAGCAGCACTCTGATCCAGTGCCCTGCAGATGACTTCAATCCAATGCAAATGTATTCTTCTTTGAACCCAGGAACAGACGCTCAAACCATCAGGCCCTTGTTGTTTTGGACTCATCCAGCCATCTGAGGCTGAAATCCTCCTTTTTTTTATAATCATTTTTTTGTCCCTCTCCTCAGGGAAACATGCCATTTCCAGCTTGCAGCATGCTACGATGCCAGGCACCCCCAAGCACATCATCTTTGTGACTCAGCCGGCTCTGGGTGTGCATGTCTCCCTGTTTGTGTGCGCGCGCATGAAGGGTCGGTGCAGCAGGGCTTCAACACCCACGTCCTGCTGCGAGAACCCAGCGCCACCTGTCGCTCAGTCTGGCACAGCCCCTGCCATCCACACGTCATCTGTGGACACGAGCCTCTAAGGCTCCTCCAGGCGCTCCTGAATCTCACGTACAGCCTCATAGCACATTTGATCGTGAATACCATATCACAGAAACACAGTGATGGCCCCATATATGCGATCTAGCAGAGGTATGTTTGAAAGATTATGCTGGCTCAATATGGGGGAACAAAAACATATGGAAAAACAGTATCGAAGTGTGTGTGTGTGTGTGGTGGGGGGGCACATTTCTTCTTTCTTTTTTATTTAAACACTGAAAATGAATGATATGAATTGAAACACACAGGTAAACTTGCAAGGGCATTTGTAATTTGGACTCTTTTTTTCTGTGAATTGAGTGCCACCTGCTGGCAAAATTCACTAAGTGAATATTACACTTCTGGGGCATCAGTTATGATGTGTCAGAATTTAGCAAAAAGGAAAAATTAGAAACAACTCAAACATATAATTTAACCTACAGATGACATCATAAATACACACACTTAACGTCACTGTAATATTATGTATCTTTTATTACATTACACTGATCAATGGTGATACTTAAAAATTGTGCCGGGGGCATTTATTCAGAAGCTGCGTTTAAGAGACAGGATTAATGAGCACAGTTTTATACAGTTGTGACATGACATGAGACACTGACATAACACAGCGATGCCACTATTAAAAACAGATTCTTCAAAATAATCATTCGTGATGTTTCAGTAACCATTTTATTAGGTACACCTGTTTATCCATCCATTAATATTTCCATGATATCTTTAGGGTCACGAGGTGTAACACAGAGCATCGAACCCCTCCAGCTGAACCTCCTGAACCACAGCTGCCCTCTGAGGCTGTTCACTCAATTCAGTTCCCCCCTTTGTTTTTTTAAACCATGTCCTTGTTTTGACCATGTCAGAGGGGTTTGATTTCATCAGTGTTGCACTAGATTGCAGCATACCACGAGGCCTTTAATGTATTCATACCTGTTTCTAAGCTTACAAACCTATAAGTCTGTTTAATGTGCTCATTAGTCATGCAGGCTCAGAGTCCAGGACTATAGCTGGGAAACGTTCCCCTCCTTCACCCAGCAGGGAGTACATGTCTCTGAGTACACTGGGGCTCAGACATTCAGGCCCAGGTACGACAGCCGAAAATTGAGGGGACAGGGTGTCCAACAGAGCCTGTGGGACAGCAAAAAAGACTGTCAGCCAGTTACTGGCTTCTACTAAAAAAGAACACGCAGGTATGTAAAACTCACGAGGTGCTTTCAGAACACATCACCTACCTGTTCAAGATCAACCTCTTGTTGCAGCAATGCCACCCTCATCCGCAGCTGCTCAAGCTCTTGCAGCTCTGCCTCTGTTCCATATGTTATAGTCAGGGGCAGGGGTGAAGTTATCCAATCTCCCTGCACACCATTTGCCCCAGTGGGGCAAAAACAACCTCCCTCTGGCCTCCATCGATCCCATGCTTTCCACTCTGACGGAAAAAAAGGTTATTTTTAGAGCGCGAGCAACCATACCCCTAAAACTTTTTTTCTTTCTGCTCTGTTGCCTCAGCTTTAAATAGCTAGGCCCTTGCTTAGTGGCATCAGGACAGACAGCTTCAAAACCCCATCGTCATGGGGACGAGGGGGTGAGGGGGGGTCTGTTGAGGCCAAGGAAAGGACTGAGCTGGCGCTGAGGGTTCACGGCAGCTCTGCTTTCATTTTCCATACGCCAAGATGGAGAGGCTCCATTAGCTCGTTAGCACGCTGCACTCACCATAATCATTTTCTAAATGCTGTTAAAAAGCAATAAAAGATAATTCCCTCCCTGGATATTACAACACAGTGAAATAAAAATACTAACGTGAGATGCTAGATTGGATGACATCAGACGTGTGGACCTATTCATTACTGGAAACTTCTCTGACACACTGGATTGAGTTGCTACTTGTGCTACATTGGTGCTTTAACGAGTAAACATCAATAAATCTTTGTGAAGGTGTGAATGGAAAATCTCTCGTCATTCAGGTTCTTTATAACTGCATCAGTGGAGGAAATGGAAATGCTGCTGTGCTGCATATTGTAGGTACAGACTCAAACTGGGATGCCCATAGACGATGACCCACATGGAAAAGAAATAGCAAAATGTATGTAACAAAAAGATTTACTCATTCTTTTCCGTACTAGAATTCACACAGCTGGTTAAACAGAGCCAAAATGTCATGATGTCTCCACCAGCATCTCCTTTAGGAAAGTCAGCGCAAAGGAATAAATATTTTTGATAAGGTGTCTTCCAGCTAATGACCACCTGTCTACAAACAAAGATCAATGATCTGCAATTAATGCTGGAGAAACAATTATTTTACAGAAAGGTTTAGGATGTTTATTATGCTGCGTACAAACAGGATTCTTACCTTGTTTCACTTGATCTGCAAAATTCTTGAGCTCAGCTGCTGTGAGCTGCAACCTTTCCAGCGACATACAGGAATCATACTTGTCGCCTGTACTAACTGTAAGAAAGCACATTAAAAAAAGAGTTATAATAGAAGCTAACTGAGAAGCAAGTGGAGTTGCATTAAAAGTGTGTTTACTGTCACTCTTAGCGCATAAGAGTTGTTACAATTATAGAAAAACGTCAACTTCCTGATGGTTCCTGGCAAAGGAAAGTCTTGATTTGTATATACTGTGCATCAGTCGAAATAGCTCGCACAGTCACTTCCTGCCAACTCCCACATTGTTATTTTGTCACCCACTGACTTATGGAATCAGTCTGTTTCATTTCTCCCGAATTCACATAAAAGCTTCTCTATTACCCAGTCTTAATGTTATCTCTGGCATCTGTTTGGTTAGAGGCTCCCCGCAGAGCTGTTTCAAGTCTTGAGCTTGTTGAATCAACCTGTCGAGCAGAGCCCTGGTCTCATACGGGCTGCCAAATGGCCAATTCCTGGGAAACTAAACAAAGCAAAGGAAAAATGGTGTACAATGAAACACATGGGTTGTTTAGAGAAATTAATGTGTATTAGCTAGAATTTCTCATTAATACACTTGGCCGATTTTCTAAATTAGAGCATAAATTCCAATTTAACATGATATCATGGCTGACCCCAGCTGATCCATTTTACCGTAGCTCTCATTCTCTCCATGAAGTGACTCCTCCCAGGCCCAGGGTTCATCTGTAGGGCAACGGCTTTATCCCACAGTCTGAAGATAATGTACAGAAGGAAACTTTGTGAATAAAGGAAAAATGTACAAAGAGGAATTTTGTTTTTCTATTTTTTGCATTACAATGCATTGTAGGCACCTGCTCTGCTTGCTCTTTAAAGATTTCCATTTTGTTGTTTGCTCAGAAGATAACCTGCTGTGAAGCAAAGTCAAACAGAATGATTATAATATTACAGAACATGTTTTTGTTTTTGTTTTATTTTTTTACAAAGCATGGTTATTTTCATGGTGTAATTCTAAAAAAACATGCCCATTCTGTTGAGGCAAACTGCATGCTCCTGGCTCATTTGTTTGTGAAGAGGACACTATGTTATTTGAAGAATTTGCAGTGACAGGCGCAGCTTTCCTCAGGTCATCACCACTCGACATATTGCTTCTGATAGTCTTGTTTTTAGAGAGCAAGCTTGCGATGTGATCAGGAGAGACAGACGGCACGACAGCCTGCTGCAGTTTCCTAGAAGCCTGGTGATGCAAAGCGCCAGCTGATGAGGCAGGATGGTTTTGGATCGTGTTTCTATTATCTGTTCTTTTGGTCTGTCCAGGGTCGGCGCTAGTTAAAGGTCCCGAGGATTGTGAGGAGCATACTGATAATCCAGGCCGTCCGTACCCTTTTCTGTCAAGGCTGGCAGATTTAGTGGATGACCTTATCGTTCTTTGGCTTCCCCTAGATGCTGCAGATGTGATATCCACAGGCCTAGCACCTAAAGTCCCTGTTTCCTTTCCAGGTTTGGGTATTTTTGATTCTTTTTTAGAAGGTTCTGAGCTGGTGCGCACACGGAGGGCTTTCTCTAGAGCCTTCTCAAGCAGTTCTATGTCTTCCTTATCACATGGGGAGACACCTGTTTATGAAAATAGCAACATGCAAACATGTGGTTACTACTTGGCAAGAGAAAAGAAATGTAAATAAACAAATAGGCTTTTTTTTTTTTTTTTTAACTATCAGCATCTTGACAGACAAATAAAAGCTATTTTTTTAACTACCTGTAGGAGCAGCACCTGCCAATTCTGTTTCCTCAAAGCTCACCTCGGGTTGGGGTGTTCTGTGGGAAAATACTTAATGTGAACACACACTAAAATAAAAATAAAAGTTTTAAAGTCTCTAAACATTCCAGGACAAAATTGATGTGACACAACAGATGAGCATCAGCCACCGCCGTTTTTAAATGTCATCTCATTTGCAGAAAGGCCACTGGCAGTCAGAATGGATGGTTCATTCATACAGTATATTGCATTGGTGATCTCTGGCAGACATAACTGCTTAATGATGAAACACACTGTTAAAAAAAATAGAAGTCCTAGTGTATCTAGGTATGTGAAACTCTCAGAATCTAGTGTAATAGTGCACAAAATTAAAGATGTTTTATGTCAAATATGACTTTATATTATTCACTTATTTTCCATATATGTCTTACTGGCTTTAGGTGTAGGGAAACACACACTGGAAAAGAAAGAGGATTAAATGATATTTTTGAAAAACAAAAGATTAAGACCAGTATAAAATGTTGTGTAGCTGTTATGGGGATATTTTTAAACATATATAGATTAAGACGTGACGCTCACTGAAACCATTGTACAGAAATAGCATAGTTATCCTGTATTGTCATAAAGGTTTAGTGTGGAGATGCTTCAGATGCTTACAGCTCATCTGTAGATGGAATTGACATAAATTGTTTATTGTTTCTTATTTCTTATCTCATTACTTAATATTTATTTTGTCATTATTGTGAATGAAATGAGTTTAAATATGTAGTTGATTTGATATGCCTTGTTGTATCAGGGGCAGGTGTCATATACGCTCATTTACAACAGTAAATAAGTCATGAACTCATTTAGTGTTCTTGAACAGTGCAACAAAACTAAAGAAAAATCAACCAACACACATTTTGAGATATTGTAGAGTAGCTATTACACACACACAGCCGTCTCGTGTAGCAAAAGGCACTGCTGGGATTCGAACCCAGGATCTCCTGTTTACTAGACAGGCGCTTTAACCAACTAAGCCACAGCGCCGGATGGTTAACCACATCTGTATATAGCCTACGTATAGAGTCACTCAACTACCGAAGGGTTCCCCTACAGCTTACTACAAGTGGCACACAAACACCACAATACTTTGGACCTATGTAACTTAAGAGGATTTTTCATGAATGTTTATAGAGAGTCAGAAATCCAGGATACAAACTTCAGACATCGCAGAAACTGGATTTGTTTTTAAATTTGTTATAAGAAAAGAACAGCTTGGGGGGGGGGGGGGGGGGGGGGGGGGGAAGTCAAGCGTGTACTTACAGGCTCTTTAATAATTCTCTGTAGAGTTGAATGCGGTGATTAACCTTAGCTTGTTCCACTTTGCATGACCTGACAGCTTCCTCGACTGCGCACAGCAGCGACATGATCGTGTCTGGATGGCGGTGGTGACCTTCTCTGCCACGACAACACGAAAAACAAAACGCTCACGTGCTTGTTTAACACTGATTAATGACTTATTAGAAACAGTAAGACTTGGTTAAAAAGTGCAGAATACGTCGTTGTTAGATCCTCTTTATAATGAAAGCTTTTTTGTACAGACCCGCGAAACGCTCGAACCCGACGGATGCGGAAGTCACATTTCTCCCCCTCTGACTAAAGAAGGTCACCGATTAGTAAATATTCAGTAGGTAATCAATGCGATGAAACCTAAGTGACTTTAGGTGAATAGCTAAAGTTTTTTTATATATATAAAACTGTCAGGCAGAAAAACAAACTTTGAGCATTCGTAGAAACAACGAACTCACTACTTCTCGCGAGAAGTGTGATGGTTACCAGGGACACTGTTGTCATCTATACTGTCTATTAGATTATTGAATTCTTTATTACGACGTTTCTATTCAACAGTACTCACCCAGTCTTAATTTCTCATTTGGTACTCATACAGTTGACTCATAAACATGTCATAAAGACATTTCAAAATATGAAAGTTGCAAAAATTAAAAACACTGCTGATTATTTTTGATAACCACAACCATTAAACGTTCCAGTAACATTCCCAAGTAACCTGCTTACACTTACAGCTGTCAGTCGGAGTGAGCCTCATGAGAAATGTCTGGAAAGCAGGTGTAAACAGAGGCAGATTATGAGTAACTCTTGGATAATTTGCTGCTTATGAAGTAAAAATACACACATGAGCCCTCAGAACTGAGACATTAAGCACAATCAGATGTTGTTGGAGCCAATAATTCCTCCCATAAAACCTTTATCAAGCTTTGGTGGATTTAATTTATATTTACCAGGTTTGCAGTATTGCGCGTTCTGTTGTAAGGTCATGAATGTCATTACTTGTTTAATTTTTTGTTAGTCTATAATACACAATCTTTTGCCACTTTATTAGGTAGAAATATTCAACTGGTTGTTGTATCAGTGGATGCTTGTGGTGGTGGTTTAATGCTGTGGGACTCATTGAAAGTCTCATTAAAAATCTCTTTCAAGAGACTCATGGCCAAGAGTGCGATTAGAAATGAGAACATAACACAAAACAATTTAATAAGTAAGTAAAGAAAGAAATGAAACTGACATTCGGTACAAGTGAACACAAATATGTAAGTCATATGCAATAACACATCAAGAGCAACATCAAAAACAGTCACACTGAAAAAAGAGCTACTTTCTCACTGCTTTTAAATGGACTTAAACTCCCCCACTGTAACCAGTTCCGGAAATTTCAGGTCCAAGTGAAGATTATTCCAAACATTTTTCTGCTCTGACTCTGGGGGCAAACATTTAAAATATTGTGAGAACATATACTGTACTGCTTGTATTTTTTGCACACATAAATATTCACAAATAACAAGGCGTTAGCCCAAGCAAAAAGTTATATACAAAAACCAACTAATGAGGAAGTCTCCAGACGTACAGAGATACCTACTTAGCACCAGTATACAGAGAACTTTGATGTGCCAGATTTCCATGGCCCGCAGTAAAACATACAGCACAATGGTAGATGGTATCCAACCTCTTTAGGTAGTGGCCACATAAATTCATAAAGAGAAGATTGCCGTAATCCAATAAAGGAACAAAAACGTTGCATATAGCAAGTGCTTCCTCAAGTGGAGTGACAAACATTTAAAGATGTGACCTTTAAATGATAAATTCTGACCTATAATGATGCCTAAATACTTTTGTGGCCATTTCAATTTCAGCTCCTTCAGTGGTTTTGATTTCAGGAAGTCTAAGCCCTTTAGTACCAACTGAACCTAAGTATTATTTCTGTGGCATCCATTTATGGCCGCCATCCTCTGATGGTTGCTTCCAGCAGGATAATGCACCAAGTAATAAAGCTCGAATCATCTCAAGCTGGTTTGTTGACCATGACAGGGAGGTCATTGTCTTAAAAAGCTATCCACGGTCACCAAATCTTAGTCCAATAGGGCACCTTTGGGATGCGGTTCTATTCACATCACAGATGGGCAGCCAATCAATCTGTAGCAATCTGATGCTATCATGTCAACATAAACAAAAATCTTTGAGGAATGTTTCCAGCACCATGATGAATCTATGATGACTCAAAGAATTAAGGTATAATTAAGGTTCTTAAGGCTAAAAGAGGGTCTAACCTGGTACTAGCAAGATGTACCTAGTGAAGGGGCTGGTGAGCATATATCTGCCGCACCAGTACAATATCCCCAGCAAAGAGAAAAATGAAGAGAAACTTCCAGGAATAGACACTACCTTAAATTCATTTATTCCCCTTGTTTGACAGTTATTGTTGCTACTTTACCAATTAGACTGAGGAAACTCAGTGAATTTAATTGAACTTTAAAAAGATGCTCATTAGTTGGTAAGTCAAACTTTTTAATAGAGGTCATAATGAGTGAAAGGAATGGGCTTTTTCTTTTGATTTGATTGACATGTCTTCTTGGTACGCACCACATTGTTTTTCTTGCTTTTAAAAGCCTGCGCTTGATGTTCCCAGCATGACATTTCACTTTCCGATTAAGTCATGCTCATTTAAATCCCAATAGTTGTGTTATTCTTTTTCTATACTGATCCCAAATTAAGGGGCTTCACACTTCTCTTCATTAACAGGCAGTTCACCTCGTTAATGCAGGAAAGGAACTAAGAAACCTAATGATAACTGACAAAGTACGTCCTCATCAAAGAAGGCCGTTTTTACTTATTTTCCCCCCACTTATGTCATTGACATGTGAAGCAATGCAGATGTAATGTTTCATTTTTCTATATTGTTGCCATTTTTAGGACAAACTTAGTAAGTTTTTCAATGTGTGGCAGCCATTTTTAGATCATGCATTAAAACAAATTCCTCTTTGATCAATAATTCAGTCTACCACCCTAGCATTTCATTTTTGTATCTTGCCAGTGTTGAAGTAGGATCTTTGTTGATGCAGTGTGATTTTTTGCCTTATGTTTTTTTTTTTGCCCTTGCTGTTCTGTTGTCTGTTTTGTTTTGTTTTCTTTATATCAAAAATCTTAATAAACATATTTAAAAAATAAATAAATAAAAATCAGATCCCAGCAGGTACCATGTCAGATAGTGGTAGGGTAAAATGGACTGCGTGCTATATCTCAACCACAAAGGGAATGCACAGGAAAGCAGAGTAGCAAACAAAACTAAGTAGCCGTGAAACAGACTAACAGACCTATCCAGTTAAAACAGCTGTCAGTGTAAAGAAATGTTATGTTTTGTAGCTTTAAAGCTAACATTTCTTCTTTTAAACCAATCCCCCCCCTCCGCTCTGAACCGTATCAGTAGCTCAAAAGCACTTCCCAAAGCAATTTCATCTAATGGCTACAGCTTTGTGGCCCCATTGCAGGGAAGTGAATCATCTTGTCATCCTCCCCACCAGGCTCCTGTGGTTCAGCAGCAGAATGAGGGGGAGAGGCACTCAACTGCCTCCCTGCCAGCCACACATCTGACAATGCAGCCGGCTTGCCAGACTAATATTAGGCTCTGACAATCACATTTGCGCAAAAGCACACACACACACACACGTACGTGCCCTCACAGCTACAACATGCAAGTGGGCTTTTAGCCCTTTACTAATGGATCAATCTGCCAGGCAACATTAACAGCCACTTTGTACATATGCATGATGAGTATACATGAAACATCTATGCACAAAAACACCCAAAACGTCATTATCACACTTGGATCTGTTACTGACTGGCATGATCCAGTCAGTCACAGATTGAAGAGGGGGAAGAGCGTGAGGCCCTCATCTTAAAGTTCATCTATGGAACAAATGTGTTTGGGACAAGCTGTTGTACCCTTACAGAAAACCATTATGATTTTACCAGTGTATGAGGCCAGTGTTTTATTCAAAAGCCTTGAATTCATAGGTGCATCACCTGAAGCGCCAACAAGAAAGAACATTGAATTGTTCCCACGTCAGATTAGTGGATATTGTGCAGCAAGTCCTATGAAACTAGAGAACAGCTTGGTTAAAATGGGCACATCACTGAACACCAGCTGATGAGATGATTTAAAAACACTGCCATAAACAATGCCATTACAAGGATAATTGCTGTCAAACCCAGTGATGGTTTTATCAGATTATGTAACTTGAAATTACTTCATTATGGCCTGATAGAGAGCTACAGATGGTTTTACTAAAATCACGTCCTGATTTGCAACTGGTGCTGCAATTTAAAATGTATTAAAATGAGCATCCATTAAAACTTGATGGACTACTTTATCTTTTATTATTCCCAAAGGAACAGTAACAGCAGTAATTGTTGACAAACCATTGCATTTATTTGGTATGAAGGCCATCTTGTGGTTATTCTCTTGTAGCCTTTTGATTTGGTCTTGGTTTTCTCTCTAGGTTCCAATTTCTGTAATTTAGGACTTGTGATGTGTCACATACTATATCTAGCTGTAGAAAAGATGATCCCTAATGTGAAATGACATGCAAAGCAGCATGTTTGGTATTCATTACCATGAAAAATTTCCTTGAGGAATAGTATGAACAATGATTTTGCCAGCTGCTGGAGATTGCCTTCTGATGAATCTATATCTTCAACATTTGCAGCAAAATGTTGGAGATTTTCTATCCTGGTGACACCTACAGGATGATCAGGCTGGCTCTGGGATCTGCTGTTATCCTGACCACTTTCTGCATCGCTTACTGGACAGCAGCAGAGCACTTGTCTAACAGACTGATTCAGCTCTGACAGTAAATCTTTCATACCTCACGCAATAGCTCTCTACAGTTAACACATCTGTCTGGCAAAGCATCACCTCATGCTAACAGTTTATTTCAAGACTGTGCTGTCAGAACACCTTACACTCTTACACTTACCCACTGTATGTCCTCTGATTTTTGCTTTACTACAGTCATTAAGCTAGTTTAAATTCTTATCTTTGACATGTTTTACTTAGCTGTACATTATTATTTCATGCTCCCCCCCCCCCCCCCCCCCCCCACCTACACCAGCCTGACAACCTGTCAGACTGACAACCTGTCAGTCTGACAACCTGTCCTGAATGTACCCTGGCTCTTGCCCTGCAACTGCTTGGATAGTCCCCAGCCCTCAATGCACCTGAAGTGGATAAGTTGAAGAAAGCAAATGGATGGATGGATGGATTTCTATTTCAGTTCACTTTTTTAAAAGTATTTATTTTCATTCCAGGTTAGTTATTGTTTGGTCATGTCATAGTCTGTTTTGTTAAGCTTGTATTCTGTGTTTGTTTGGGATAAAGTTTATCCTATCTTATTATCCCTATTGTGACATACTACTGCCCTTTTCTCCATAGTTACGTGGATTTCTCAATTATTGGAGTAATAAACAGATAGTTCGACGGGACTAGCTATTTGAAATCTATGATTTAGTTAAAATTCTTCATTATTCAGCTACATCTTTTATTATAGCCAAGTTTAATAGTTTTTTCAGTAGCCCTTTCGCTGTGACGAAAAACCTATACTATTTTTTTCTGTAGTCCTGTGCGAGAACTACAAATCTTAGAGCATCCTGTAGAGTATCATGTGATCATCGAAGGGGCGGAGTTAAACGTAGTTTCGCTCTGGACCTCCGCCGGGTAATTTTGTAGCTGTAGGCAGCTTATCACGGTGCAGAGAAGGTTTGTTGTGGCATTGTAATTTAGCATCATTTAATTACATTTTATGAGCGAACAGAGACGTGGGCCCCTGGTGTGTGGCAAACCGCTGATTTCTCAAACCTTAAGCGTATTTTGTGGAAATGTTATGTTAGCTAGCTTACAGCTAACTTGGCTAGCGTTGTTCAGTAAAGTTAGCTGTGGTTGTTAAAGTGATGCTCCCACTGTGGGAAGCTAGAGGACGAGCTCTCGGGTTTAACCTTCGTGTGATGATAAAAGGTGGTTTTACAACGTGATCTGTGATTGGAGGGATTCAGCTGATTTAAATCACTTACGAGGCTCTCCTCGTATGGCACTTGCTTGCTCATTGTGCGAGTTATGCTTGGAGTCTCCCGGTAAATGCCAGAAGGCCTGTGCTGTGTTGTTTGAGCTGCTTTTTGTTTGGCTGCATTGATTTAGGTCACACCTACCTGGATGCTGCTTATCTCTGTAAACCAAGCCAGCACTTGCCCGTCTGTACTGTATCAGTTTTCACTCTGACCCTGTCTTTCTTTTCTTTTTCCTCTTTTTTACAGTAAATCAGGTCAGAGGCTTAAAGCCGCTGGATTTAAGTGGCAAAAGGCTTTATTTCTTTGACCTCCATCACCATTACCCAGGGACGACAACCACTGTGAAGAGGTTATTAGCTTCACTTGTTTCCTGATTAACCTCTGTGTCATCTTGGGTAAGAGTTAATTCTGCTGTTATTTAATGTACGTCTAAATATCCAAGGGATATTTATGTTTTGATGTCGGTAGTATTTGACAGTAAGTCAAACACCATAAACAGACTTAGTTTTATGATTATGGACCTGATATGATTATTACAAACACTTTATTGTAAGTTAGGTTTTGTGGACTCTTAACCACTAATCTAGGTAAACTGTTTTTAATAGTGTAATGTATTGGGGTCATTCTTCGTCAGCTGACCCAGAGCATCCAGCCTGATGATCTCCAATTTCCTTGAAAAACTTCCAGTGATGATAGAATTATTTATTCCTGAAGTCACAGTAGCAGATATTTGGCCTATAAATTAGAATGACATAGTGTAACTAGTTCTCTAGCTTCAGGGCAGTCAGAGGTGGTCAGGCTGGGAAATGTTCTTAAATTTGGTTATGTCAGTTGTCATGTAACGATCAATATGGAAAAAATGTCGCTCTGCTCCCAAGATGGTAAATAGCAAATGGATGTACAGCGCTTTTCTATTCTACCTGAGCACTCAAAGCACTTTATACAACTTGCCTCATTCACCTGTTCATACAGGCACTTTTTTCTATGCTCTTTCTACTGAAGTGCTTTCTGTCTAACATTCATGCATATTTATACGAGAAACTTAGGGTTAGTATCTTCCCTGACGATACTTGGCATTAATACTGGAGGAGCCAGGGATCAAACCACCAACCCTCTGATTAGTAGATTACTTGCTCTACCTCCTTTTTTAATTTTGTTTTCTTTAATATTGTGAGATAGATGACAAAAGGGAAAAAAATCATCTGTCAGCAGGAAGGTACAGAAATTACCAGGTTTGATTTGAAGTTGCTTTGTTGAGAGACAGTGCATGACATTTTTATTCAGGATAGTGAGACAGAACATTTTTCTTGGCAGAGGATGTGTTTCTGAATGTCCTTTTAGCTCTTGTACGCTATTAATTTTGTTTGGATCTCGAGTGCCGCAGTGAGCAATGCAGCTGTACGGCTTCTTTTAATTATCTTAAAATCAGCACTCTACCTTGACAGCATATAGATTAAAAATTATGGAGCATGATAATACTTTTTAATGTGACTATACTGCTTGTTAAATGCTTTGTTCTGATTTTTAGGGTTAAGTAGGTGTCAGGAAACATCATATCTCTAAGTCACTGGAGAAGATGGAGACAGCAGGGAATGTGTCCAATGGTGCAGGGCCTGTGTATGAGCAGAAAGAAAAGACCCTCAGGTAAAGCTGCTTCCAGTAACATAGTAGCTGTGTTAATAAGATTTGAAATTAATAATCCTGCTTCAGTTTTGTCACATACGCAACAAACCAAACTTCCTTTCTTTCTCCAGGCCAGAGGATCTGTCTGAGATGCTGGCAGCAGGGACCAAGCAGATTCACGAAAAGGCTGAGAACACTCAGTTTGTGAAAGATTTCCTCAGGGGTCGCATCCGCAAAGAGCTCTTCAAGGTGAGTGTCAAGAAAAAAGGTAGATGATGTCCTTTTTTTTATATAGAAGACTACTTCACAAAGCAAAGCCTGCAAATAAATGTGTTATAGAAAACTGGTGGAAACAAGAACACAAAGCAGACAGCTCATGTTACACTTGTGCTTGAAGAAGGGCAGAAAAAGTGTCTTTTACACCAACTTTTCATGTTTGTTTCCCAAAGCTTGGTGCGGTGGCGCTTTACTACACTTACACGGCCCTGGAGGAGGAGATTGAAAGAAACAAGGATCACCCCCATTTTGCTCCTCTTTATTTTCCCGCTGAGCTGCATCGCCATGAAGCTCTTGCCCGTGACCTCGAATACTTTTACGGTCCAGAATGGAAGAGCCATGCAAGCTGCTCAAAGGCCACCCAACAATATGTGGACCGCATCCATCAAGTAGGGCAGGAGGACCCAGTGTTGCTGGTTGCACATGCCTACACTCGCTACATGGGGGACCTATCTGGTGGGCAGGTGCTGAAGAAGGTGGCACAGAGAGCCTTGAAGCTGCCGCCCACAGGAGAGGGCTTAGAGTTCTACCAGTTCGATGCCATCCATAGCGCCAAAGCATTCAAGCAGCTGTATCGAAGTCGGATGAATGAGCTGGAACTGGACATGGAAACAAAGAAGAGACTGGTGGATGAGGCTGTGAAGGCTTTTCTGTTCAACATTGAGGTGAGAGGCCAAGCAGAAGGTGCGGTTGTTTTCCACTTTGTGGAGTTTTCTGATAGAAGTCTTAAACCTCAGTTGTTGAACAAGTGTGTCTCCAGTTCACCTGTTTATACACAAACGCATTCAAGCACCATTGGTGCTGGACGTGCAAGGTGTTCTTCTGTTTCAGTAGTGTAATAAATCGGGGATCCAGCCATCAACCTTATGAGTTTTGCTCTTTCCAAGTATTTGAATTACTCATAGATGTTTCATTTATCTGTGTTATCCAGCAACAAATTGTAGACTTTATATTTCAACCTCACATGCTTCACGTTCGTTCTGGCAGGTGTTTGAGGAGTTAGAAGAGATCGGCAAAACCATCCAGGAGGATGTTTTAGATGCTGGCATGCCCGTTCATGGAGCAATGGGTGGAGACATCAGCAAATGTCCCTATTACAATGCCAAAATGGGTAAGTGTACTGCCTTTGTAAATATATGTAAGTGATACCGTTTCTTGTCACTATCTAAGCTTGTGTCCGGACCTCCTTTGTGTCACAGCGGCATCAGGTGGAACAGCATACGTCCGTCAGCTGGCCATGGCTGCTCTCAGACACCCGACAGGACAGGTCCTGTTTGCTACTTGGTTTGCTGCCTTGGCTGGACTGGTTGCGTGGTATCTGATGTGATCTGTCGCTCCATCTGCCACTCTGCTGCTGTGTGAAAAGAGGACTGTAATAGGAAGGACAGTAAAGGACACTGAGATCTTTCCACGAGATGTGGACCGTGTCATAGCTTGTGGTCCAAGTTTATTTATTGTTACATATTGCATAATAATGTAAGCTTACAAAAATATGGAACAGTTAAATTCAAGCAAAATGATCTATAGCAGCGGTCTCCAACCTTTTTTGCGCCACGGACCAGTTTATGCCCGACAATATTTTTCACGGACCGGCCTTTAATGTGTCGCGGATAAATACAACAAAATAAAACTAGTACCGGTACCGAAAAAAAAGATTTATAAAGATTTATTCATAACACACGTGAAAAGACCCAGGAAAACCGAGTTAACATCAAAACGATAACAAAATAACGCTGAAAACCGATAAAAACCCTGAAAACCATACATTTCACACCTGAGCCTCAACTCTCGCGGCCCGGTACCAAACGACTCACGGACCGGTACCGGTCCGAGGCCCGGGGGTTGGGGACCGCTGATCTATAGGACCAATATAATTCCATCCATCACGCTAGATTTATTCATCTTTTAAATTCTCTACCTCCTCCTGCACTATCCCTCCAATCTGTGTCCTTCCAGTTGCAATTGGTCGTATCTCGAGACCTCATGTAGATCTCCTATTTTCTTACTGAAGTGACATTTCATCCCACAACTGTATCTGGCTGTTTAGTATTTATTCCTTAATAATAATTTGAACATAGAGTGAGTTAATTGTGTGATTAGTAAAGTTCGCTGTGCACTTTAGATTTCTACTGAAGCCTTTAGTAAGAAGATTATTTGGAAGTGTAAACTTTGACTCCTCGTATGTAATTGTATTTATTTCTTCACTTCACAGTAATTCAGTTGCAAAGTTAATGGAAAGCCCAAATTTCATTAATCCATTAAGCTTCAGCTTCAAATATTTCCAAAAGGTTTGTTCTTTGAGACGGGCGATAGCAGTTAAAAGCTTGATTAATAAGCAGTCTTCACATACTAATAACATATACAGGATATTTTAATCTCTCCTGGTGCATGTTCACTTCTATAATTTCTCTGTTTTCAGAATTATGTGACAGTGCACCTTGTATTTGTTCAAAAAAACCAAACAGTTTCAAACCAACAGCCTGTTGGTTTGATTGCAGAGCTTAACTATCCAATATGAATAATTCACTGTAATAATTCAGCTTTACTGGCAAACGGGAGCCTATATTAGGACAGAGGTGCGTGCGGCTGTTTTAAGAGGAAGATTGTATTTTTGTACTAATGACGCTTCATCCACATTCTTTCATGAGATGAATTTGTGTGAGAATACCTTCAGCAGCTCAGCACTTATTTATGTATCCATTCGTTCTGGATGCATCAGTATGGGTTGTGAATCTACGAAGTGGGATGATCACCTATATTGAGTTTTATTTTGTTTTGTTTTTTTAAGCACAGAGAAGTATGTACTGTATGTATTTTGTGGTTGAAGTATAATCTTTATCCTAACACAGAAACGGTGTTTTTTAACTTAAAGCAGTTGAGGCACAGAGAACCAAAAAAACAACAACTTGCTGATAACAAAGTTTATCCAGCACGTTCATTACATAAGTGGATGTGCAGTATTTTTTGATGACAGATGGCTTTATGCATCATATATGGAGGACAAATACAGGGATAGGCTGATACGCTCCTGTAGATTCCATGTAATACCATTTTATAATGCTAGTGTCAAAATGACTCAGTAGTTTTGGACCTATTACCATAGATTAAACTTAAAGTGTGTGGAGTGATTGCCTGAGTCATGTGTATTTCTGATTTTCTTGCATTTTCATTGACTCTGCTCTTAATCCTTATCTGTATCTAACTGGAGCTTTACTAGTAACTGGCTAGAGTAATCTCTTTGTATGAGAGTGGGGAAAAACTGTATGTTATGCTTTCAGTAATGAAAAAAGACATTTTTTGTTTTCATGAAGAAATAAAACAAATTCTTTTTGACTCATATTTGCTCCTTTGTTTGTTTGCCTTTTCTATCATACAGCTACAGTAAATATACGGTTTTGGGTAAAACAGATGGATTTGTTGTATGCATTCATTGTCACCTACAGGTCTAATAACAGCTTTGATAATCCCCAGAATTCTGATATCAAAACTGGCACTCGTGTTCAGTATTCCACAAATTTAATTAAGCCTCTGTGAACTTTCATTTCTCACCTACATTGTAAATATAACCAAATGCATTCTGCCTAATCCAAAGTGCAACTCTGGTTGTGCTTATTGTGCCTGCCTGTATTAATCCTGCTGAGTAATCGCTTCAAAGGAAAAGAAGGGAGTTAAAATGTCCTTCAAAAACTACTTGAGAGAACATGTTCTACCAGAGGAGATGAATTGTAGGTGCCAGGTTATGTTACTCATAGTACCATCACTTCACAAAACGAGAGAAAACAGGTGGAGGGTACACCTGCCTGTTTGGATTTTGAATTAAAGTTTAATGTAGGCACACCTTTGAGAGATGCTCCTTTATTTTCTCTCATCACCTTTTTGTTGCACAGGGTAATGTAGACACTTTGTGTGGGAATGAGTTTACTCATTTACACATAAAACAAAGTGAATGAGCTGATTACTCATACATAAGACTAAAAAAGGGTGTAAAGAGTCAGAAAAAAGTGAATTTCTACAGTTTTGGCTGATTACACATGCTAAATCCTTCATCTCCATGGAATACCGGCTCTGCAGGATCTTCTTTCTCATCCTGCTTAAAGTGTGTGTGTGTGTGTGTCTCTCCAGCAGTAATAGTGTTTTGGTACCCTGCTGTTGTCTTTGTTTTTGAACCATACAGTATTATCAATGAAGGATAGAGATTGATTTGATGAGATATTTGCAATTTCACAGGGTTATTATAGAAGATTAGTCAACCCTAAAATCAACAACACGAAGCCTTTCATCTGCCTGTAGAGGACCAGAGCTTGAGAATCACACAAATTCCATCCCTGAGGGGGTATGAGGCAAAATTAAAACTAGATCTGAAAAACAATATAAAAACTAGACTTTCAGGGGGAAAAAAATGAACTTGAAAAACAGAGGAACTCTTTAGTGTTAGTTTCTCTTAGGTTATAATATTATCTAAATTTTTTACCAATTATTTCTTACAGCTATGTAGTAGCTATGCTGTTAATACCTGTGCTGACTTTCCTAAATTTTGCCTCTGACAAATGCCCTCCACACAATAAAAAGATGACAATGTCAACAAAAAGTGAAAATGTAAAACTGCCGGAGCTATAATGCATCTGTGTTTACAGGTGTACCTAATGAAGTGATCAGTGCATATACAAAGACATGTTAAACATTAAGGTGCAGACAGAGTCAAAGCATTGTGAACTTTATTTTTTCTGTACTTTACATAAAGGTTTTTTTCTGGGGCCTAGCTTTATTAGAGCTGTACAGTATCTCTCTTCTATTTAGCACATTGATGCTTTAATGTATGCTCTACAGCTGTTTATGTACATGTGGACTGTGGTTGAGGATTAAAATCAATTTCTCTCTCATAATGCAACATGACAGATTAGAATAAATCAGTTTTCACAGTTCAGGAAAGTCTGACTTTCCACAGTTCAATCTTCTATGATAATTCTGAGACCTTTACTTTCCACTGTTGACACACCTCCAGCCCACCACAGCAAACTTTATTTTGATGTTTATCCTGTCAGGTCTGGCAGCGCTGAGGAAACGGAGAAGCCCAAGCATGAAAACACAACTGATGCATACAGAACTGAAAGATTAATAACAGGATTGTTTAACCCTGAATAAAACTTTAGACTGCACCTGAACTCCTTGTGGATACAATAACTTATTTGTGCGCATGTGGATGCTGTTATCACCGTTATGTTTCTCTTCTGATAAAGAATAGAAAATCAACACTGAAATGAGAAATTACAAGTGTTTGCTATCACCATTGCTTCTATGGATGCTCGACAGAGAGGGGACTGGTCTCTTGTTCCAGGATCCACTTTGGCAGAGGTACAAAGTTCATAATCTTCTTGGTTTTTGATACAGGGCTGGGTAGGTAGGTCTGTAATACTCCATTCAGAACTACAGTTGTCCAAATCCCAGTATTCCTCTTTCCGTTGTCCTCCTACTTGTCTTCTGACACACTGATGGAGGCTCTCAGTTCATGGAAGATCTTTTACCTTGAAAAGGGAGCAAAAACCAAACAAAAAAAGAACTTAAGACAACAAGAAAAACAGCCAAATTGAAAAGATAAGGAGCAGACACCTGATACATCCCTAAACTGGCTAAATGCATTGTGTTCTTATGCGACAGCCACAAACCAGATAACAAAGTATTAAAAAATTATATTAAAAAAAAGTTTACTGTTTGTGAACAACAGCACAAGAAAAAGTTCAGTGGGAGATGAACATAAATCAGTAACCAGTCCTACCTGGTTTGTGGCTGTCAGGAAGAACTGAATAATTTCCTTAATTTGGAGAAGAAGCCAACTTGTTGATTCAACTCTGCCTTGTTGTCATGTTTTCTTTGCCCTGCCTCAGACCGCCTACCACTGCTGCCCCCACCTGGACAGAGATTGATACTCCATCAGCCAGGTTTATCAACTAGGCAGAAATTCCTTTCCTCAATCTTATTTCAGTGGACCAGAAGTACACAGCAAAAAACACAGAAGAAGGTAGAAGTAGGTAATGAAAAAAGCAGGAAACCAGATGAAGCTGTCTGTGTACCTGTGGTGGTGGCAGTGACACCGTTTACCGTCCCCTCTATGTCCGTCTCATCCTCAGCGTAGCTCATCAACAGAGCTCTTTGTCTATCTGTGAGATTCCTGTACAGGAAAACAAGGTTTTAGCTTTATTGTGATTTAATACATTTTTAAATTACACTGCAAGGATGTCAGTGCAGTCTTACTTGGGTATTTTAATTTTGACGTGGATGTAGTGATCTCCAAAGCCATAGCCACTGACTCGAGCAATTCCCTTCCCTGACAGGCGGATCCTCTGGTCTGTCTGGATGCCTGCAGGGATCTAAAGACAAATCCAGTCAATTGTTACACTGAATGTGTTTGAAATGTTGCCCAAAATTGTTGTTATTCGGATATAAAAAGAGTTTCTACTTACAGATAAATTCAGAGTTTCATACAGGCCCTGTGTTCTCGCTGTGCCGCCCAGGATGGCTTGCGCCACGGATACGTAAAGGTCAGAGTGGATGTCTGCGCCATCCCTCCTGAATATGGGACTTTTTTGGACCTGGTCACAATCACACAACAGTCCTATTAAAGAGGCTCAGAAGGAAACCCTTCTGGAAGGTCTGGCTGTGAGATTAGCATTAAATAGCAGCAACTGATGCACAACAAATACCCACCCTAAATGTGATGAAGATCTCCTTCTTTCCAACTGGCATTCTCACCGTCTGACCATCCTCCACTCCTGCAGGGCATAATATGTAGTATTAAATAAAACGACTTTTAATTTGAACAGTGGAACGATCCATCTCAAAGAATGATCCCATTAAGATAAACACCAGCAGGCTTTAAAAGGTACAGGGAGGAGATGTCACTTAAATTTATACTTTAAATTTTTAAGATTAAATGTCTATTTTGTTTTTCTAGACTAAACACCTCAACACAGAGATAAACTATCCTCCAGTCTACAACTATTTAATTATACATTTAGGACAGAGCTAATTAACTTTCTGGCACAAGACCATTTAATATGCATAACTAGTCGGACAAAAAAGGGGCCAAAATAAACCTGATTACATTACTCGAGTCACATTATGTATTTAACTAGTTAAGAGTAATTTTATCTTTGCCTTCTTTTAAATTCTGAGTGATTAAACTATCTTTTACTCAATGTTCATCAGTGAAGCTGCCCCTTTAGGCAATGTTTCAATAACTTTGTGAAACAGCCTATAGCAAAGCTTGCTTTGGCACATGGTCCTGCTCATTAAAATTGAATGCAAACATATCCTTGAGGTATTTGCAGCGTGTAAACAGTAGTCAGATAAACAGACTTGAGTGTGGCTGACCTGCAGGCACAGGAACCATCACTGTCTTCTTCTGTTTGGTTTGTCCCGTGCCACGACAAGAGTGGCAGGGGGTAGAAATGACCGTGCCTTTGCCACCGCAGCGCCGACATGTGGAACGCATCACAAATGGGCCAGTATTTACTGTTTCCTATAGCGGGGATAATTAATGTTTAATAACACACTTGGAAAAAAAAGAGATAGAAACGAGATGAACTCATTGTTGGAGCTCTTACCATGCCAGAACCATTGCAGTTGTGGCAGTGTTGCACCTTAGTGCCTGGCTCGTGCCCTTTACCATCACAGCGCTGGCAGGCTGTTTCGATGTTAACTGACATCTCTTTGTTGACTCCCTTTGCTGCCTGAGTAAATGTCAGCTCCATAATGTACTATGAGAAGGAGGCAAAACAAACAAACAAAACATGTAAGAAGAGGACATTCTGATTGATAAAATAAAACTGTTTCAATTAGAATCAGCTGAGGAACCGCTCGTCTTCACTTCACCCCATTTCACAATATCCCTCTAACCTCCTGTGGCTGATCAAATATGGCGCCGAAGTCTCCAAAGCTGCGGCCTCCAGAGAATTCTCCAAAGATTTTGCGGAAGAGCTCCTCTGGATCCACATTGCTGGCATGTCCACTCCAGTAATGCTGCCCTCTACCCGCCTGACCTGCATCAAAGCCCGCTGTGCCATATGTATCATACTGCTTCCTCTTCACTTCATCACTAAGAACCTATGAAGAACAAAGTAAGGTAATAATGGTAAAACCTGGAGATGTTTCATAGGTTTCAATGAGCAAAGCAAATCTAGAGTAGAATTAATGCCCAAAACCAAACCTCATAAGCTTCAGCCAGCTGAGCAAATTTTTCCTTGGCTTGTGGGTCATCTTTGTTGGTGTCAGGGTGATACTTTTTAGCCATCTGAAGGACAGCAAACATGAACACACCGTCAGCTACTGCAAACACTACTGTGCTGAGTGCAAGCTGCATCTCAGGCAGGAACAGACCTGGTAGTAGGCTTTCTTGATCTCCTTCTGTGTTGCTGTACGAGGTACCCCAAGAACCTGGTAAAAGTCCTGTTTGCTGCTAGCAGGGGCACTTGTGTGAAAGGACTGAGTGTAGACAGCGTTTGGTGGTTTGAGGCCTGGAACTGTTCAGCAGGGTGAAAGGTGTGAGTACAGTTTCAAGACATTTAAAGAGAAATGCAGACAAGTAAAAGACGCCAGATGGAGGACAGTTTTAATGTAATACTTGGATGCATCTACAACCAAATAACACTAGAGTGTGGATCTGAGAATGTGTGGTTGTTTGTCTCTCCGTTAGCTCTGTGATAGGATAGGCTGTAGCCCCACTGTGATCCTAAGAGGTATGTGTGGATAAATGAGATGTTTCTCCAAATGTAGTGGTGCATTTTTAACTAAAAAGTTCAAGTTGTGGCTCATCTGTCCACAAATCACTGTACAAGAAGTATTGTGGATCATGTTAGATGGTTTCCTCTGTGGGATTATTCCAATAACACGATTCTTGAAAAATAAGATGTGGAATAAAAATGCAACTAAGCTGTGGATATTTCTGTAGGTGTTTGTGTAACTGTGTCACTAATTAGTGTGTTTAACATTGTTTTCTGCGGTTAGTTAGCGAGTGTAGGTGACAAATAATGCTAAAAGACATGAATAGAAAGCATACTTAGACTAACCCTAACTGACAGAAGATTCTAGAAACAACACAGATCCCTAAAGCCCCCTCCAAATTTCGAGCATGTGAATTAGTCAAACTGACGGGTCTAATGTTAGTGTTAAGTTACTGACCAGGCCAAAATCTACCGTCTGACAGCAAAATGTAACACCGGCATCGGCCTCCTGCAAACTGAACTTAATGGCTGCAAAGTATGCAAGACTGACTGCATCACATTTGATCAACTTTGAGAGTGCATCATAAAAATGCGCCGGTCTCCAAGCTCGTCTCTTCTTCAGTGTTTGCTTGAGCCGTCACGAGGGCACTTTTATTTAGCTGTCTTACCCTGCGTCATTCGAGTGAACTTCAAAACAATTAGCCTAGAATAGCCTAGCCTAGCCTAGCCTAGCTAAGGCTACTACCATATGGCTAACACAGCTCTCACCTGACAGCCCTCTCAATGTCACCGCTTTCTCCACTCCGCCACACACCAGGCTCCCACCGCGCCACAGTTTTTCGGCCCGCAGTGTAGAGAAACTCCGGACTTCTCCATGCCCAGAGCACACAATAGCACTGACAGCTCTCCGCTGTCCTGAAGACACGGCGACTGTAATCCAACGTGAGGAGCAACGAGCAGCCGAGGACGCCATCATTGCTACACTGGCCGCCGCTCCAGACGCTCTGCGCATGTTCGGGAAACAGTGGGCGTCACCCACTAAAACCCCCCCAAAGATATTCTGTTTAATCCGAGATGTCACTCTCTCAAGAAAACATGAGCTTTGAAAATTTAATATAAATTACCTTTTCTTTTTTAAAAAAAAATAAATTCTGCTTAAGAAGTCACATCATATAAATCACGACCGGCTAAAATTATTCAATTTCCCCTGACTTTCCTCTGTATATCGAACATAACAAGTGACAAACGAAAGAGGATGCACGCCTTTTGCAACACGGCGTAGCGCGTGAAGACAGCAACACATCCAGAAACAAATCTCCCACCCTATCGGACAACTCCGTGGAGCAAAGCGAGCGAACACTTAAGCGGCAAGGCTGAACTGTCAGCTGTAGAAGGAACCCTCCTTTGCCGAGTACCAGCCACCTCGACACAGACACCCGGAAGGCACGAAAGTCAGTTTAAGAGGGCAGCATGAATCGCTTTAAGACCTCCAAATTCAAAAACACCACTCCGAAAATTGCCAAGAAAGATGTGAGTAGCTTGCGAGCGACAGAATAGGTGCAGATTTGCTAGCTAGCGTTAGCGTTGGTAATTAGCTCTGGTGTGCTCTTTTGTGGGGAACGCCTGCGTGTTTGCAAGGGATGTTGAACTTCCTGCATCTGGAAATCTGCACAGTATTCAGAGCAGGAGATGCAAGTGTTCTGTGGGCTCTTAGTGAAGACTGAAATCATTGTGGTTGCACACTGCTGTCAGCCGTGAAAGGATGCTGTGGTGATGCACATCACCATACTTGTGTTAAAATAGCTTATTAGCTCTTTGCTGCAGTATTACATGGTTTTGATTGCTCCGATTTTCAGCCAATGGGAAAAAATATAAAATTTCCCCACTGGGAAAGGAAAATAATAATAATAATAATATAACTACCATATAACTACCACAGTTGCCTCTTTTTCAGTGATAGTAGTCCTGCAGATTGCAATTGTTGACATGTCTGGACTGGACTGCAGTGTCTTGCATACAAATCTGGATCAATTTTTTCTCAACTTTAAACGCCTAAAGCTCTGCTTTGTGAGGTGTATATCATAATGTAATCCCCAGCTTTTTTTCTTCTTTTTTTTTAAAGCAGAGGCAATCCTTGGCATGCACAGAAACAGTGGTATCTCTCCAAATCTGTGCTTGGGGTTTAAGACAGCAGGTGGTGCTTTGCTCTTGTGAATGTTAAACTAGCCCTTTGCACCGGAGAGCAGATTTAATGGGAAGTCATGTGTCTGTGTGCTGACATTTTATACTCAGTGCAGGGGTGAAATGTTGGTCAGGAGGCGATGCAGGCTTATGTGGATAGAATGAGAAAAGAAAGCAATTTTATGTCAAAGCTACTTCAAATCATTGGCCTGCAGAGGAATTTAAAAAAGGTAGTGAAAGAAAGTGACCAGTGAACATAAAGTTGTCTTTCAGATGATATAACTAGAAGTTTTATAGACTCAGTTATTGTAATAATCAGCATTATATGTGGTTTAGATGGAGGAATTTAAGTTAAGTCGTATGTTGGGATTTTGTTTGGGATTGAAACGGCCTCTATTGTGATGTATTTGCATTTGTTGTCTACCTCGCTTTTGACACAAACATGTCTAGTCTTGTTGCGATAAATGCAAAGAGTGCTTTGAAATGAATGAACAGAGCAGCAATACATCTCTTCTGCAAGGCTGTTGGAGCTGTCAAAGTGCCCTTTAGCGGCTGAATGACCATCAGGATTGCTCTTAGTTTCCTGAATAGCAGCACAGCAGTACTTACTGGAGCATGTTGTACAGACACACTTTCCTCTAGCTGCTCTTGCCTTGTTAATGTTATGAAAGAGTTTTAAGAGTTCTCTGCTGTGCAAAGCAGGGAGGACTTCCACTTCCTTCCCACTCATGCGTGTATGTGTGTGTGCTCTCTGTCAGATCCTTCCTGTTTATTGCAGTGTTTGGTTTCTTTTTCTTTTTTTTTATGGTTGTGACAGTGTGTGGCTTAATATTATGAAACTAAGAGGAGGTGGTTGTTTGTGGTCTTTTTTGCATTGACTTATGCTTGTGCATTATTAAACCCATGCGTTTCCACTAGGAGTGGATCAACAATGTCCGTGCTGGCTCCTTTGCCTCCCAGGGCAACCACATCAAAGCAAGTTCCAAGCTGGTGGCTTTCAATACTGAGCAGGCTGGTAAGACTATAAAGGTTTGGCAGAACAGTAACATTCCCTTATACTGTGCTGTGAAAAGGTATTTGCCCCCTTCCTGATGTCTTAGTTTTTTTTTTTGCATGTTTGTCATACTTACATGTTTCTGATCATAAAAAAAGAAGTATATCTGAGTAAATACAAAACACATTTTTTTTAAAATGATGATTTCTTCATATCATCTCCCTAGCCCTGTCTGAGAAAGTAATTGAAAAAAGTAATTGCCTGCAAACTGAATCTAACTGTTTGTGCCACCCTTGGCAGCAAGAACTGCAATCAAGTGTTTGCAATAACTGGTGATGAGTATTTTATATCACTGTGGAGGAATTTTGGCTGATTCTTTTTGTTTTATTCAGCCACATTGGAGGGTGTTTGACCATAAATTAGCCATTTAAGGTCTTGCCAAAGGATATCAATCAGGTTCAAGACTGGGTTCCTCCAAACCTTTCATTTAGTTTTTTGAGGCGTTCAGAGGTGGACCTGCTGGTGTGCTTTGCATCATCATTTTTTGGGTGTGAGCTGATCACCAAATGCGGATGAGTTGTCGATGCACTCTCGAAGTAATTTTGATGTGCCGGCCAATCCTGGGAAGGTTCACCACTGTTCTGAGTTTTCTTCATTTGTGGATAATGGCTCTCATTGTGGTTCACTGACGTGTCAACGCCTTAGATATGGCTTTGTAAGGTTTTCCAACCTGGGTTGATTACTGAAACTGAACAAAGCTTTTCAAAAAATGTGGTTAATTACAGTTAAATCATGATTTAACAAGGGTGGGGTGTTACTTTTCAAATAGGGCCAGATAGGTTTGGATCGATTTTTTTTTTTCACTTCTTAAATAAAATCATCACGTTAAAAATACATTTGAATTTACTCAGGCTTATCTTTGTCAGATAGAAGTACCCACTTTTTACAGTATGAGTCATGTTTATACTGCTGTTACCCAAGTTCAGAATATCAAGATAACATAACCTAAAAATCAAACACAGTTAGAAGAAACATTTTGAATTTTTGAAAGGATAATTCCTGACATTTCCTGTCTACTGTACGTGTCCACAGGTGGAGGCATGCTGGGCCTGTCTTCAGTCCAACCAGGCTCAGACGGCCAGCGGGCTGTCACCCAGATTTCCTGCCATTCTGGTAGTTTTTTTTTTTTTTTAAATCCTTTTGATTGCCTCTTAAACTCTTTAAAAACAGAAATCACATGAGAAATCTACATGATGTTTCTCAGAAGTGAAAGTAGACACATGACCTGGTTCTAATATCTTATGCTAATGTCTATTAATTAATTTTCCTTCTCTCCTGTCAGATCTTGTGACTGACATGGACTTCTCTCCTTTTGATGAGAGTCTCCTGGCAACGTGCTCAGTAGATGAAACGGTGAGCTGTTCAGTGTCCTACTTCTTTCTGACATTGTTCGTTCTTCGTTCAAATATACTCATAAGCCAACGTTCCATCGTCTCAGGCTTTGTTATTCCTGCCAGGACTTTGAATTGTTTTTCCTATTTAAACGTTTTGAAGACTCATTTCTCTCAGCCACAGGTGCCCCAGCTTACTGGAATGTGCTGAGCGGGGTCCTGCGTCTTCATACTCAGCAGCTCGGTTTACCTCACAGACCCGTAAAGATATGCAACTTTTGCCGCACACACGAACCAAAGTGATCTGCAATGCCCCGCATCTGCAAAACACTTTCTCTCCTCTTATCTTTTGCCAGCACGTCATATTGTTTCACCAGCTTGGTTGTGCTGAGCAGGGAAAATGTCTGGGAAACATGATCTCAATTGTGTGTTTTTCCTGACTTAACTAGACTTTATATAAACTCTTTTGAATACATTTTCATGTAATCTGATATTGATGTTAGAAACATAACATGAGCCCAGACCCCAAATTATTCAACATTTAGAGAAATACATCATTTGACGGCCTGGTTGATGTTACACTTTGATATTTTAATTACATGCTGTTTTGATCTTCTTCACACAGTTTGTTCCCTTTGTGAGGCAAGACAACCACAGCTCTGCAGTCTTATGGTTGCTTAGCCTAGCCATGACCGGTTGGTGAGGGGAGGGAGAGAGGACAAAAACACACTGTAGAAAAGAGCCACACAATAATAATACTTAATGATTAAATGCAGAGTCATGTATAAACACATTTAGTGAGTGAGTGAAGAAGAAACCCTCAGTGCATTATGGGAATCCTCCCAGCAGCTTAGGCCTATTGTAGTGTAACTAAGGGAGGATTCAGAATCACCTGATCTAGCCCTATTGTTTGTTTTGCTAAGAGGAGGGAGAGGGGGAGAAAAGGGAAGAAGGTTTGGTTTTTCCCTGAAATGGATACAGAGGTGGCAGGAACAGGGAGAAAGAGCCATTATCTTTATTTTTAGTCCTTTCGTGTGCGCAGGTGAAGCTGTGGCGTTTGTGTGATCTGGCGCAGGAGCAGTCCAGCAGTCCAGAGCTGACCCTGCGGCCAGGTCAGGGCAGGCTCGAGCTGGTGCTCTTCCACCCCACCTCTTCTGGCTTGCTGGCTGTTGGCGCCACTAAGTCTGCTCAGATTTGGGACACCAACTGCCAGGAAGCACCGCTAGCAGGTAACTACAACCAGCAGCTGAGCACAGTTTAATTTTTTTATTTGAAACAAATCTCAAAATCTTTGTTCGTACATCATGTGCCGTGCTGTTTTTCACATTTAACATTTCAGTCTGTGTCAGTTAGTTGTCAGTAAATGTGCCGCATTTTGTTTCTGTGTGTAACAAAAGTTTATATATGGAGTGGAGTGAAGTGCTTGCCCTTTTTTTGTGTTGGAGACTCTCTCACTGACACTGCCTACGTTTTACAGCCCTGTGGCTCTGTCTAAGTGCTGGAGCAGCAGAGGTAATGTTTTGGTTTGCAATCCTGGCCCCAGTCTCCTTGGACTGGCCTCAGGATACAATCACTATCCTCTGGCCTCACCCCCCCCCCCCCCCCCCAAAAAAAAAAAAAAAAAAAAACCCCAACCCCAACCCACACACATACTGTGTCCCTCCTTCTCCACCCCCCATGACAGCTGGCCTGGCTGCTGCTGCTCACTGCTGATCCAACCTGCCACCGTGTCTTTCATCGCCCTCATTTGTAGTTTTCTTTCCATGTGTGGTCAAGGAGCAAGATCTGAATGAGAAAATGTGCATCTAAGTGAGCGTGTGTTTGGGTTCTTGTGTTTATTTGTTTGTTTTTTCACTCTTCACTTTTACTTTGTGTGTCACTGTCTTAACAAGAGCACCCTTCATTTTGTGGTGTGTGTCATGGTGAAATAATTCACACAAGCTATGCTGTGATCACTTATGGCACTTCAGCTTACACGTGCCATGCTTTGAATTTCTTACATATGCCTACACTGGTGAAAGGTGTAAACCACTCATACTTTTATTGTTGTGTTTTCTGAACACTGTGTGCTTGATTTATGGCCTCATCTCTTCCCTGCATTTTCATGAAGTGACCTCTTTACATTGATGTGTGTGTTTTGTTTTGTTTTTTGTCTTGTCTGTGTTTGTGCTGTCAATCTGTCCTCGCTTCCCTCTTTTTTTTCCAAACCATTTTAACTTTCTTTGTCATTGTTTTGTCACTGTCTAACATTAACATTATTTCCAGTTTCTACCACTTTAAAAGATCCATTGCGTGTTTGCAGTTCTAGAGCAGCACGGTGACCAGGTGCAGAGTCTCGGCTGGAAACTCGATGGATCTCTTTTGGCGTCCTCCTGCAAGGTGAGGACAGCTCAACCTGAACAGGATGTTAAGTCTTAGTCAAAATTAAGCCAAAATGCAGAAGCACTGTGTAAAAAAACTAAGGAAACCCCACGATTCAGCAGCTTGTAGAACCAGCTGTAGCAGCAATAACTTGAAGTACTTGTTTTTCTTTATCAGTCCCTCACATCATTGTGGAGGAATTTGGCCCACTCAGTTTATTGAGGTTTTATGGGCATTCGCTTATGCACAGCTCTCTTAAGGTAACACCATAGTATTTCAGTCGGGCTGGGGTCTAGACTTTGACTAGGCCATTGTAGCACCTTGGGTCTTTCACCTCGGATCATTGTCCTGTTGCATGATAGAAATTTGGTCAAGCTTCAGCTGTCAGACAGATGGGCTCACATTTGAGTAAGAATACTTTGGTTTACAGAGGAGTCCATGGTTTACTCAATAACTGCAAAATGTCCAGGCCCTGTCACTTCTACACTAGCCCAAAGCATCACCTCTCCACCACTGTGCTTAAAAGTTGGTATCACATGTTTGTGCTGAAATGCCGTGTATGCTCTTTTTGGAGAGGAAAGACATTCTCCCGGCAACCCTCCCAATCCCTTTTACTGAACTTTACCATTTAGCACGCTAACTGAGGCCTGTACAGTCTAAGATAGAGGTCTTGGGTTTTTGCTGTTTGTCTGAACATTAAAGTCAGTTCACCCCAAGGCCAGTACAGTCTGAATTTACTGGGGCTTTCACTCCTGGTCAAATTGGCACCAATCATAAATGTTTTCCACTTGTGAATACTTTTGTTCACTGAACTGACTTCAGATTGTTTGGAAATGACTCTATAACCAGATTAATGAGCAGCAAAAACAGCTTCTCTAAGTTCAGAGAAATTGATGTCCTCTTTGTACTGATCGAGCAAAAGTTCTGCTTTTATGGAGGTGCTCACACTTGCTGATGATCAATTAATCAAGTATTAGCAGCACGTGGCTGCTACTTACTCTCTTAATTTTTATGGAATCAGTAAAGATGTTTTTAGTTTTTCACATACTGCTTCTGCATTTTTACTTTGTTAAATATGTAATGGTGTCACATTAAAATTATATATCGTGTGATGTAATTCATCTGAGGTTGTATTTACTAAATATTAAGACCCTTTTAGGGACAGATTATTTTCATTAAATCCTAATGCATTAAATCATAGACGTACTTTCTTTTTACTGTGACTGTACGTTACAGTGAATTAAAGTGAATGCTGTAACCCTCTAATATATGGATGGAGAGTTGATTGCTCTAGTTGCAGTTGTAGTTTGTGACCACTAGATGCAGTCAGTGTCTCACACTGAGTGCAGCAAGCCCCACATTGAACATTGCTGCACTTTATCTGTTTATATGAGTTTATTTCAGAAAACTGTTAACACGGGTCAAACTTATAAAAAAGGGTGGGGGTCACATTACACATTAGAAAAAGATAGAGGAAACTGTTGAGCAGGTCTTTAGAGGGGAAAAAGGGATAAATTTAGAAAGCCAATTTTATAGCAAAAGATGTAATTTACCGTTTATTAATGTTTTTGGCATCATTATTAAGATATTAAAACAGAGGGCCTGTGGAGATTTTCTTCATCAGACTGGAAACTTCAGTCTCTTGGCAATAAAGGCTCTAATAATGGAAACAAGCTGCGTGCAAAGGATAAATATATCAAGGCCTTTGTTTTGTCTTGCCCCCACCTGATCCCTGAGCCCCAAACCCAATAAGAAGAATTAGAATCTGATGAACAGTGCTTGTTTGACATCTCCACTGGGTATGTGGTTTATAGGAAAAGCATGAAATAAACTAAATTAATTGCTCAAGAAAGGAAGTCTGGAAAACTGTGTCTTTATGGCCAAAGGGTTTTCTGTTTGGGTGTTAATAATTTAGGCAAAGAAAGAGGAAGAAAGGATGTGGTTTAAATCTGTTTAGGAATATAAGTTTATAAGTTTAGAGGGAATTATTTGATGAGTATATTTTGAATATAGAAAGAGCCCAGGGATCATTTTTTCAATATTATTCTGTTGTACACTGTTTTAACTGTCACATTATTCACTAGAGTAAACTTTACTAAAAGATCAAATTAAGTGATTGATATGAAAATTTGACAAATACTTAATGAGCTTACTTGAGCTTGAGACCAAATAAACTTTGACACAGAAATATACCACATGCATGTAATTAACAGGTAACATTGTTGGCCCAGGCTCCCTTTGTTTGTCTTTGCTCTGACAAGTAACAAATTATTCCAACAGTCATGGATTATGTCCAAATGATGACATTAAGTTGACAGGATAATAGCCTTCACCGGAGCTAACAAGCCTATCTGTCCAAAGTGAGACTTAGACGGAAAGAACCAGGCACCTCAGAAACAAGTGTGCAGAGGTGTGGCGGTGGGGTGGGGTGCAAGATCAGAGGCTGTGAGGCCTCTGAGATTCTTGCCCCATTGGGATCTGGTGTCATTTAACCAAAAGGCCCCTTTCAGTCTCCCCAATCTAGCTTATTAAAGCAAATAGGGCCTGCCAACATGTGGGTCCAATCTCTCCAGCCCTCCTGTAGGGTAAACACTGTGCACAGGGCTGGGTTGGGGGAAGATGAAGGGGAGACCACCACCCTGAGGAGCAAGAATCATGACAGGCCTCATTTGAACCTAGAGAGATGTGTATTTATGACACACTGTGGAGAAAGGCAGCATTCAGTGCAATGAAACCCAAAGGTAGTGTGAGCAGGGATGGAGGTAGGCCTTTGTTTATCTGAATGATGGACGGGCCTGGGTGGTATGCTGTCTGGAAGTGAGGTGTCTGTGGGTTTATGCCCCATGGTTCACCTTGAATTTTGAATTTTATCTGTGCTCTGTGGGAAACAGAGCACAGAATCACTGGTTAAAAGGTTGTGTAATCCCAAACTGCCAGTCACAGTTACACTACACTAGTAACCATGGGAAACAACAAGCTGGCAGGACAGTGTGTTTGATGAGTGAAGTTGGAGTGAGAGAGCAGCCCTGGCCGAAGATTCCCAGCATCTGTGTGTGTGTTTGCACACATGTGAAAGTTGTGTGCAACACACAAGTGGCGAAAACTCATTAACAGCAGCTTGAGAATGAGGCTCCATCACTTTGATTAAACAGCAGCTGTCTCAGCACACACACACACAAACACACTCATAAACACACACAAGGCTATCTAGCCACTTTGCATTTATGAGTTTAGGTAAAGTTTATATGTGTTGTTGTTGTCATAGGCTTAACAAGGTGTGTTTGTTTATTTGAGTGTGTGTGTTCGCGTTTGCTTGCTGGAGAACATCTGTATGTGAGAAACCTCTCATTTGTGTATTTGCACAAGTTGGTGTCCTCTTCCATATCTTATGTGAGAGAGTCGGCATGTATGTGTTTGGTTAGTCTAAGGTTTGCATTGAAGGTTTCAGCATTCACAACATAATTCAGATAAATCATGGACATAATTGTTAGGGGCAGCACCAGCTTACTATCGCCCAAAATAAGCTCCACAAATAAATCTTTACCACTTAGAGATAGTTTAGAGCTCATAGATTGGTTTTAGACAAAATCTGGCATTTTGGCAGCAGGTGGGCTGTGGCCCGTGTGGGTGTGTTTGTGTGTATGTCTGCCTTCTGAGTCTTTGGCTTAGCCCCAGGTCACAGAGTCCTGAAGACACAGCTTTGGGCCATCATACTCGTGGGTGGGCTTCACTCACACATGAGTGGAGAGGCAGAGAAAGAAGCAGAACATTAGTTATTACCCTTGTTTACTACTCAAGTTAAAAAAAATCGCAAAAATGTAGCTCTTTATTTATATTCTGTTATATTCTGTTGCACAGAGCTCATCTTTATGTGAGTTTAACTGCATCACAGTTAGCATAGTATATCTTTAAAACTGCCCATGGTTTTGCCTTTAGAGTATTGCCTGCTGTCAGCTCCTCACGTTAGGCCGTTGCGGTGATCACGGTCGTGCTGCAGACACACATGTCCCAGTCACAGTTTGATCCCATTAGGCCCCATTTCCTTCCAATCACATAGGAGCCACTGTGATTGGCTGCTTTGATTGATGCCTAATGCATGTTTGGGCTGGCCGGGGTCACGGCACGGGAGGCCACGGCGAGGTCACTGGGTTGCATTTGCTAACAATGAATCAGTGAGATCACGCTGATGAATAAGGGCACTTTGGAGAGCTTGTGTTGTTCTTTCTTAATTTTACTGAGATATATAGACTTTTTAAAAAAAAAAAAAAACTTAAAAAAACCCTTTCCATTGAGCTTTTTTCCACAGAAGGAAAAAAGATTAAATTACAACACAGACATTATTTTTTTTGTTTTTAAAAAGACCCAGTTTAAATTGGCCCTCTTAATATTTGTGTCATGTATCAAAAATAATAAAAATTTCTAATATTGCTAATTTACTTACTAAGTCTCTCTTTCTTTAATGCTTGGCTAGGATAAGATGATCCGCGTGTTTGATCCCCGAGCCCAGCTGGCACCTGTTCAGGTAAGTCTCCAGTAAAAAGTCATCACAATGCTGCCAAAGGAACAACTGCAGCTGCTCTCTGGGCATTGTAACACTTGTAACTGTGGTCCACTTCTTGCTTTTTTTGTGGCGTGGGATTTTGTTTACAGTGTAGAAGAAATAGAAAATCATCTCTCTTCAAAGTACCTATTGGTAGAATAACCACCCTGTTCATTGTCACTGTGCTCTACTGCCATTTACTGTAATATAAGTCCCTTTACTTTCCCGCACTCCATCTAGTGACAAACATGTTAACAGTAACCAAGAATGCTCACCGCCGGCCACTCACAGTAATTTATCTACTACTGATTTATGGAAGTGCTGCACACGATGTCATCGCTGCTCTTTAATTCCCACGGGTACCCATCCCAGCCCCTCCTTTTTTTCCCCTTTCTCCTCCACTGGCGATCAGCTTTGAGACAATTTTACCCAGCAGCAATGAGGAAGTGGAGTGGTAGGGCATTTGTGTGCTAAGGGGATGAGGAAGAAAAGATGAAGTGGGGGAGGCATGAGTGAGTGTTGCGAGAGGCAGCTCAGTATAGTGCAAATAATCTCACACATTTCCACAGTGGACCTCCCAGGCTGATTTAATTACAGGGGTAGTATTGTGCCTGATGGTCTCTTGTTCAGATTTGTAAATATGAAGAACCTTGCAAAAACACAACATGAAGCAGCAGCTTTAATATATTATATCACAGAAATACCTGGAAGGCACAGCAGGCTGTATGGAAGTGAAGCATATTTGTGGGTTCATGCACCTGCGAACATGTGAAGACATTTGTATCTACTCACACTGCACAGTATGTACTCGCCCATGTGTTCTTTATTTGTTTTGAATCTTTCGAGACCTTTATGTAAGGGTTACAGTTTCAGAGGTATGTCTCTGAAGTCAGTGAGGCAGCAAAGGAAAGGAAAGGGTATGCAGATGATTTTATTTGTGCCACACTTCTTACTGCCTATAATGGAATGAATGGGTGTCTGTTTTCTGAGGTAACATGAGCTGGCTTCTCTCCAGTCTTTGAACCCAGTTGTTTACATCAGGTGTCTCAGTGTTGATGTCATTTTAGCACACTGCTGTTCTGCAGCCTGTTGGAATTTTCTGCACAGGAGGGTTTTCTCCCCAGAAATCCAATGCAGACTTGAAGAAGATGTTTCCAGCGGTGCTATAAATTGCCTGAAAATATGATATTCCAGACAACTTCGTGCAGCCAAAGGGTGTCATTAGCTTAGATTAAATCAGTGCTGGGTAGTCTGTCTGTCTCAAACAGTGTCTCCAGTAGGAGCCAGTGGTTCCTAGTGGCGGGGATATGCTGCACTAGGACATTTTAGGAATGGGGAGAACTAAATATGTGAAAAGGCAAGGTCTTTAGGTCAGTTTAAAAAATTATTTCCTAAACGAGTACTGCACAGATTTTGCACTTCACATCTACTCTTCCCAGTTCTGCTGCATCTGAATAATCCTGGAGATTCCATAATTTTTTATCCACATACATTTTTTTGATTGAGTCTTAGCTCATTTGGTCGATGACCAAATGTATAAGGCCTGGAATCAAAATAATTTAAAAAGCAGCTTATGGCAAGAAAAACTTAAAAAAACAGGCAGAGCATTTGCTAAGACTAGAAACGACTGAGTATTATATGGCTAGAAAAAGGTTAAAATCAAATCAAATCAAAATTTATTTATATAGCACATATTAAAACAACAGTGTTGACCATAGTGCTTCACAGTCAGTAAAAGCATGAGACAGTTAAAACAAACAATAAAAGAGGACAACAAACAATAGGTAACAACACAACAAGCTAGACCAGCCAACTAGACAGAATCAAAAGCCAAAGTAAAAAAATACGTTTTAAGACGTGATTTAAAAGACTGGATAGACTCGACAGTACGAATATGAACAGGGAGGTTATTCCAGAGTCTAGGTGCCACGGATGCAAATTGTCAAATTGGATGTTAAATTATGTCACATTCTCCCTGTGCCACATCTTCCATATTACTTCCTTTATTACAAGAGATAACAAATGCATTGTCAACACTTTTCTATCTAAGCAGTGCAGCTATTGTCAGAGATCTTTATTAATGCAGTAAGCAACCACAGTAGGAGACAGACTGAAGGTTTACTCTTGTTTTTATGCTTGCTTAACTCTCTTTTCTTCTTTTTTATTTTCTGTATAAGATATATAAGAAGCTAATGATAGACTCCTTTTAGACTCTTTTTATCCCTCCCTCTCCCAGCTGGTCTGCAACAAAATTGTCAATTCAAAAATGGTTTGTGGCTTTAAAAAAAGTTTTCTTAGACGGCTTGCCGCAAGGACACTCAGAGACCATTGAGCCAAGTCTACTAGCCTCTCCACCCTCTTTGTTTCTCTCTTTGCTTTCTCTGATTAATGTGTGTCTTTGCCTCGCAGACTACTAATATGTGCAGATATGTGATTCAGCAAACTGAGCTTCTCTGTAGTCAGCACATTAATTCACCACCTCAAACCAAGGAGAGCTGGGATCCAGATCAAAGTTATGAGAGGGTTTGCTCTTGCCTTTTTGGTTTTGCATTCTCTCCCTTTCTTCTTTTGCTTCTATAACAGAAAACCAGAAGGTCCTGCTTTGAAAAGCTTTGGTCTGGGCCCTCTGAAGAGTGGGCAGAACCTCACCCATACAGCTTTCAGATGTGTTTCTCTGTCAAAAGAATGGGAGAGCCACTGCCACTCCTATTAGCACCAGATCTGCTGAAGGGTGTGGGTGCTGAATCCTTAACACACTGAAACATGATGAGTGCAGTAATTCTGACGCAGAGAAGAGTGGGAGCCACAAAGCAGTTCGACACCATAAAACATAACATAGCACAACATTTCACATTGCATGAGTGGTTTCGATGAGATTCCACAAAATAGTTTGTTTGTTTCTGACATGAAGGCATTTTCAAGCACTTTCTCCACTTTGCATTTTCAATGGTTTGTTGTTGTAGATGTGATGCGATGGCAGGGAACGGCCATTGTGGCCACAAAGTAAACAGAGAGGGGCAGAGAAATGGCCAAACTATGCGAATTTGTAACCTCACTGGGAGGTCTGTTTTCCTTCCTGCTTGAGCGCCAGTCAGTTGTCTTCATCAGGAGACGCCGCAACTCTTCTCTGAAAAGACTTCTGGGGGAAGGATATTGTAAGAAAGCTGGGGAGCATTAGGGTAAAGCACAAGTTTCTCCAATTTTCAATCCGAATTTCCCCGGAGTAAACAAAGTGAAATGTATACATCTAAAAGAAATGTTTTTCTTTTGCCCGAATTTGGAAGGAAGCCGACGTATCATTTGCAACACTCATCTGTGCAGTGCTGATCCAATGAGTGATTGTACTGGCTATTCTCCTCCTCCCTTAAGGACTGCAAAAGAAATGTTGTATTTTCCAGGTATTTTTAGGTAGTTAACAGTCACTGGATATATCACAGGAATGAGAAACAACTCAAGGTAAATGCAGGCTTATTGATCGGTTCCTCAAAAAGCAGGTGCGCTCATGTAGATGTAATAATGAGGAGTTATTTGTTATAATTGTGGCTCTTGCGAAAGCAAGAACAAGGCTAAAGAGAAATATTAAAAAATTAGAAGAGCAGGAGTGCCATGCAGCTCACCTGCTAAAACCATTTGCGTTATGTCATCACCCAGCTCTCTCTCTCTACTTTCCTGTCATCTGTATTCATTCAATAATGGAGAAGTATGCTGAAAACATCAACATGCCCATTACTTAAATACAATCACTTGCAATGTGATTATGGTCGCTAGATAAATGACATGCAGTGTAAAAGCCCCCATCACACTGTGCTAGACGTGGGTCTGCGACTACCAAGGTGGCTACTGGTTACTAGGGATGAATTTGTATTCCCCAACCAGTTAGTGTGTGGTTGCTAGAGGTTCATGCCTGTCACTGGGTGAAACCGGTTGCAAAGAGGTTTACGGTTCAGCTGAATTCCACTTTGCATTATACTTTTAAGAACTCATTTGAAAGAGCAGGTCATCTAATGGTCAGACGCTTGGTGGATTAATTCCTGACTTTTCATATCAAAGAATCAGTAGATACTGAACCCAGAGTTGATCCTCGATGCATCCATCACAGTGTGTCTTTTAGAAAAAGATCTAAGGCATAGAGAGAAGCACTGTATGAATATATGTGTGTGACTGGGTGAGTGAGACTTGAGTACGAATTGCTTTGAGTGCTCAACTTGAGTAGAAATGTGCCACTTAAGTATAAGTCTATTTACCATTTTCAGAATTTCACTACTACTTACCAAAGCAGTTGGCGAATGTTTGCAGACAAGGCATGTCTTGTGTACAAACTGTACGTTACCATGGCGATCTGATGCTATGCAAACCAATGGCAACATGGCTTTCTGTACAGCACTGTATACCTTTTTGCAATAAATTTAATCTTGCAGCTACAGGCAACCTTCAGCAACTCACCATCTGGTCAGCGAATACACAGTTTTCCCTAGCAACCTGTCGTTGCCAGAGGGGCATAGACTGCTGTTTAGGCCACTAGGTGTGAGTGGGGCTTTAGGAAGCAATTTTACAGCAGCTACCAGCCACCTCCAGCTGCAACTTGCCAACCAGTCAATACATAAACACTTTGCTAGGAAGTAGTTGACTGGGACTTCACACGCAAACAATAAGAAAAATAGGAATTAAGAATCCTAAGCAGCAGACAAGCAAAAGTTAGATGAGATAGTTTAAGAGATGGGTTGCAAAGATGGTTTAATTCAATTCAATTCAATTCAATTTTATTTATATAGCGCCAAATCACAACAAAAGTCGCCTCAAGGCGCTTCATAGATACGTTTACATTACATTTAGGAAACAGCTTCTATTGTTTTAGGGGATGCATTCTTTCAAATTAAGTATTTTGTGGAGATCATTCCAGCAAATACAGTATTAGGAACTGCAACACAGTTTTTATTGTGCACCCGATTGGATTTTGCGAGGCACTCCTCATCCTCCACAGCATCCAGAACCATGAGCTGGGACACAGCTGGTGCCTTGGTTCCTCCAAAGGCAGCCTAGTTGAGTGGGACTTGCTCATCCCTGTGGCCAGCACTGAATTGGGTTCTTCCTTAGCCAGGTGGAGTAAATATAGGCCCTAATTACAGCCCTGCTCCTGCTGTATTTATGGGAAATAAGACTGCACAGGGTAATTAAGGTCTTGGACAGAAAGAGCAGTGTATATACTGCATCTGTAATCAGTGCAAGTGTGTATGTATGTGCACAAGCGACAGTTGTTAGGTAGTTGGCGCACGGAAGACGGGTTCAATTTCAGATTAAATTTTTTTGTTTTTCCCCTGAACATCTTTTTTTTTTTTTTTCCCAAGTAAAGGGGCTTTTTGATAAACTTTTAGATATCCTTCAACATATGTTTGGGTTTAAGAGTTACAAATAGATTTTTAAATAGTACATCAACCACCAACTAATGTCATCTGAAGAAAATTATATGATTTAAAGCAAAAATCTGTTAACCACACATTCACTGGGCATATAACATATCCTAGTTAAGCCGTCTCGTTTGTGCCGTAAAGCCTTTAAAATGGTAATATATATCAAAATCAATTGAATCTTTGGATTTCTCTCCAGAATTAAATGACACACAGCATGAGCATAGCAAAGTGGTGAATCATCAAGTACCAAACAAACAGGTTTTTAAAAAAAAAAAATCTCTTTGCTATTCTTGGTTCTACCCTCCCTGCCATAACATCCCAATACTGGCCTCCTGTTTACAGATGAGTTTCTTTCACATCTCTTTGTTGCTGGGCGTCCACCCTGTTTTCCTGTACTGAGCTACTCAGTACAAGACTCCTCAAACTCGGCACTCAGGGCACACTGACCTGATCCTAATGGGCCACGTGTCTTTGTGGGCATCTCTGTCTCCCCTCCACTCTCTTGTCTTTTGATCTATCCCCAATGGCTGTGTATTTGCTGAGTGTGTGGTTCTGTATTTGACTTTGTGCCTGTGTGTATACCATGTGTCTTTTAAATTACAGTGCTGAAAATACCCCTCATAGTTTTGGGCCAGTGCTGGCCGTAGAGCTGTCGATCTGTGGTCGCTGGAAGAGGAGGGAGACAGGAAAAGGGAATAGTTTGCTGGACTTGGGGGCCACATTACTCTTTTTCAGCTCGAGCTTCTGCTGCTTGGGGTGAAATTAGAGAGGACCATGGGCTGCCGTGGGTTTGGACTTGAGGAGGGAACACTGGGCAGGGCCAAGGAAAAGCAAAGTGGTTTCAGTGCTATAGCATCTTTTATATCCCGCTATAAATTACACGGAATGAACTCTGTGTTAGCCGTTCTTGTATTTATAATTACAGGCATAATAAACTACACTTGGATGTCTGTCTTATCTGCGTTTCTTTGAATTCTTATAATTGTGAAAAAATAAGAGCGCATATGTGTGTGTGTATTTGGAAAATGTGCGATCACTCTCAGATTACTCATTACTGGCTGAATAAACTACAGGCAAACATGATGAGCTTAGATTGTGTGTGGACTCTGGCAGGCAGCACAAAGAAGCTCTTTGACTGCTGCACAATAGTTTAGTTTGTATCACTGATGTCGACCCAGAGGGACAGCCATGAAGGAGAAACACTCAGAGACATGATGTGAAATGGATGGACTTAATTTTGGTGTTTGTGCCTCTGCACTTGGTTTATTTGATGCTTCATTTCTTGTGCAACTCCGTGCATAAGAAAGAGCGGTTGAGGTGAAATTAACTCACTCTAGTACATTTTATTCCCATAGATTTAATCTTTGTGATATGTGGATTTTGGATCAACCGTTATTATGGAAGGATTGCAACAATCAGCTGATATCAAATTATGAAATCTGTGTTGTCATAGTTCATTAGTGTGAACACATGCAGAAAGAGTGCAGTGTAGTGACTTGATGCAAAATGTGCAGTCAGCATTTCATATGTTCGTCCATCCATTGATTCATTTTCTTAAGAAAATATCCAGTTCAGGGTCGTGGGGAGCTGGAGCCTGTTATTGATCAAGACGCTGGGTGAATCCTGGACAGATCGCTAGTCTATTACATACTAACACTATGTTCAATTTAGAATCTAAATGAACCTAACATGCATGTCTTTGGACTGCGGGAGGAAGCAGTCGTACCTGGGGAGTACCCACACAGGCACAGGGACAACATGCAAACTCCAACACAAAGTGGGCCCCAGCTGGCTTTCTTACTGTAAGGTGACAGTCCTAAGCACCACTGTGTTACTTCTTTTCTATGTATTGGCTTTAATTTTCCAAATTGAATTTAAGAAGACAATTGCACTTCCAAGTTCATTTAGTTTTTGTTGTATGCTTTTGATAAGAGAGGCGGCTGGTGCTCAGGTCATCTACTAACTGGAAAGTTGGTGGTTTGATTGCTTTGATCCCTCCAGTCTGAATGCTAAATATCCTTGGGCAAGATGTTTTCCTCTGATACATCTGTCGAAATGTTAGGTAGAAGAAAGTGCTTGTATGAGTGGGTGTGAATGATTGAATGAGGCATGTTGTATAAAGCGCTATGAGGTAGAGAAGAAAATCTCTATATAAAAACCAGTTCATTTACCATAAGAACACTTGGCCTTTCAAAGTTGAGTTTCATAGTCATGTTTGACCTTGGAAGCAGGAGCCGACATGATTATAAAGGAAATCCTATGTTTACTGTTAAATAACTATGATATTACTTGTATTAGAGGCTGGAGAGGAGTTAGTAGAAACATGATCGAATAAATGTATGTGAGTGAGTGGGAGACAGGTGACAAGATTAGAAGTTAGTATATCGGAATATTCAGGTTGAGTATTGTGGAGACAGAAAGAGGCAAGGTTGAGATGTGTTGGACATGTGCAGAGAAGCGATAGTGCATATACTGGAGAAAGGATGTTGAACACAGGAGATTCATGGATTTAGTGAAGGGGGACATGCAGAGGAGTGATAGAGGAGGATACTCGGGACGAGGTAAGATGAAGACAGGTGACTTGTTGAGTAGCCAAAAGAAGAGAAGGAGGATCCCTGACAAAAAATATTTTTTTATTAACAATATTTGCCGATATACAACTATGTGATCTTATAAACTTTTAATCTGCCTCAAAATATAATAGAAATAATGACTTTGATTGAAGCAATTTCCTCAAGTCCCCGGCTGTGGAGGCTTAATTTAAAGCCAAACCTTCCTAATATTCAATGGAGTATTAAAATATGCATCTAGTCAATACAAAGTCTCATAGTTTCATAACTGTTCAGTATTCTAACAACAAGTTATTTCTGATTGCAGAAGATCCGTGCTTGCCAGAGAATGAAGTTTCACTTCCCGCAGAATGAAGCTTGTTTAGAGTTCGGAGAATGTCTAATACTAACACCACAGGGATATGGAGGCAACGTTGTGAAATGTGAAATATAATGTCTTTAAAGAACCGGAACTTATTCCAAGAATATGTCACAGGCTTACTCAAAGCTGAGCTCCGAATTCCAGCTACACAAACAGCATAATTTAACTTTAAACTGGGCCAAAAATGCTTCTGTGTTTTAAAAAGTATTTGTCTATATACCCAGTATATCTGAACATGGCTGGAACTGGGCAATTTGTGGAGGGAAAAAAATGTTGATTTAAGGGACAGGCTTTCATGTGCTGTTAAACAGCTTTTTAGTGCTAAATGTTTTCAACATCAATTTCTCATCCTGAATATAAACGTGCCATATCAGAAATATTCTTGTTTACCTTCCCACAGCATCTTCAAAACATCCTCTTTTTCAGTAGGTGTGCAGCAGACAGCGGTTGAACAAATATTCACATTTTACATGTAATGCCAGTGAAGACTGTTATACGTACATTAGTTTTATTGTCTTTATCGCAACACATCTTCACTGTTTATATAAGTTATGCTACAGATTCAAGACTCTATACAGTCGTTATATGTTACAATCTGCCAAAGTCAAGCTGCCTGTTAGTAGGCTGATCCAACCTTTGACCTTCTAGGGGTTGTCGTATTTCGTCGCTGGTGCACACATAATTCCACGTGATGTTACTGTCCTACTCCTGTGGTTTGTCTTTATGTGAATACTCACCGTCCTCCCCAATCAGTATCATGCACAGTATTTTGTGCTTGTATCATTTCTCCATCAGACCCTGCTGGGTTCAGGACCTTGTAATGGCCAGTGGTTAACTCAGCCCAGATGTTGTGCCCCCCCCCCCCCCCCTGTTTTCCTCTTTCTTTCCTTTTCTCTCTCAATCTCTGCTCCCTGTGTTACTGGCTGCCGCCCCGCTGCCAGTCTTAGTTACTTTCAGGGAAACTGAGGAGACTCTTTCCTAATGAGGAGTTTTTCTATCCAGGACAGCTCAGCTAAACAGTGGCAGAAAATGTGGCTGTTCTATTAGCAGAATTGGATGGAAAACGTCTCAGTTATGATTACTTTACCAGTGCTTAGTTTGTGACCTACAGTCTCTTCTCTACGCGCATTGACTCTTTGTAAGCTACGTGATGTCTCAAAGCATGAGGGGTTGGGGGCAGTAGTGGGGCCAAAGGTTTGAGGGGGTGTTAGCTCCATTAACAATCCAGATTTGTGTTTGTGGGTGTGTTTTTCAGAGGACAGGGGGTAAAAGAGTGGATGCCAGCTGGCAGCACCGAAGCCCTTTGCTCACATGTGTGTGTTGTTTGTGGAGCGGAGGCCCCATTAGTGTGCTGGCTGCTCTGAGACTCCCATTTTCCAAGTAATGAAGACTCTGTGCACACATGTGGGTTACACCTGGAGCCAAAAATAGTTGATGATTAGCTCTTTTTTTTTTCTTGTCTTTTTTTCCCCCTGCCGCATCCTGAGATAATGGATCCACCACCATGGGAATTGGCTTCTTTTTTAGCTTGTCTGTCATTTTTTCTCTGAATCTGCGTTTTCTTTGATTTAAGGGCAGGCTAAGAAGAAAGAGTTGGAAAACAGGGATCAGTTCACATGGGAATCGGTCGATTCATCATTATTTTTAAATGGGATAGAAAAATATAATGAACCGACATCAGCGCCGTTTCAGGATCTCATAAGCTCCAATTTTACTTCACCTCAGTTTGCCCTCATTATCTCTGCTTTAGTTTTCAGCATGACCTTAATTGCCTATTTTGCTGTTTTACTTATATGATGCATTTAAAAAGTACAGATTTTTTTTTTCTGTGTTCTGTTTAAAATTGGAAAAAGCATGCTGCTCCTGGAGGAATTACAGGAGAAGGGTTAGGTCTGCTTTGGAGGTAGAGCAGCAGAATGTGATGTGAATGAGCAGGTGTGTGATGCTGCATGTGAATTGACCTGAGGATTAGTTATTATTTGGGTTGCACTTTCCTTGTGTGGAGTGGGTTCTCTTTGGACCTCCTTCAGGCTCCACAAGGAGTGCATGGAAGATGTATTGCTGTATGCATTCAGTGACATCTACAATAGAAAGCACCACATCTGGAGAGCTTGTGAAATGCCAAACAGCATAAGCAGAAGCTGACCTGTCAGATTGTGATGAGACTTGCATCCATATGCTGTGCAGTAGACCTCCACTGTAGAAGGAGAGAGCAGGGACTGAAAGACATCTGAGGCCAGCCTCAGAGTGCCCTCAGGAAATAAAGAACAGCGTGGGCTCTGTCCAAAACTAGGCTTGTTGATCTTAGTTTGACGAAATGGTGGCAATATTTCACATAAAAAATACAGCCTGTATTTTCTCTCTATGATATCTTTAATCACACCTGTGGCTAACTGAAAGCTCGAGCAGTGTTGATGCAAGATTTGCTTTACTAAAAGTCCCACAGGAAAAAAAGTATATGTGTATGCATCTTGTTCTTTTTACACTACAAAAATCTTTTTTACTCAGTTGTAGCTCTGTTGTCGCACAGTGGAAAGCACTTGAATGCATTTCATTAGCTATGTAATCCCTACAATGTGATTTACATGATAAACAGTAATGTAACTAAAATTATTTCAACAATTTCCCATGTTATATTGAATATACAAAGCTCCTTTAAGACATAGATATATAATGTTCTGCAATAAGGAATGTCAAACTCATTATATTGTGAAAAAGATAAACAGTTTATGCAGCAATTATGTCATTATTGTATAATTGCAGATAATTGGCAAAATAACAGTATAGATCAAGCTGAATAATAGTGTTGTTTTACTAAAATGTATCATACCATACCAATAAATCACTGGTGGAATCCAAATGGGAAAATGTAAGTGTTATACATCATTTGCAGCAGCTTTAAAACCACCTTTGTAATAATGTATACAGGAGCTCTTAAAACAGGCTCAACTTAATCACTGGCAGCAGGTCTTTTGGGTTTTTTGAGCGGTAGGGTGGGGTCTCTGTGGATCAGTCTTGACCTGCATGGCACATCCCCTCATATGCTTCAGTGGATGGGGGATATGGGTTGTTTGGAGACTGTGATTGTCTCTTTGATGTGTTCCTTCAGTTGCTCCAAAGCAGTTTTTGTGGTGCAGCAGGGCACATGTTCCTGCTGGGCAAGGCTACAGCCACTGGGGATCATCATTGCCATGAAGGGGCAGCTG